>NW_024395977.1:31744030-32110723 GCF_016617805.1 Bactrocera tryoni
TGGTATGCTTCGTTCAGTTACGTATTGCTGTATATCAGCTCTTATCTGTCGTTCATCAGATATGAAATCTCCCACTTTTACCACAAATCGTCTATTTTTTAAATAAGACTCCAATGTTTTATACAGTTCTAAAGGTAGAATTTTTTTAATCTTGTATAAAAGACCTTCGTGCCACACCTTATCAAATGCCTGAGCTACATCTAAAAATATTGCTGAACAGTACTCCCTGTGCTCAACTGCTTTCCTTATCTCGTTAGTAATTCTATTTACTTGCTCTATTGTGCCATGCTTCGCACGAAAACCGAATTGATGCATGGGTATTGTATTATTTTCATGGAGGAAAGGAGTTATCTTTGATAGTAATACTTTTTCAAATACTTTTGAAAGATAGGGTAGAATGGTCTGTATGAAGACGGCTGTGTTAGGTCTTTCCCAGGTTTATCTATCAAAATAATCTGCGACTTTTTCCATGAAATTGGATAGTATCCGAAACTAAGAATTGCATTGAAGAGCAAAGAGAGCACCTCTACAGCAATAATTGGTAACTCAATTGGCATTTTTGGGGAAATATTATCATATCCCGGCGACTTTTTTGGATTAAGTTCTTTGATTATACCAATAATTTCAGAAGGTGAGGTCTTAAGAGACTCGAGCGACTCTTTAGCTGTGTTGGGTAAGATTGACAGCTTAAAGTTGTTCTTTGGCAAATTGGGTTGAAATACCTTTTCTAGGTGACTTGCAAGGCAATTAGCCTTTTCCTCGTCACTTCGAGCCCAATTTCCACCCAAGTCTGGTATTGGCATGTTGGAGTCAGTTGGTGGCTTCATGGACTTTTGGGCTTTCCAAAGGGAATTTTGCTTGTTTGAATTTGGACACAGCTTCTTTATATACATTTCGGTGTTCAATTCTTCCTCACGTTTGAGCGATTTTTGAAGTGAAACTTCTTTACGCGCGCTTGGCTTGGGGAGTAAGCTGACGAACGCGTTACGAAAAGTGTGATCAGGCGAGCCGAACGGTAATTGGTGGGGGACATAGGCAAGCGTCAGCAGTGCGCGCGCACATTTTTCTTTCTTTCTCTTACAGCTGGGAAATGAAATATGTGTATACTTCAGTCAGTAGTTCGTTTGCGAGTTTATTAGCGTTACGCGAACGGTGATAGTTTGGTTATTTTATTGTAATTTACTGTAATTTTATTGCGTTTTGGACAATTTTATGAATGAATATTGTTTAATACATTCAATATTTTACGTTTAAAGTGAATAAAATTGTAAATTTATTTTAAAGTTTATGTTATGTGAATTTTCGGGTAAATAATAATAAATTATGGAGAAAAGTGACACAGACTCCGAGTATCAAAGCGGTGCCTTCGGACCACCAACTAAGAAGAAATTACGTACGGAAATTGTGCATAAACATGTGTGACAACAGATTCAAGACAAGATTTTAAATCTAGTGATACCCAATCAATTGATAATGAATCACGAAGGTGAGGACGCATCTCAAACCAGTTACTAGCGTCGTAGCGTCATATGCATTGTTGCTTTGTCCTTGACATTGTTGTGTTTGGGTCTGACAGCACCCAATCGTGCTATGCAAGATGCATTAAACCATGAGTTGCAAAGAGAACTCCAGTACGATACTCAAGCTATGACCGAAGCAGTTCGCACAACTGTTCCGCAATTGAACGAAGAACAAAGGATTGCGTACGATCGTTTAACACAAGCTGTAAACAGTGGGTCTGGGGGGATTTACTTGCTATGATACTGTTGTCAGGTGATTTTCGTCAGACTCTTCCAGTAATTCCTCGATCGACTGTTGCTGACGAAATAAACGCATGTCTAAAATCATCAAATTTGTGGTGGCACGTAAAGACACTACAATTAACTACTAACATGCGAGTGTTTTTGCAACAAGATCGAACATGCGACTGTGTTTTCGAAACAGTTGCTGGATATTGGCAATGGTAAGGTCGCAGTAGCTGACAGCTCGACCGGATTAATGACTTTTCCACAGATTTCTGTCACTTCACAGAATCGAAAAAGGAGCTTATTCAGCGTGTTTTTCCGGACATTAAACAACAATATAATAACCACGATTGGCTAAGTGAACGAGCAATATTGGCAGCAAAAAAACAAAGATGTCGATGATCTCAATGCTACCATTCAGAATTTCTTCCAGGAGAGTTGTTTACGTACAAACCAGTTGACACGGCCACAAACCAGGATGACGTAGTCAACTATCCTACAGAATTTTTAAATTCATTGGACTTGCCTGGACTACCACCATATAATTTGAAATTAAAAGTAGGGTCAGTTGTCATCATGCTGCGTAATATTAATCAACCTCGACTTTGCAATGGAACGAGATTGGTTGTGAAGAAACTCATGAATAACATTATCGAAGCTAAAATAATCAAAGGAAAATACAAAGGAGAGGATGTCTTAATCCCATGAATTCCTACGATTCCAACGGATTTGCCATTTGATTTTAAGAGGTTGCAATTTCCCGTGCGTCTGGCGTTTGCGATGACCATAAATAAATCGCAAGGCCAATCGTTGCAAGTTTGCGGAATAAACTTAGAGTTTTCCTGTTTCACACATGGACAATTATACGTTGCGTGTTCGCCTATCGGAAAACCAACATCCTTATTTATTTACGCACCGCAAAAGAAAACTAAAAATATTATCTACCAGAAAGCACTATATTAATTAACTGTATATGATCATAACTGTGTTGTATTTAATTTAAGCAAAGATTTGTTTATCATGTTCACAGTCCAGAAACGAGCACATCCAAGAAAATTTTAAATTTTTGTATATGAAGTGTATAAATATAAATAAATGACTTATTATGTATATAATATGTGCATTTTGATCCTTAATGTCAACGTGTATTAGTAACTCTTTCAATTGGCTCCATCTACTTGGGAACCACTTGGCTCTGCCAGGACATGATAATATGGTGGAAGTACTAGGCGACTCGGATAAATCTGATTCGACTCAGAACATTATCAATGTTGAGCTGCTGGCTGTCTTCAATAACATCAATATCTACCAGAACATTCTTGATGTTGGGCTTTTGGCTGTCTTCAATAACTTGAATGTCCTGTATGTCTTCGGCCGATAAATTTAATTCACAGAATGTCTCCTCAGATGATGAAGATGGCATTGTAGAAACGTGTTTTGGTTTAGATAGCAGCTTTGCTTTTAATATATTTTTTTTTTGTACTTTTGCCTGTTCACGCGTATTATTCGTTCTTACATTCTTACCACACTTGGTACAAAATCTGAAGGTAACAGCGATTATGTTGTAGCATTCGTTGCATCTTAATAATAATTTAATACAATCTGGACAGTTATTATTTTTTTTCTGCCGTTCCATCCTTCTTCTTCTTAATTGGCGTAGAAACCGCTTAAGCGATTATAGCCGAGTTAACAACAGCGCGCCAGTCGTTTCTTCTTCTCGCTACGTGGCGCCAATTGGATATTCCAAGCGAAGCCAGGTCCTTCTGCACTTGGTCCTTCCAACGGAGTGGAGGTCTTCCTCTACCTCTGCTTCCCCCGGCGGGTACTGCGTCGAATATTTTCAGAGCTGGAGTGTTTTCGTCCATCCGGACAACATGACCTAGCCAGCGTAGCCGCTGTCTTTTAATTCGCTGAACTATGTCGATGTCGTCGCATATCTCGTACAGCTCATCGTTCCATCGAATGCGGTATTCGCCGTGGCTAACGCGCAAAAGGACCATAAATCTTTCGCAGAACTTTTCTCTCGAAAACTCGCAACGTCGACTCATCCGTTGTTGACATCGTCCAAGACTCTGCACCATACAGCAGGACGGGAATTATGAGTGACTTATAGAGTTTGGTTTTGTTTGTCGAGAGAGGACTTTGCTTCTCAATTGCCTACTCAGTCCGAAGTAGCACCTGTTGGCAAGAGTTATCCTGCGTTGGATTTCTAGGCTGACATTGTTGGTGGTGTTTACGCTGGTTCCAAGATAGACGAAATTATCTACGACTTCAAAGTTATGACTGTCAACAGTGACGTGAGTGCCAAGTCGCGAATGCGACGACTGTTTGTTTGATGACAGGAGATACTTCGTCTTGCCCTCGTTCACTGCCAGACCCATTTTCTGTGCTTCCTTGTCCAGCCTGGAGAAAGCAGAACTAACGGCGCGGGTGTTGAGGCCGATGATATCAATGCCGTTCCATCCACTTTTTACAAAACGGACAATGCATTTTAAGGAGTTGAGGGATATTTAGCTTCTCTATAACTATATTATTGTTGTTTGAATTCTTTATTTTCTCGATGACAAATGTAGTTCTTCTTCTTTTCCTAACCATGGCGATCGTCAAAAAAAAAAAAAATCGACAGATGTAGTTTGATAGTTACAGTGTAAATATTTTGTCAGTATTCACGCAAAAAAAAATTGTCTATGGTAAAATGTCACTTGAAATGTTAACGTCTCTTTGCTGTGCATCTATACTATAATTCTTTAATATTCCTAAAAATCTAAAAGCCGCAAATTTCAATAAAATTAAAAAAGTATTGTGTCGTGTGTTTGTGACTTACTAAATATGCCTCCAATAATTAGGCGGTGCGAAGTTCGCCGGGTCAGCTAGTTAATTATATTTATATATTTTGAAATTTGAAATTGAAATTTAAATACACGATGTTATGGTCAAAGTTGATATTATGTTGTCGATTCAAAAGTCTTGTTTTAATGCGTTCTTCAATTCGAGTGGAACTGAGAGTACAAATACCGTCAACTGTTTGACATCAAGTAAGTGATCAACTTTTATATAGGAAAATGGAATTGTCGTTTTACTCTATCTTACTCGTAATTTTTCCTTATTTGCTCACCGTTTAAACCTACCCTGGACTACGACAAACATTTTAAAACCAAAGTCAGCTCAATCGGCCCAGCCGTTCTCGAGTTTTAATCAGACTAACGAACAACAATTCATTTTTATTTATATAAATAGATATTGCCGATGCGAACGAAATTACAGTTCTTAAGAACTGCAATAACAAGACCTCGCTGCTGACGTCAGCGTTACCGACCAGCTCCAAACAATTAAAACTCGGTTGGCTAACATAAGCAAAATTTAAACAAAAAGTACAAAAACACTGCGGCAATCAAAGACAAAGCGCGGTTAACGTCGCAACAAATAACGAAACGTAAACACTGAAAATAATATCATTGCTGTAATGCAGGAAATTGTCCACTTGACCAATATTTCCGTCCTTACAAATGGTTGCGACAGCATTAGGATAAGAAAGAAACAAGTAACGAAGGGCAAAGTTCGGGTATAACCGCACTTTTCATACTCTTTGCAACTTGCGGGATTAGTTATATGGGGTCTATGGCAAATTTTCATCTGATTTTATTTATTCTAAGCTAAAAAATGCTTCGTTATTAAAAAAGCACGTTATCTTATTTTGTATTAAGATAATTAAGAGAAGTATTGACCTGATTCAACCTATTGGTATCACGCAGTCACACCATTATCAAGAAAGGATTCTCTCTGAATTTCAATTATACGTCTGACATATTAATCGATATCCACAATTTCGAAACCTAGAGGTTTGAATAGTTTTGCTTTTACTATGACAAGTTTAGGTTATAGGCATGCATACTTCAAAGAAACTTCTTGTGTAAGTTTATATTTTTATATTAATTGCTTTCAATTTGATCACAACAGTATACTTATACACTTATAGGTTTTCGGTTAATGGCGTTTAATGGGCATGGCAGTGGTTTGCCAGAAACACTTCTACCAAATTTCGTCAAGATATTTTAGTTTTTAATGAAGTTATCGCTTGCGCAGATGGATGGACGGACGGTGAGACAAACGCTTGTCTCGTCGTCCTCATCATCTATATGTATACTAATATGAGAAAAAATATTAAGACTAAAAACTAATTCTTAATTTATTCTTCATAATCTATGTCGTCGTTGTTAAAGTCAATAGCCTTCAATGCGCGTAGTGATTCACGTTTGTAGTCTTCAATTGACTTAACCTTCCCCGGAAAAGTCATTTGCGTTTGTTTAATAGCCAGAAGTCACGCGGAACTAACTGAAGCAAATACGATGGCTCGATATTGGTTGAAAATTTGTCGAAAAACTCACGAAGAATCAATGTTGTATGCGAAGGTGCATTGTCGTGGTGTAAATAATATGTAGGACAGTAAGACTTAGCTTCAGTAAAATTTTTAAAATAAAGAGTCGGAATCATTTTGACCGCCCTAAAGACGAGTCATGTTTCTCTAAAAAAGATTGGCATCAGTGTTTCTTCTTCTACCGCTTATGCGGTTGTAGTCGAGTTTAAAACAGCGCGTTCACTGTTCGGCGCCATTTGGAGATTCCAAGTGACTACACTTGGCCTTCTCCACTCGGGAATACTTCAGAGCTGGAGTGTTTTGCACGACATAAACTAGCCAGCGCAGCCGATGTTTCTTAATTCGCTGAACTATGTCAATGTCGTCGTATATCTCATACAGCTCATCGTTCCAACGACTGCTTTATTCGCCGTTTTTAATGCGACAAGGTGTCAGTTCTTTCCTTATTTGTGTTTTAAGCACAACCACCACGATACTCCCCGAGAAGTCAGTCCGCATGAGCAGGTTGGAGCAAACTCCAAGAGGTCCTGCTCCCGAGGTACCAGAAATAAGTCTCGCGTCAGACCTATTTCCAAGACAGCTTCCGTACTGTCCTGGATTGGTGACCAGTGGTTGGACCTCATACGCACATTACACGCACTCACCATTCACACAAGAAGCTAACTCTAATTCTCAGTGAAACGCCTTCGTCGCCTTAACAATTCACGCGCAAACGATCCTTACTGTTCGACATTCCGACTAGTGGAGATCACACCGCTAACAACTAGACGTTCAGCAGTCAAGCTAATCTCCATACCACCCAGATCAGTAATGTCCGAGTACATCGGGCATTCTGCAATTAAATGCGCCCAATCGTCTACCCCGCCCCACAAAAACTACCCGACCTCTCAGGTATGTGCCTCTCATGCAACAAAGCATTCATAGGCCCATGCCGCCTTAAGCTGAAAACCTACACTCAGACAGAATCTGAAGTCTGGGTTATCCTTAGCAAACCCAGCCTCCCGAATGTACTTATAAGTCGCTCGGCTGTTAGTATTATTGTGCCACTTACGGAGCCGCTGTATGGTTGGAAGCAGTTACGATAGTCTTGGGGTCCCAAAAATTTCTTTCAGTACAGCACTGTATGATGCTTGCTGTATATAAAACCGTCTCAACGGATGCTATGTAGGTTATGTTAGGACTACCCCCCTTGAGTCTATCACTGCCGCGGAATGTCTGGACTTCCGATCATGTGGAGAGGGAGGGATATCTAGGAGCAAGAAACTTCTAGATGATAGGGTCAGTTGTAGGTGACAAGTCGCTCGGCTGTTAGTATTATTGTCCCAACGGACTTGTCACCTACAACTGACCCTATCATCTAGAAGTTTCTTGCTCCTAGATATCCCTCCCTCTCCACATGATCGGAAGTCCAGACATTCCGCGGCAGTGATAGACTCAAGGGGGGTAGTCCTAACATAACCTACATAACATCCGTTGAGACGGTTTTATATACAGCAAGCATCATACAGTGCTGTACTGAAAGAAATTTTTGGGACCCCAAGACTATCGTAACTGCTTCCAACCATACAGCGGCTCCGTAAGTGGCACAGTCCACAAACAAGCCACGATATATGGTGCGAACAGCACAAAGTCCAAGACCCCTATCACTCAGCAAAATGTGTCGTATTCTGCCTACTATTGCTTTCAGTCACTCCTTCACATTCGCCAAGTGAAGGTATTTGACTTGCGTTACGTACCTGACAATCCCCTTAAGTAGCATTGTCACCATTTTTTCCATCTATATGTTTACCCCACCCCTAAACCTCAAGTATGTACAATCTCTAAGATATATCCTCCGCCCGCTCTAGATTAAATCGCGAGCAACCTTTGACCAGAAGCAGAAAGTCTCCTGGGGCAATGCCACAATGCCCTTAAATGCGCAGTTGTGGCAATGGGGTGCATTAACGCAACCGGTAGCTCCGTGGCCTTCCTGACCGCATCTTCGACAGACATCTGATTTGGCTCTACACCCAGCCACCCTATCCGGTCGCACCCAGAAGGAAACCACTTAATGTAGCACTTAGCTGCCTCCATGAGAGCGGACATCACTTTGTCCGTTCCCTCCAGAACGCCATTGGTACAACCATCAGGGGCTGCATTCCAGGGACGACTGACTATCCTCACGTCAGATCTCTGGAATGGCAGGCTAAAATCAGCCGAAGTAGCTCTTCCATGAACTATTCTTGGGAGATCTCCGTACCTCCGTCCTTGGACTACATCCCGTGGACCCAACTTCCGGCTGACAGTCATGTCCAACCGCACCTCCCCTGCGAAAAACCCACCATCTTTTTAATTGCTTCCTTAGAGGAAGTTGCAGGCCGCTTACTCCTACCACAACGGATCAGGTCTCCAGGGGCTTCGGCGTCACCGGTGCAATCACTTCAAGCACAGGTGCTGGGGCGCAGGCATCGGTGCCGATAGAGCCGTCATTGAACTACTTGGCGGAGAGGAGTGCCTCCTACAACTTCCTTTAAGGGCGTCGCCTTGTCCACAAAGATGTGCATTCTCAGTGATAACCGTCATTAGAAGTGCCTCGTATTTTCAGGCAAGCTCCAACAGCCCCTTCGCGGTTTCCAGGTGCGGTGTCAGGAGTCACAATTTCCAACACTAGACAGGGCAATCCTGTCCAGATCCAACTAACACTGAGACAACTGAGCGCCAGATGCTTAGCAAAATTACTCCTGATTCGCAGTCCAGTCAATCAAAACGCCAAAAACACGTCACAAATCTGAAACCGTTCGGTGTTTCCGCCAACAACACAAATGTGGATGACCACGTTGCCCAAATACTACACTAAGAATTCGCAGTTACCGCTCTGCACGTCGAAATTATACATATTAACGTAAAAATGTGTACCCGCACAAAAAACATACGCGGTCGTTAAGGCGAGCAACAACACTGCTATAGGATGCATCCGCCGACTACACAAACCAGGCAATGACGGTGCCAACACAATCGCTCAAATTAACCACCGTCCAAAAGAAAATACTGCAGAAAAACACTTTGAAAATCGCAACGATGCGCACGCAAATCTATCCGCGTCGATATTCATCTAACGAATGCAACTGTGATGACGGGAGATATTTCGTCTTGCCCACGTTCGCGACCAGACCCATTTGCTTCGCTTCTTTACCAGAACTAACGGTGCCGTTGTTATGCTCAATATCATCGACGTATGTCAGCAGTTGGACACTCTTGTAGAATATTGGAAATTTAGATTTTGTCTTATCCGCGGATTTTCAATCAGGGTGTTTTTCTACGTGACGTGTCCCAAACCCAATACACAATCCAAGGGAGGGATAATATGACTTTTAATTTTAATCCGCCAGCAAACGAATGTTTTTTTGCTACCCAGAGGATATTAGGTCTTAGACCTGAAGTCGTGAGCTGATTTACCCATACGTTAACAAATTGTTTCTGGTCATTTCCAAATGAATAGCATTCAGAAAACTTTCCTCGTATGCGTGAACTTTTACACATGATTCCACCTTCAGGGTTTTAGACTTTTATTATTAAGTTCAATATATTTATATAAACCCAACTAGCTCAGTCGACAGAACGTTGTCCTTAGACAAAGCAACGAAGTTAAAGGCTTAAACGAACTTAGCAGTAAAATTAGCGGATTTAAATTGTTGAAAATAAATAAATATAAAAGTACTCATCCTCGAGAAACCCTACTTCCTTTACAATTTATATGTTTATACAATTGAAAAATATAACTTACAATGACCAACAAGAATCAGCAGTAGACAAAGTAACGAAGTTTAAGGCTTAAACGAATTTAGGAGTAAAATAAACTAAGTTAAATTGTTAAACAGAAAAAAAATTAAAAATAAAAGTACACATTCGACGAAACCCTAGGAGAAGGCCACATACAAAATGTAGTTGAAGTCAGTCGGTCGGATTCGGAGATATGTGATTTCACATAACAGGGGGCGATACCACGCCCACACTTCAGTTTTTATTACGGTTCCTAGAAAGCCATCTCATGCCATCTCGATCGTAGAACTTTTAGCAGTTTTTAACAGTTATACATATGATAAATGAACGGCGTTATCTCTTGGATGAAATATCCGTTTTAATGTGTCGATAGGGATAGTAAAGAGATATGTATTCAACAAATTTGATTACTGTAGCTTAAGTTGTTTAGGAGATACTCGTTTGTACTTTAAAATAACTAGAGGGCGAGACCAAGTCTGCATTTTCAAATTTTCAAAATTTTTAGCCCACGGGAGTTATGTGTACACTATCATCCCAACCAGACACCACACAACAAAATACTATAAATTGGACAAAATAAAAGATTAAAGAAAAACAAGTAAACATTACAAAAAATATAAGATAACAAGTAGAGATAAAGAACATAATGCAAATGTATACAAACATGTTTTGGTCCTTATGTTTGACTATAATGATAAACCCACAGTCATGTTTGTTTGCATTCAATAGAAAATAAGATTACATTTTACAAATATTGTATTCATAATGCAAATGTATACAAACATGTTTTGGTCCTTATGTTTGACTATAATGATAAACCCACAGTCATGTTTGTTTGCATTCAATAGAAAATAAGATTACATTTTACAAATATTGTATTTCATAAGAAAATAAACAAAACAAAAGAAATAGATTAAGAAAATTGTAATCACTTTAGTAGTTATATAAGCAGAACATAACTTGAAACATCAGAGAATAAAATATAATGTCATAGAAACAACATCATTGGCATTTTTATTCCTCCGCTCGAACAAACCTAAAACTGGCGCAGTCGGTAAAAACAAACTGCAAAGTTGAGCGATACTAAAAACTGAAGTTTTTAAGTTTCGTAAGCTTTAGCAACGGGAAGCAAATCTTAAGATTAGCTCCCATTTTAAAAAGATCTCTTATATATACAAATATATAAGTCGGTCGGCACAGATAGCCAAGTTTAAGAAATTTAAGTTTCTACACAAGTTATCTGGAACGTCGGAGAGCGACTCCGAGGACTACAATTTGTGAAGGCGAAGAATAGCTTCATTCCGCCCATCAACATTACCAGGAAGAGTGGGATTAAAGATTAATGCCCCACACACAGAAGACGCAGAAAGAGCGAAGTGCACCATACAAAGCAACAACAACAAGTTCAGTTGTAATAAAAGAGGATACATCAGCAATGAATCCAGGCGAGCAGCAACCACTTCAGATGACAGGATCGCAAATTTTGAAGGAAGCTTCAAGAATCATGGACTTTGACGGCAGAGATTTATCATCATTCATCAGGGAAGTTGACATGATCCTTCCTTTATTCAACCCCAACCCATCAATGTTGGAATTTGTAACGCAGCGACACGTCAAAACAAAAATTAAAGGAGAAGCAGCAAGTGTCATCCGGCCTTTGGGACCTACACCAACATGGCAGCAAATGAGAGAAGAACTCATTAAGAATTTTGGAGTAAAGGAGTCGTACCACACCCTTTACAATCAGGCGATTGTACTACGAAACTATAACGTAAGTCAATATTTCCAAAATTTAAAAGATATTTTAGATAAACTAAATTTAAAACATGAATTCGATAGGATAAAGCCTATAGAATTTTCCCCAATTAACAACGAAAGTTTAATTCTAAAAACATTTTTAAATGGGATACACCCCAACTTAAGCAGTGTAGTGATTAGTAGAAATATAAGCACCATTAGAGAGGCTTTTAGCGTTCTTCAAGAGACAGGTTTGCTAATACAATTTGATAAAAGACAAAACAATTATAAAAGAAATAATTATAGAAATTTTTCAAATAGAAATTCTTTGTCTCACAATTTTGGCAATTTCAATAATAACCAGTATATGCAAAATTCCAATAATTTTCAATTTGGACAAAATCAGCCGAGAGAATTTCGTAACAATTCTAACCAAAATGACAATTATCAACAATTTAGCTTTGGACAAAGTAGGCAAAATAATTCACAACAATCTAGAAGATATAATTCAGTCCAAAGGAGACAAAACCCCCCCGAACCGATGGAAATAGATCACGTTCAAGAACAAGCAAATTTTCGGTTGCCAGCCCAAAACAATCGTTACCGATAATAGAAGTGACCATAAAAAATTCCAAAATTAAATGTCTTATTGACACAGGGTCTACAACATCATTATTGAAATATAATGTGTTAAAAGATTATGAATGCATTGAGCTTGATAAACCAATACACTTTAGCACCATTAAGGAAAATTTTTTCCTAAATAAAGAGTTAGTCACCCCAACCCCAAACGAATTCAATGAAAAAGTTATATACATTGGAAACTAACCAACATAAAAATAAAACTTTGATGCAATAATAGGACAAAATATTTTAAAACCTATTAAAAGCAATAATTAACTTAGAAAAGGAGTATGTAGAAATAAACGGCAATAAAATTAAATTTATAAACTCATGCCCTTACAATTACGAAGATATTAATATACTTACAGAATGTAAAGAGAATTTGCTAGATATTTTATCAAATAGTGACATGAATGAAGAAGAAAAGCAAAAATTAGAATACATTCTAAAAGCAAATAGCGATTTATTTTTCCAAGAAGGTAAAAACCTTTCTCATACTCATGAAATTCAGCATGAAATAGTTACAAAAACAAGTAGACCAACTTATAATAAAATTTATAGATATCCCCAAATTCATGAAGAAGAAATTATTAGACAGATGAACGAGATGTTGCGCCAAGGTATAATTAAAGAAAGTAATTCCCGTACAACTCGCCTCTTTGGATTGTACCGAAAAAGCAAGACAATTCAATGAAGAAAAAATGGAGAATAGTTATTGACTACAGGAAGCTAAACAGAAGTCACTATAGATGACAAATTTCCAATACCCCATATAAGAAACAATACTCAGCAAACTTGGAAGAGCTCAGTATTTTACAACATTAGATCTTGCAAAAGGCTTTCATCAAGTATTAATAAAAGAAGAAGATAGACCAAAAACAGCTTTCTCTACACCCCAAGGACACTTTGAATTTATAAGAATGCCGTTCGGACTAAAGAATGCACCAGCAACTTTCCAACGTTTAATGAATTCAGTTCTTAGGGGATATATCAACAAGATATGTGTAGTTTATTTAGACGACATCTTAATTTTTAGTTCAAGTATTGAAGAACATACCCAAAATATCATCAAAATATTTTCAGCATTAAGAAAACATAATTTAAAGATTCAGGTAGATAAATGCAAATTTTTCGCGAAAACAACTGAATTTCTAGGTCACACTTTAACAACAGAAGGGATACAACCAAATTTAAGCAAAATCGAAAACATACAAAAACTAAAGTTGCCTACTACATCAAAGCAAATTAAATCATTCCTAGGTATAACAGGTTATTATAGAAAATTTGTAAGAGATTACGCTAAAGTAGCACATGGTTTAACAAAATATTTAAAAAAGGATATTAAAATAAACACTCGCGATCCTCAGTACATATCATCCTTTGAAAAACTTAAAAATCTATTAGTAAGCCCACCAATATTGAAATATCCAGACTTTAACAAAAAATTTGGCATTTCAACTGATGCAAGTGACTTTGCAATTGGCGCAGTATTAACCCAGGACAGTCATCCTATAAGCTATGCTAGTCGAACACTTAACAAACACGAAAGAAGTTATTCCACTACAGAAAAAGAACTACTAGCTATTGTCTGGGCAGTGACATATTATAGACCATACATTTATGGCAGAGCATTCGATCTCTTAACCGATCACCAACCACTTAAGTGGCTCCAAATAAAAACAAGGGAAAAGACATTAACCCAAGATTGCAAAGATGGTTAATTAAACTAGGTGAATACAATATTAATATAAATTACGTGAAAGGAAAGGAAAATAACGTAGCCGATTTTCTAAGTAGAATAGATAGTAACACAGGCGAGATTCATTCATTGGAAGAAGACAACATAAGCACAAATGCTACAATCCACTCTCAAGAGGAGGAACTAAATGATCATTTTCCAATTTTACACACTATTGTAAATCGCTTCAATACACAAATCATTTTAACAAACAAGAAAATTATGGAATCTGAAGAACTAGGCAACACGAAGAAAATTTTTATTAGCGCAGAAGATATAAAAAATAATAATTTCATAGATCTTTGTCGTAAGCACATAAATAGTGGAAAAGTAGGTATTTTTTCTTATTTAACCGATAATCAGTACAATATAGTTCAGCAAAAGCTTATTCAAATATTTAATAGACATGTAAAGTTTTTTAGATGTGAATTCCATGCTAAAGATATGAAAAATGAAGAACAAGTTTATAAACAAATTGCTCAATATCATAAAAATGAAACAGGCCATGCAGGTATTAACGAAAATTATGAAAAATTGAAAAAAACTAATATACTGGAAAAATTTGAAAGTTTTGATTCAAAAATATATAAATAATTGCGACGTTTGCAATAGAGCAAAATATGATAGAAAACCTTTAAAACCAAAATTTCAATTAACGAAAACACCATCAGATATAAATGAAATAGTTCACGCGGATATATACATAAATAAAAATGTTACTTCCTTACTTTTATAGACAAATTTGCGAAATTTGCTATGGCATTTCAGCTAGAAGATAGAAACAGTATAACTATTATAGAAAAGCTTAGATTATTCTTTTCTATCAAAGGTAGACCCAGAATGTTAATATTAGATAATGAATTCAACTCAATTAACATAAAAGATTTTTTAGGAAAGAAGAAATAGAAGTTCATTTTACAAAACCAAACAGTCATACTGGGAATTCAGATATCGAAAGATTTCATAATACTCTATCCGAAAGAATTAGAGTCCTAGAAATTGAAAAACCAAGCCTTTCGACAGCGGAAAAAGTATTTCAAAGCATAGAATGGTATAACAAATCTTATCATTCTACAATTAAAGCCACACCTCTTGAGGTTATAAATGGAAAAACTGATAAGAATTTGATTAAAGACACTATTCAGAAGACTAAAGAAAAATGCATAGGAAAACTAAATAGAAATAGAGAAGAGTTTAATAACACTCAAAAAGAAGGTTACGTAAAAAATTATAAAGCAGTTCGGCACAAATACGAACCAAGGTATAGAAAATTACCATTAGATAATATTCACCCGACAAATATTAAACGTCCAAACAAATTTTTAGGTCAAATACATCTTCAAAATAACATTGATGATAGCAATTGTAATAATTAGCAATGCAGCCAAACTGGAAGTACATGAAATACATACCGACAATGGATACGCAGAAATTATCACCAACACTAAACAGATTGTTACATCATCTGACCTCGTAATTCACATAATTGACCCTCGCGAAATTCTTTACATACTAAATAATATAACAAAAATCTCGCAAACATATTCACATTTACATTACTACACCCTATCTAATGAAATTGAAATCTTGAGAGGTAAAATCAAAACATTAATCCCAAGAAAAGAAGTTAGTAGAAAAAAGAGAGGGTTAATTAACGGTATAGGTTCTGTACATAAATTTCTATTTGGAACGATGGATGATGGAGATAGAATAGATATTGAAAATCACCTTAAGAAAGTAGATGAAAATTTACATAATTCAATTACAGCTCTCGACCACCAAATAAAAATTAATAATTTCTTTTCGAACACGTTTACAAAATTAAAACAAATTATTGAAGACGAAAGAAATAATTCTTTAGTGTATCAAGAGAGAACAGACAAAATATTGATTCTTCATGAACAAACAATAAAGATAAACATTCTCAAAGACGCAGTAAACCAGATTCAGGAAAACATTATTTCAGCAAAAAATGGTATTTTTCACCCAAGCATTTTAACAAATGAAGAAATTTATAATTACAACATAGACCTCAACAAACTTCAATATATAAAATTATGCGCCTTGGAATATAAAGAAAATTTGTTAATGTTCGTAGTCAAAATCCCAAAAGAATTTCAATCGGTACAATTAAAAACTATTATTCCTATACCAAACACAGCAGGTAAAGAAATAACAGCAGAAATCGAAAATGTTTTTGAATACAAAAATGTCACTTATAAATTCGAAGAAGCTAAAACACTCAATGAACTACAAATTTCTAAACATTGCATCTACTTATTAAATTGT
Organism: Bactrocera tryoni; assembly: GCF_016617805.1. Taxonomy (NCBI): domain Eukaryota; kingdom Metazoa; phylum Arthropoda; class Insecta; order Diptera; family Tephritidae; genus Bactrocera; species Bactrocera tryoni. The sequence continues at coordinate 31,760,298 of NW_024395977.1, forward strand.
GAACTTATCAAAATAGCATTACAGAAATTTTACAAATTGATGAAGAAACTATTTTAATAAAAATGCAAATGGCATAGAACTAAACCAGAACTGCGACAACAGAAAAATTAAGTTGAAAAACACTACATTGATTCATTATAATAACTGCACTATTAAGACCCTATACCAAACATTCTCAAATACTAAAATTTCATACAATCAGAGATTCTATTATCCAAACTATGATACTCACAATTTCACTAACAAAATTACAATTAACGACCTTGTATTTAAAAACGAAGAAAATTTAAAAGAAATTAATGAATTAAAATATCACAAAAATATCTCTCATATTGGAATATCAATTTTAAGTATTATTGTGATTATAATAATAATTTTAATATCTTGTAAAATTAAAAAAATGAAAAACAATACTATTCAAACTCAGGAGAGTTTTCCATTAAGGAGGGAGGAGTTATGTGTACACTATCATCCCAACCAGACACCACACAACAAAATACTATAAATTGGACAAAATAAAAGATTAAAGAAAAACAAGTAAACATTACAAAAAATATAAGATAACAAGTAGAGATAAAGAACATAATGCAAATGTATACAAACATGTTTTGGTCCTTATGTTTGACTATAATGATAACCCAAACATTATCGGGTAAACCCCACAGTCATGTTTGTTTGCATTCAATAGAAAATAAGATTACATTTACAAATATTGTATTCATAATGCAAATGCATACAAACATGTTTTGGTCCTTATGTTTGACTATAATGATAACCCAAACATTATCGGGTAAACCCCACAGTCATGTTTGTTTGCATTCAATAGAAAATAAGATTACATTTTACAAATATTGTATTTCATAAGAAAATAAACAAAACAAAGAAATAGATTAAGAAAATTGTAATCACTTTAGTAGTTATATAAGCAGAACATAACTTGAAACATCAGAGAATAAAATATAATGTCATAGAAACAACATCATTGGCATTTTTATTCCTCCGCTCGAACAAACCTAAAACTCGGGTTGACATTGCTACTACTATCCTTTGTGCCAAATTAAAGTTATTTACTTTCATTAATTAAACGCTTGCCTTACTTATGGCACTTTATAGGTTTCCTTTTAATAGCATTTTGTGGGCGTGGGTGTACAATAATTTTAAAAACATCTTCAATTTATGTATGGGTGATATGATATTTTTTTTCGCTTTTGTCTCTCATCCGAGGCTGATGGTCAATTTTCATTGAGGGTGTTTTTTTTACTTAGCCGGTTCTAATCCCAGCGCACAACCCTATGTAGGGGATGTTTCGCCTTCTCACTTTAACTCGCCTTCAAACGGATCTTTTTAGGCTACCCAGAGGATACTTGGTCAAAGACCGGAAGTCGTGAGCTGCTTGAATCATTTGTAAAAGAATCGTTCCTGGCCACTCCCAAGTGAATGGCGATCAGATAACTTTCCTCACTTGCGTGAACTTTTACACATAACTCCATGCTCCAGTGAACGAGGGCAAGACGAAATATCTCCTGTCCTGTGCACTCGCGACTTTGCTCTCACGTCACTGCTGACAGTCATAACTTTGAAGTTGTAGATAGTTTCGTATATTTGGGAACCAGCATAAAAACCACCAACAATGTTAGCCTGGAAATCCAACGCAGGATAACTATTGTTAGCAGGTGCTACTTCGGACTGAGTAGGCAATTGAAAAGTAAAGTCCTCTCTCCACGAACAAAAGCCAAACTCTATAAGTTGCTCATAATTACCGTCCTGCTATATGGTGCAGAGGCTTGGACGATAACATCAACTGAGTCGGCTATAATACCGAAAGCGGTACCTATGCCAGTAAAGAAGAAGAAGATATAAGATATTAACTCGACCGAAGAAGCATGGGAAAATCGCTTTTTGCGAAAATTTTGTCTTTGTTCACAAAACTGTTGGTTGAGCAGAGTTATCAATAAAATGTTGGCATAAAATATTAACCATTTACTTTATTATAGAAAAGCTAAGATCAAAGCAAATTCAGTTGACGTTTTTGCTCAGCAGTAAGACCAATAATACTGATAAAGGAAACAGTTTTAAAGAGAAAACAACGAGAAATTGCATGTATTTTGAACTTTACTCATTATTCTTCCTATACCAAGGGGCCACCATCGAAATCGATTTTCGAATGAAAAAAGGTAACCATCGATTTTCAAGTTTTTGTCCAATGTGGGGCCATTCCATTTTTTTTAACCCACTATTCCTTCAAATATACCAATACATCCGAAAATTGTTCTCTGTAAAATCTTTGCAACAAATACCAATTTGATCAAAAAAATATGTACGTTATATAAATGAAAGGAATAACACGCGATTAAACTAAAACAGTCATATTTAGCTCTACAACTTTACAGAGCTTCTTAATGCTACTAAATCAAAACAAAACCTGTCACACTTGGTTTGCCGAAGTTCGCAGTACCATAATCAAACGAAGAATGATCGCGAAGTTTACGAAAAGACTGAATAGCTTTTTGTAACAAAGAAAGCTGCACTTATGTACATACACGTGATTTTGTTTTATTTAAAAGAAAACACGGCTTATAAGAGCTAATCAAATAAACGACTGCTTTGAAATTAATGAAATGTAAAGCAAAATGCCTAAAAAGTATCTGGATGGGAATATGGGCAATACCCAATACTGGTTACAATGGATTCCTATAAAAACACTTGCTGCAACTTTTTTAGTTTCGCTCGAGGTTTATGTGAATGTGCACTAAGGTGAGCAGTTTTTAAGAAGTAAAGAAAACAAGTAAAAAAAGGCTAAGTTCGGGTGCAAACGAACAATTTATACTCTTGCAACTTGCAGGAATCAAAGCCAGGGAAATACCATTCTATGTAAAACGTCAACCAGAGGATAGAAATATAAGAAATTTTATATGTGGTATACATACACCATACAGGTATATAACTTATACACAGACCTACATATATATTCGGAATAAGATCTGCTCGAAAAACCAAAATAATTTTATGTACATAGTCATTACACAAAATCAGCCAGATGTTTGAAAATCCTGGTAATGGTAATTATATAGGGGCTAGGTCAAATTTTCGCACAAACGTTTCCATTTTAGGCACAATGATATACTGTTATGAGTAAAATAAGTTCTGAAATTTTCATTGAGATAACTCAAATATTGACCGATATATCCATATGATGGCTGAGGGAAGTATTGACCCGATTCCACCAGAATTACTACTGCAGGAAAAGGATTTTGTCTGAATTTCTATGGTCAGTTTTGGTTGGATTTGAACACTAAAGGCATTATTCGTGCAAAGTTTAATCCCGTTACATTAATTTCTTCTTGATTTGCGTATTGGAAACTGAACTAATCAAATAGAATTTAAAATTGTGCTATATGGGAAGAAGGCGTGGTTATTGTAACAAAGGAATATGAAAATAATGTCACATTTCAAATTTTATCGAAATCGGTCAGTCACATCCCGACATATGGAATTTCACCAAAGAGTGAGCGGTGTCACGCTCATTGTCCAATTTTGAAAAGAGCCCCTATAAAGCTATGTCATACCATCCATCACGGCGCCAAAGTTTAACGTTTCTGGCGCATTTAGTTATTGACTTATCGCGTTACCGTTATATGGGGAGTGAGCCGGGTTTTCATCTGATTTCATCCGTTTTCACATCATCGGTAGGAGTTATCGTAATATTCGTGCTGGGTGAATGTGAGTGTTGCAGTTTTAATGGTTTAGGAGATATGCACAATAGACATATTAGAAGGCGGGGCCACACCCAGTTTTTCAACATTTTTTATCCACAGATGCCTCTTGCTACTGCTATCATCTGTGCCACATGTAAGTTTTATACCTCAATTTAGTGCCAAGTTATGACGCTTTATAGGTTCCAGCTTGCACTGACGGACGGATGGACGGACAGACAGACAGTCGAACGGATTTCAACTTTTCTTGTCATCTTGATCATTTATACGTATAAACATATATATAACTCTATATCTATCTCGATTAGTTTTAGGTGATACGTACAACCGTTAGGTGAACAAAACTATAGCTACTGGTTGCACGAGTATAAAAAGGCATATATACATACATACGTACAATTACGGGAAGTGATTTACTTATAGTCTAAGATCCCACCATAGCACGACCATCACCCATCGTATTACGGGATGAAAATAATTTTTATATAAAATTTGTTAAATTAAAATATTAATTTCGAGGAGGTTGCCTGGAAATTGTGATGCTAAGTGTAATTAATTCATAATTAAAAAAAGATTTTTTTTTTTAACATTACACCCACTCTCTTACGCAATAAGCAGTAGACTAATAAAGCATATAGATAGCTTGTAGAATATGCAAACACTGGGTTGCCTTCTTTTTCCCGGTGCAATTATTGGGTTGCCAGGTACATACAGGTAACTTAAAAATAGTGATTTGCACCTATCGACTTACGCGATAAACCTTATACCAAAATGAAGATTTTATTGCGAGTATAATGATATAAGGTTGCCTGCGAAAAATTGGTGCTGAATCCCGGTTGCCGAGTTTTAAAAAACGAAATATTCGTGCGGCTGAATACGTGCGAAAGATACGTCCGAGGAACGTATTCAGTGCCATTTGTTATAAATACAATAACATAGTGATTAAAAATATTTTTTAATTAATTTACATTATTCAAAATCTGATTCATCCGAAGAAAAACTGGCATCTTCAAGTTCTGAACAATAGTCGTCACTATTTTCTTTTTCTGTCATTTCAGCAATATCTTGTACTGTTAAAGGCGTTTGGTCCCCAATGAATCCGTTGCATGAAGTCAGATAGAATTCACAAAAATTGTTCTTAAAGTTTTTTGTTTAAGTGATATCCAGCACGGTGGTATAGTATTTGAGTCAAAACTTTGAATTTTTTTTAACAATTTTTCGTTGTCTTCTTTTGAAGAATAACTTTTCACAAAATTTCGATATCTCGCTTCATTCACCCTATTGCAGTTTTTTATACCATACATATTAGCTGTGAACTCTTGAGCTGTGTCCATTTTTTCGTTGATAAAAACATCAGCTTCATCTGTCAATGATGAAAAAACTGTCTGATACATTTCGTTTTTGGAAAATAATTTATATAGTTTTACTTTTCCTTTATTGTAGAATGCAGCCGTATAATCACATCCTGTAAATGCATGGAAAGCTGGAATACTTAGGCATAACTTGTATACGTATCCCAACTTCAACGCTAATTCAGTGCAATTAATGCACTCCAAATGTTGATAATTTTTATTTTTTGTCGCTGAATTGGCTAGGGAAATTTCAGAATGCTGAATTTTGTGAATATTTCCCAGCAAAATAACCAGAACATCGGTATCAGAGGCATTAATTAAAATTTTCGACTCAGGTGGCGCTTTATATGCATGAAAAATCATCCTCGTATCCGCTTCTTCATGATGACGCACGTAATCAACTTCTTCACTTTTTTTATGGAATTTTGTTGGACTCCGTAAGAGAAACACTGGTGGTCAACAGTTAAAAAAATCTTTTTATTTCCGATGATCGTTACCAAATTTTGGTTTTCCCAATACTCAGCCAAAAAATGTACCAAGGCTGTTTTTTTTTCGACGAAGGAGCGACACACAACTGCAATGCAGCGTCCTTTTCTATGGCACTGAATACATTCCTCGGACGTATCTTTCGCACGTATTCAGCCGCACGAATATTTCGTTTTTTAAAACTCGGCAACCGGGATTCAGCACCAATTTTTCGCAGGCAACCTTATATCATTATACTCGCAATAAAATTATCTTTATTTTGGTATAAGGTTTATCGCGTAAGTCGATAGGTGCAAATCACTATTTTTAAGTTACCTGTATGTACCTGGCAACCCAATAATTGCACCGGGAAAAAGAAGGCAACCCAGTGTTTTCATATTCTACAAGCTATATACTTTCGATTAGTCTACTGCTTATTGCGTAAGAGAGTGGGTGTAATGTTAAAAAAAAAAATCTTTTTTTTAATTATGAATTAATTACACTTAGCATCACAATTTCCAGGCAACCTCCTCGAAATTAATATTTTAATTTAACAAATTTTATATAAAAATTATTTTCATCCCGTAATACGATGGGTGATGGTCGTACTATGGTGGGATCTCCTACTATTACATACTTGTTGCTCCAGTACAGCGGTGTACCCAAAAACATACACAAACTGTGTTTGCCCTATTGAAAAAATTAAACTTCTAGTTCTCAAAGAGCTGGAAGAAATATTTGAAGTGTCGTATAATAAAAGCACCAGTAAAACTGACGTACCGGTTTAAATGATAAGTAAGAAAGGGCTAAGTTCGGGTGCAACTGAACATTTTATATTCTTACAACTTGCTAGAATCAAAGCCCGGGAAATACCTTAAGATGTAAAATGTCAACCAGAGGATCGGAATCTAAGCAATTGTATATAATACTTATATACATATTCTTTTTATAACTCATACTCTGACCGACAAATTCGACATAAGATTTGCAAGAAAAGAGCAAAACTTTATATGTAGTATCGGGTGATTTTTTAAGAGCTTGATAACTTTTTTTTAAAAAAAAACGCATAAAATTTGCAAAATCTCATCGGTTCTTTATTTGAAACGTTAGATTGGTTCATGACATTTACTTTTTGAAGATAATTTCATTTAAATGTTGACCGCGGCTGCGTCTTAGGTGGTCCATTCGGAAAGTCTAATTTTAGGCAACTTTTTCGAGCATTTCGGCCGGAATAGCCCGAATTTCTTCGGAAATGTTGTCTTCCAAAGCTGGAATAGTTGCTGGCTTAGCTCTGTAGATTTTAGACTTGACGTAGCCCCACAAAAAAATAAGTTAAAGCGTTAGAATCGCATGATCTTGGTGGTCATTCATGGGTCCATTTCATCCGAAGTTTTCGCGCTCAAAATGGCCATAGAACCGCGAGCTGTGTGGCATGTAGCGCCATCTTGTTGAAACCACATGTCAACCAAGTTCAGTTCTTCCATTTTTGGCAACAAAAAGTGTTTGTTAGCATCTTGGTTGACATGTGGTTTCAACAAGATGGCGCTACATGCCACACAGCTCGCGATTCTATGGCCATTTTGAGGGAAAACTTCGGAGAACACCGCATCTCAAGAAATGGACCCGTAAGTTGGCTGGGCCAAGATCATGGGCGTGATTTAACGCCTTTAGACTATTTTTTTGTGGGGCTACGTCAAGTCTAAAGTCACAGAAATAAGCCAGCAACTATTCCAGCTTTTGGAAGACAACATTTTACCGAAGAAATTCGGGCTATTCCGGCCGAAATGCTCGAAAAAGTTGCCCGTAAAATTGGACTTTGAATGGACCACCTAAGACGCAGCCGCGGTCAACATTTAAATGAAATTATCTTCAAAAAGTAAATGTCATGAACAATCCAACGTTTCAAATAAAGAACCGATGAGATTTTGCAAATTTTATGCGTTTTTTTTTTAAAAAAAGTTATCAAGCTCTTAAAAAATCACCCGATATAAGGGAATTAGAGTAGTATCGACCCGATTTTACCTATTAGCTATTATTAAGCTTCCCTGGGTTTCATTACGGTACCTCACATACCATCACGAAACACATGAAGTAAGGTCAGCCGATATTAGTTATATAGAGGTTAATTAAATTGTTCTCCCATTTTTATCTCTTTAAGGCACAAAGGTATAATGTTACCAGTAAAATACGTTCTGTAATTTTCATTGAGATAACTCAAATATTGGCCTAAATATCCAGTATAAAGTAAAACGGATGTTCGAAAATCGTTATATCAGATATATGGGGCTTAGGGAAGTATTGAATCAATTCGCCCCATTTTTGAAGCACAAAATTACTGTTGTCACGAAAAAATTCTGTGTGAATTTCAATTTATATTTCACACATTGATCGATATTTTCGGTAAACAGTCAACTACAGTTACTCGGGTCCACATATTCGGTACATAGAGCCTTGAACAGTAGGGTGTCCGTTATTTCCCAAATTTATTTTTGAGTCTGCAGCGCCCTCAAAATTTTTAGTAAATGCCCTAAAAAAAATTATGAAACCCACATGAGCTCTTAATATTGATAATAACCCGTGCCGCAACGACGATTTATTTCCTATTTAAATAACATGGGGTTTTCGTACTTTTTGCAATTAATTTTTTCTTTGCGGAACCAATTGATACATTGCTGCGCCACCGAATTACTTTTGTAGGAAATTGAACGTTCTACAAAAAGTTTCTCTGAAATTTTTCAAAAAATCACTTCCGTCAAAGTTATTTAAGGTCAAAGTTGAAAGTTTTGGATGTGAAATTTGACACAGATATCACTGACTGACAAAAAAAAAAAATATTTCTCTCAAGCGGACACTAACGGTCGCAGCGATTTTGTCCGTCTAAGGGAGATGTCCGCCCAATAGAGCGTTTTGAGGAAAATTACCAAAACCAAATGTGTATAATGTTCCCTCCACTAAGGAAATAAATATGTTAATACACAATTTTTAATATCAAAGTAAAATATTCATGTATAAGAAATTCTGATTCATAAATCATAAACTTAAATGAAATTACTATTAATATCTAACACATACATATACACAATTTAAAATTACTTTTGTTGCTGAAAAAATTGACGGATTGTTGATTGTTTTAGATTGGTTTGCTTTCATTTAAGGAGAGCACATTTCGCGATGCCATTCCGATTAATAGTTACACCTGGTTAAATGAGCTTCTGCGCCCCCCTCTTAATGTACCACATCTACACCCAACACATACACACTACATTCCACACGTCATCTTTCATCCCACACACACCATATTCAACACGGCATCTTCCATCCCACACACACCAACTCATCATCATCTACACCACACCTTTCACACCACACACGAGGACACCAAACACAATCAACAAAAGGGACTGGCGGACGGCGCCCAGCCTCTTTTTCGATCGATCCGTGCTCGCATCTACAACCGACTTGTCTTTTCGTTTTTTTACGCTATCGCATTAAAGGTGAGTGCCGTGCATTTATGCTTTTGTGAAATTTTACATGGTCCTTCGAGCCGTACCGGACGGCACAAAGTGGAAAAAAAAAAATTATTACGGTCACGAGTTAACAAAATAATAAAATAATCACGGTCACGCGGTAACAAATTAATCACGGCGGCAACAAAATTATAAACACACTAATTAAAACTAAACTAAACGAAAAAACGGTAGTGAAAAGGTGACACAAAACAAAAAAAAAAAAAAACCGTTGGTGACAAAACGGGAAGAAAAGAAAACAACCGGTAGTGACAAAACTTTGTAAAATTACAAAAAAAAAAACCCCGTTGGTGGCAAAACGGGAAGAAAAGAAATAAATCGGCAGTGACAAATAAAAAAATAAAAAAATTTTTAAATAAATAAACGAATGGTGACAAAAGTTAGCAAAAACGACAAAAAATTTTTTACATACATACATGTTTAAAAATGCATAACATATAAAACAGTGAACAAACGAGCAAAGTGCATAGTGCGAAAAAAAAAACAGTGAACAAACGTCCAAAGTGCAAAAACCACAAAAAAAAGGAGCAAAGTGCGGTGGAAAAAGAAAAAAAAATTTATGATATACTCATACATACATATATGCATATGTATATAAATTAAAGAGAGATAGTGGAGTGGCTAAAGTGACTGAAAACATAACAAAAAATACACCTTAAGTGTTCATAAGTGAGGTGAAAAAACTGCGCTGTGAAAAAAGAAAAAAAAAATAAAAAAAAGGAAAAAAAAAACAGAAAAAAAAATAAAGAGAAAATAGAAAATATAACAAAGTCAATAAAGGCATAGTTAGTCAGGTGCAGTGAAAAATAACTTATAAACGGAAAAAGAAAAGGCATAAGGAAATCACAACAACAACCACCAGCACAAGGATTGGAGGAAGACGCACAGGCACACGCACAGGCACAAGCACAGGCACACAGGGCTAGCTTGGGCTACTGTGGGGGTCAGCAGGTGGAGGATAGTTGAACGGCCTCCAGATTTGAAGGTTAGCTGCGAATAACCAATAAGCAGTCCCCGACCAAAGCAGCAGAGATGGAGGGTATAACTTAAAAGCTTATATCTACCCGACGAAGTCTCTGTGATGGGGCGAACCGACACCGCCCAAAACTACGTGTCAAACAAAGAAAAATCCCGGGAGCGTCTGACTCAGATTGAGCGGCTCGCTGGGCAGCGTCTGCCTCCAGGTCAGGAGCGGCTGAACCAACCAACAACACACGAAAATTGGAATAATTCTTTCAAAACGGATACCAGATTCTAAGCCCAGTAAGACTCTGGTGAATATCTACTGGAAACGGTTTTCAAAATTTATACATTGGAGCTGACAGACGTAGCATTCGGTGACTTTAGTACGCGGAGTGAAATCTTGCCGAAATGGCTCACCGGCTAATGTTGCGTCTGCCTTCCGTCCCCACTAAAACCCCGGCAAGGCCTCAAGGTACGTTCGATGCTTGCCGTCATTGAGTTGGCGCTGCAATTTCGGTTGAGCCTTGCTCCCGATTAACGCTGATCTGGCACTGAACGTATGTACCCATAAGGACCTACGTCAACCCTTGCGTGACCTCCCTGCATTGCAAAGATAATCACGGGATCATCACAGCGATTGCACATAGCGAGCAGAGATAGCGGCCTCGAGGGGGGACCCAACTAAATGAACACCACAAACCATATCAACAACATCACTGAAGCCGAATTTGAGAATGTAAACGAGCACATGGCCTTTAGACGAAGCTCAAATGTAATGCGAACACCGCCACTACATACCAACCACGAAAGCAGCGCAACAGCAGGTGTTGAACAAGACAAGCAGCTAAATGTAACTCCTATGGCAAGGAAACCCATTACTGGAGGAAATATGCCTGCCTTCTATCAACTCGGCGAACAGATTGGCAATCTGGTTACTATGCTGGAGGATGGAAAGAGACGGTCGATCCACCAGGCCATGAGGGACACAATAGGTCGGATAACTTCACTATATGAGCTAGCTGCCTCCGAGCGTGCTACCAATCCAAACCCCTGTGAAAGGAGGGAAAACACGTCCCAAACTTCGCCGTGGTTTGTGATTGCGATGCAAGCGAAGAGGAAGCTTGAAAATGAGAAAGAAACGTCAAAGAGTAAGAGACGAAATGACTCTGGTAAAACGCAACAAACGAAAATACCTGACAGTGCAGCCCCTACCCCGGAAGATCAGGCACCTGAATGGCAACTGGTGAAAAGCAAGCGTAATAAACCGGAACTGAAAAAAACTGAACCAAAGATCCCAAAACGGAAACTAAAGCGCACAGAAGCCCTGGTGATTTCGAAGACTAGTGAGATGTCTTATGCTGAAATGCTAAAGAAAATGAAATCGGACCCCAGACTTCAAGATCTCGGTGACAGCTTGAGCAAAGCAAGGAGAACAGCGAAAGGTGAACTTTTGCTAAAACTTAAAGCAAAAACGAAAGAGCCCTCTAAAATACTCAAAGAACGCGCAGTAGAGGTCCTAAAAGACGTGGCAGAAGTTAAAGTTCTAGCACAAGCAGTTACTCTAGAAATTAGAGATTTAGATGAGGCAACTACAGCCGAGGAAATATGTATGTCCATAAATGACAAATTTCCCGACGAGAACGTAGAACGTAGTGCCATCAAAACTATGCGACGGCTTAAAGATGAAACGCAAATTGCCATTATTAGTGTCCCTTTGGCAACATCAAAAAAACTCCTAGGCGCAAACAAAATAAAAATAGGCTGGGTTAATTGTAGGGTCCGGGAAATTACAAGACCTATCCGATGCTTCAAATGCTTTGAGTTTGGGCATATATCGCGTAGCTGTAAAAGCAGCAGAGATCTCAACGGGTCTTGCTATAGATGTGGAGAAAAGGGGCATGCCGCAAAAGGATGCAGTAAGGAGCCACTATGTCTCTTATGCCCACAAGGGACAAATAAGCACCCGACTGGTAGCTTTAGCTGCCCAGCTTATAAAAAGGCTGCTGCAAGACCGCAATGATGAGGTGTCTTCAGTTAAATCTAAACCATTGTTCGGCGGCCCAAGCACTGTTGACGAAAACCGCCTTGGACTTTAACACAGACGTACTATTACTTAGTGAACCATATAAGACCCCAAACAATGACAATAACTGGGTCGAGGACAAAGACTCGAAATCTGCGATATGGACCTTTAACAATATTCCTTTTGAAATCACTCAGACTATTAAAGAAAAAGGCTTCGTGTACGCAAAGATAAAGGGCATACATTTTTATAGTTGCTACGCCGCTCCTAGCCTATCCCTTTTTGAATTCCAGGATATGCTCTTTAGGCTCACGTCGCACGCAAGACGAAAGACACCGCTAGTCATTGCTGGCGACTTTAATGCATGGGCGGTTGAATGGGGGAGTATGATCACAAACGCAAGGGGCACAGCTCTACTATCATCACTTGCAAACCTTAATCTTGTACTCCTTAACAACGGATACAAGCCAACTTTTATCAAAGGAAGAGCGTCATCGTATATTGACCTCACCTTCGTAAGCTCGTCGATTGCAGCTCAAACCACATGGAGAGTTTCGGACGTGTATACACATAGTGATCACCAAGCTATAATTTTTGATATCAGTGTACAGAATAAGCAAAACACTGGTATTTTCGCACCCAAAAGCGTATTAAGACGCTGGAAAACAAAAGTCTGTGATACAGAAATGCTCGAATACGCCATTAGCCAAGTAAACGAGGATTTACAAGGGAACGCTCGGAACCAGATACAACACATAACAAAATCACTAGTAACGGTAGCCGATGCCACGATGCCACGAAGAAAAGACGGAGGATACAAAGCCCCACTATACTGGTGGTCCGAAGAAATAGCTCAATTGAGAGCTGAATGTCTCAAGCTCCGACGTAGACAACAACGTGCTAGAGGAAGAGAGGATTTCGCGGAACTTCTAATAAACTTCCGGAAAAAAAGAAAGGAACTCCATAAGGCCATAGCCAAAAGCAAAAGAGACGCCTTTAATCAACTTATCTCAGAGGTAGATAATGACCCTTGGGGAAAAGCCTACCGAATCGTGATGAAGAAAATAGGTAGATCAAGAAGCCCACCTATATCTCCCGCAATCCTACGTAAGATAGTCAGTAGTTTATTTCCAAGATGCGAACCCATGCATGTGCCAATTCTTCAAATTAACCCGGACGAAATCGCTGAAGTGTCCCACGAAGAAATACAACATGCGGTGAAAAGAATTAAGGTAGGCAAAGCACCCGGCTTGGACGGAATACCCAATTTCGTATCTAAGCGGATCATCCAGAGAAAGCCAAAATTGTTCCAAAACGCATACACAAGCTGCTTGAAGGAAGGGATCTTCCCCAAATGTTGGAAGCGTCAACGCCTCGTTCTTCTCCCCAAAGGTGATAAACCTCCAGAAGAACCCTCGTCATATCGGCCCTTATGTATGCTTGATACGGCTGGAAAAGTTTTTGAGACAATTATCTGCAAGCGACTCGAGAAATATACGGAAGGAGACGCTGGGTTGAACCGAATGCAATTCGGCTTCAGGAAAGGACGAAGCACAGTGGATGCGATAAATGCGGTTACCAGAATAGCGGAAAAAGCACTGGAAGGGAGTAGATGGCGCTGGGGTGACAAAAAATATTGCGTCGTGATTACCCTGGATATCAAAAATGCTTTCAATTCAGCGAACTGGACCCTAATCATTAGAGCTCTGATAGAGTTAAAGGTCCCGGACTACCTTATCCGAATTGTGGCAAGCTACTTTGACAGCAGAGTATTAGTATACGAAACAGAATGTGGACCTGAAACATATAAAGTCACAGGAGGTGTTCCGCAAGGGTCAGTTCTCGGCCCTGTACTCTGGAACGTGATGTATAATGGGGTTCTGAGAGTCGCGATGCCAGATGCGGTAAACATAGTAGGTTATGCGAACGACATTTCGATCGTAGTAGTAGCGAAAACTCTGGACGAGGCGAAAAACAAGTGCAGTGAAAGCATCAGCAAAATTAAAAGATGGCTCGAGACCGCTGGCTTTCAATTAGCTGCTTACAAAACGGAGGTTGATTTTATGAGTAGTCGAAAAAAGGTGGAAACCATTGAGATATGCATTGATGGGCATACAATAAAGTCAAGTCTACATCTAAGATATCTTGGAGTAATCCTGGATCATAGGCTTTCATTTAAGCAACACCTAATGGTCACATACACCAAGCGGCGAGGTCCGTGTCGGCAATAGCGAGAATAATGCCCAATATGCGAGGCCCCAAACAACTTGTCAAAAAGCTCCATCATTCTGTACGCGGCGCTAATTTGAATATCTGCTATTAAACATAGCTCATATATGAGAGGAGTTGCCTCGGTTCACAAACTGTCGTCATTGAGAACTTGCTGTGCATTCAGAACAGTGTCGGATGATGCAATCCATGTTATATCGGGAAGACCGCCCATAGACATAGCAGCAGAACGTTGCTCATCAGTCCGCGATATGAGGGCTAATATTTCACCTAGCCAATATAAACAAGAACTGGCAAAAATCAACGAAAAATGCCTCCGAAAATAGCAGGAGAGATGGAATACCTCAACGAAAGGAAGGTGGACCCACTCTCTGATACCCAATATTAGAGAATGGGTTACACGGGATCATGGGGAGGTGAACTACTACCTCACGCAGTTTCTATCTGGTCACGGCTGCTTTAGAAACTATTTGTACAAATTCAAGCATGTGGAATCTCCTCTTTGCATGCACTGCGAAAATTATATAGAAACGGCAAACCACGTACTGGTGGAATGTGTCCGCTTCCAAAAGGAAAGGCAAATACTTTCCGATAAAATAGGAAAGCCCTTACCCATACGTTCAAGGGACGTAGTAAATTTTATGCTAACTTCCCACCTAGCATGGGATATGGTATGTGGGATAATAGCATATATTATGCAAAGGCTGCGAGAAGATGAAATCGCTGTAAGACCGAGAGTGCAGTCCCGAGAAGCTGCAAACGTATGACAAAATAAGAAATTAAATATAAAAGAGCTGTTACATACTTTAACAATACCTGCCCTGCGAAGGAAAGCCATATAGGTAGTTCCGCAGGGAAACACAGGTCTGTGGGCAGGGGGATGCTTTAGCACGTATGCGCTGTATGCGAATCGGGCATAATTGTTGGTACGGGCCAACAATATCTTTTGAAGATTTACACCCACCTTTGGCGTATCCATAAAAAAAAAAAAAAAAAAAAAAAAAACAGGCACAAGCGCAAACAGAAGCGCAAGCAAAAGCACAGGCACATACACTCATATTATCCCCAAAAGCCCCTGGCGGAAACCAAAGTGAGTCGTATCGTTCCTTTAAATTTTTATTTATAACATTCTATAAATATGTATGGTTTAAAAACTAAAACCTAAATTTACGGTTCAGACCAAAATTCGGGTCGAAAAATAATTGAAAACCGTTACCAAGCTGTTTTCGCTATTCGGTTTATTTTTCGGGAAAAACCGAAAACCGCTAACAAAGCAGTTTGGTACTGTATATAACAGATTAGTAATTGCCGGTAAATGCCTTCCGTTATGTTATAACACAACACTACCCAGAAAAAAAATATATAAAAATTCAAGTATTTACTTGTGAAATGTCCAGCAAGACCCCTTATACTTAAACAAGTATAAGCAGTGTTTAAATGAGTTAAGCATCCACCCACTTTACCCGAAAAAACTGACGCACACTAATAAGACAGCTTAATTCACCACAGCTGATGACTCTATATCACACCACAATTGTGAACATCACCCAGCAGGCGGCCACCACACTAATAATACAATACCGCTCAACACAGCTCACCACACTTCTACATCAATCAACCCACTCAACAAAAAGGATGGGAAAAAGGATAGCGAACACAATTCGTCAGACACTCGTCCCGTATCCACATACCTTTTTGCACGTCAACAATTCGATCTTGACAGGCCGCACAGCAGCATTCAGGCATTGACATTCGCTACCAAGTCTCGCATAGACACTGCCGCGTCGATACCTACACGATTCTACCGCGATTTTCTACTTTTTGATATCGATGCGCGGAAATTCGATCACGAGCAGCGTCAAATCATATACGGCATTGGAGTCTTTCCGCCCCGCTTGTTAACATTTTATTTTTAAATAAAACTATAATATCTATAATATTTAAATTTATATATTCGTTGTTTTATATTATTAAAATAAAAACAAAACTTATAATATAATAAATTTTGTATACATTTATTCATGGTCCTTCGAGACATAGTGACAGGCACTATGGATTTTTAAACAAAATAAAATTAAACAAAATTAAGTGCAGTGCGTTGAAGAGCAGTGGCGAACCATCAAACAAAAAAAACCAAAATAGAAAGAAAACAGTGTGCAGTGAAAAAATCAGTACAGCGACTAAACCAGAACAAACATCAAAAAACAACAACATATCAAACAGAATAAACAAAAAAACATAAGTGCATTTGGAAAAATTATATTAACAAACAGTTTATGAAAATAAAACAGCAACAAACGAACGCGCGAAATCTTAAAAAAAAGGAAAAAAGACACAAAACAAAAAAGCAAGTGTAGTGACTCATCAAAAAAAAAAAAAAACAAAATATGCATACAAGTATATGCAATAACAAAAACTGCAGTGATTAGAGAACCAAAATATACCAAATAATTTCAGCAGGCACAAACAAAAATTTTAAACAAACAAAACCCCACACAATCGTTCGCGAAAGAGAAAATAAAACAATTAGCTAAAACACAAATCGGGCGCGAAATAATAAAGCACCAATAAAAAACAAACGGCCGCGAACATTACAACAAAACTACATACACACAACAAAACAGCAGCACAAGGAGGTAGCTAGGTGGAGCACAGGACAGGGAACATACCAAGAAGAAGGCAATTGGGCAACATACATATCTACATGTATACACCCTACCAAATATACTATACCAAGTGAGCGTATACAATCCATTTTTCTATAATTTTTAATATGCATATACATATGTATTAAAAAGAAAATACGGATTTACATACTAATATAAAATCTGTAATAAAAATCCGTTTTACCAAACTTATAAGACCCTAATTTAATTTACGGGAAAACCGATAAAAGTTTGGTATAACATATACATATGTACATATATCTAAATATTTAAAAACTTAAATAAAATGCCTATATGTTAGCTTACCTTTGCGTGTTCAAACACAACCATTTAACAAACGCAGGAACCAGCGAATGTTCAAGCATTTACATGCTTAATAAAGCAATAAGCCCGACTGCATACAAGTAAGCAAAGGCAGAAATATTTGTAAACATAAAATAAACATAACTATACTTACATAGTACATATATTCGTTACATATTATATAATTGCTAAGCGCAAAAAATATATTTGTATATTTACATACATATATCCATAATACATATTAGACGGCGGTCCAAATATGTAGTTACAACGCAAAAGTGCATATGAACATACATATTCAATCTCTCTCTCTAAAAAATAAATATTATAACATTTATTTACAAATATACGGCAAAGAATCTGCCTGCGACACTAAATAAAGTCTCAACATATTACATATTAAAACACATTAGTACATATTCAAAGTCCACATTGGCAATTATTCGGCAATACCTCTTGTTCTTTGGCAAACAAAAACAAGCAGGATTGTATACAAAAAGCGAGTTGATCTCTCTAACGAGCTCTCAATTGCTTAAGAATATAAGAAAAAACATAATCATAAGCACACTAACAATTCGTGCATACTTAGGCACAAAGCATATTGATCTCTTTGACGAGTTCTCAATTGCACAAAAACAAGTACACACAAGCCACTTATTAGGGTGTGCCTAATTACACAACATTAGGACATAAGAATTATAAATTAATTAAAGCAAAAAAAAAAAAATTTAAATAAAATTAATTCTGTCGCAAGTAAATAGCAAAAAATAAAACGTTAATAAAACAAACACTATTTTAGCAAGATAATCGAAATTCAAAACTCTATTTACCCAAAAGAATATTCGGTTTCAAGCAATACCCTATTGCCATATTTACAAAAAAAAATTAATTATTTACAGATAAAAAATAAAATAAAACCAAAATGGTTAATAACGCAATAAATCAAAATACACCTGCAGGAGCTACACGCTCAAAACAGGCTATTAAATTCATTTCAGAAAGTGACAGTTTAACAAGATACTGCACTAGATTTGCCTCTTTATCGATTCAAGAAAACTCTGAATCGCTACTGGAAATCAAAAGTCAAAATCTTAAAAATTTTTGGACTCGCTTCCAAATCTGACGATTCAGATCTACCACAAAATTTTAAATTATCTGCTTACGCCATATACGAAAACTGCTTGGACCAATACGAAGAAACGAAAGCTATGATCTCCGATCAATTAAAGCTCATTAAAGCAATTGCACCTACTCCCCACAGTAGAGTAGAGCTGCCACAAATAGACAATCAAGAGGCAAGTTCAGGCATCCAACTCGAGGTGCATGCATGTGATACAGAAACCTTTTACGGAGGTTATGAAGAATGGCCGTCCTTCCGGGACATGTTCACAGCCGTTTACATCAACCATCCACAACTATCAAAGGCACAAAAACTGTATCACCTCCGATACAAAACAAAAGGTCAAGCAGGCGAAATAGTTAAACAGTTCGCATTAAATGACGACAATTTAAATTTGGCTTGGGAAGCTCTAAAAGCTAGATTTGAAAACGAAAGAATACTGGTCGATAAGCAAGTAACGACACTTTTAAACTTGCCTAAAATTAAGAAAGAAACAAGTGTAGAATTCATTAAACTAGAATCCACTGTTTCTAATTGTTTGTCGGTTCTATCGACACTTAATATCCCCACAGACAGCTGGGATCCTATTCTGCTAAACATTTGCACCGCCGCATTACCAGAAAAGTCGTTACTTCTATGGGAGCAATCGCTCTCATCACGAAAAAAGTGCCCAACGTGGCAACAAATGAAAGATTTTCTCACCACCCAATATGAAATTGCGGAAAGGTTAGAAGAAAAAATAATCAAAACTAAGCCCATTAAACACGACCAAAATAAAAGCTTCAATAGACCCCAAGCTAGAAGCAAAAACAAATCAAATAGAATTTTTAACAAAATACAATCGTTCACATCCGAACAGAGAAAACATAAGTCATGCGAACTATGCACAAGAGGGCATAAGCTTAAATCTTGCGAGAAGTTTAAAAAATTAAACATTAACGAAAGGAACAACTTCGTCAGATCAAGAAGACTCTGTACAAACTGCTTGTCCCATACACATAATCTTAAAAATTGCAAAAGCAAATTTAACTGCTTATATTGTCATAAAAGACATCATACAATGCTTCATTACAGCACATATCCCATCGTACCTCAAAGGAGCGCATATACAAAAAGAACCACGGGTTTAATTACAAAAGCAAATACTAAAAATTGCCAAGAGACACCATGCTGTTCAAAGGCACAAAAATCTCAAACGCTGCACAGCGAAACACAAAATGGACTAGTTACAGAACTGGTCACCACCATACCAACTCAAGTTGAGTATAATAAAAACAAATACCTTAATTCACAATTAAGTGAAATGCAAACGTTAAGAAAACTTCCAATAACTAACAAAACTATAAAAGATCAGTATTGTGAGCACTTCTCTAAAGCCACAACTACTCGATCAAAAAATGGCCGGTACGTCGTACGACCACCACTAGAGCCACAATTTTCTAATACTCCACAAATTGGTATTAAAAACAAAGTTAAAGTTACTTCTGACAGTCCCTATATTAAAAGAACTTACAACTTTTCGGCCCCGCAGGATGGCTTTCGCCAGAAATGAAAAAAAAAAAAAAATCTGAACAAATCCTAAAGCGGTGGCGGGCTACTACTTGCCAAATTAATGCATACGTACTCAAACACAATATGTAACAAAATTGTCCCAAAGGGATAGAGAATCGACATTCTCATAAAATATTGCTTAATAAGTAGTTCCCTAAATTCTAAAATAGATAAATAAAAAAAAAAAACTAACAAAAGCAGAGATCGCTCTTATCGTCCCTACATAAGCGCTCCTCATAAGGGTAGTTGGTGAGAATCTGTTGTAAAGCATGAACATCCCACTTAAAAAATTATAATTCTAGTGAAGCCGTTCGCAATTACCGGCCACTCTCTCGCAAGGTCCCTCTATTGGCACAGCCCTAACTCCAGGGCTATGGAGTACCCATTCTAGCCATATCTGAGCCAGGCGTGGAGTTACTATCCTTCATAAGCCAATAATAAATTAAATGCAAACAATTGCCGATAATACAGAAAAGGCAAATACTAAGCAACCGGTATACCAAAACGATAAAATAATAAATTCTAATATTCTGCGGACTCGGCTACTTCACCAACAGTAAGCCAAATTACATGTCTCAGATTATGTACATAAAACTAGGCAAAATATTCGCCTAGGGGGCCCAGGATGTTTAAATGAGTTAAGCATCCACCCACTTTACCCGAAAAAACTGACGCACACAAATAAGACAGCTTAATTTACCACAGCTGACGACTCTATATCACACCACAATTGTGAACATCACCCAGCAGGCGGCCACCACACTAATAATACAATACCACTCAACACAGCTCACCATACTTCTATATCAATCAACCCACTCAACAAAAAGGATGGGAAAAAGGATAGCGAACACAATTCGTCAGACACTCGTCGCGTATCCACATACCTTTGCACGTCAACAATTCGAGCTGAAGTTCGCCCGCCAAACCACATTCATACACACTGCGCCGCGTAATTCCCACTTTGGCTTCGATCATCATCGTTCCGCCTGCACCGATTTACAGCGATCCAACGCGATATAATTATTTTCGCAACCATTGTATTGTAAATAAACGATAATTTAAATAAATCATACCTTTTAAATACACAACTATTTTTTGATTTTAAACACTCGCGCGAGTGTAAGTGCATAACATCAGTGGTTTGTATTCCCCAATAAATTGGGTCGTTATTTGTTCAAGCAGCATTGCTTAAAAAAAAAATAGAAACAACGTATTAGCGATTTATATTTTATACCATACATACATATGTACATATATTTCACATATATTTCTAAAAACATATAAACATATAAAGAGCATAACTGGTTAATTTAATACTGAAACCATATGCATATATGCATATATTCATATTTCAAAACATATACATTTAGTACATGTACATACATTCTAAAGTCAGAATATCATTCTATTCTCTTTTCGCGGCCTCTTTTTACTGCGTACATATATACATACTTATGTATATGCGGCGCAGTTACACAATTATATACTTCTCACAAGTAAACTTGAGCAAATTACCTACGATCTCTTCGTGATTTTTTTCGTACAAACATATATACGTATATATATACATGCGTATATATACATATATGCACATACGGGCGCATATAAATATAGTCAATATATACTGGAACAAATACCCAATCGACATTGGTTACAAATTATATAACAAAAGGTTTTTATAACAACTTTTCATAATTAAATATTTGTACAAAAGTGTACTGTCACATATGTAGATACGCTTATTCCTTCAAAGTCCACATTGGCATATGTTCCGCGATACCCCTTGGATTTTAACTAACAAAACCAAGCAGGATTGCGTATAAAATATATTCGAAGTCCACATTGGCATATGTCCCGCAATACCCCTTGATTCTTGAGCAACAAAAACAAGCGGCATTGCCTAAAAACCAAAAGCGTAATACATATGTATATACATGCACATGTCATTAGCACATAATAAATAAAAGATCCTCCTATAGGTATACCCTATAGGACATTTGGACATAATAAATATATAAAAGAAATATACACAGAAAAATAAAGTAAAATATAAAATATTTCCGGTCGTTAATAAATAATTAAATCAAATTTAAGCGATTAATTATTTATTTTATTTGAAAACTCTTATTAACGTTAAAGAGTTCGCGATTACAGATATTATCAAATACGTAAAGCGTTATTTAAATCAATTTCGTTCAAAACTCTTATTTACTTGAAAGAGTTCTCGTCTGATCATATAAATAATTACATATATATACGAAAATATTTTTAAAATCTCGTTATATCAAAAAGGCCATTGGTTTTATTTATTTGTTTGAAACTCTTACATACAAAAGAGTCCTTTATTCAACATCTTATATACGAAACTTTTTCTAATCAGCTACAAGTCTAGTTTTTACTAAGACGTTTTGATTTATTTATACATCTTTTAAATCAGCTCAGACTCAAAGGAATCTAAAACAACTCAGTAGCTAAAAGTTCCAAAAATGATTTCAGACGAAAAAAGTCCGTGTACACCGGCTGAAGCTACACGCTCAAAGCAAGGTGCTACAAAACTAAAGAGGGGTAAAGATATTTCTTATACAAAACTCATTGCTGAGAGTGACAGTTTGATACGATACTGCACTCGATTTTCATCTTCACCGATTCAAGACAATTCTGAATCGGTCTTAGAATTCAAAAAAGATAATTTAGACAATTTCTGGACACGTCTCCAAGCGGCATATGACGCAATCGTAGAATCTGACGACTCAGATCTACCGGAAAATTTTAAATCCTCGGCATACACCAAGTATGAACACTGCCTAGTGCCAGTTCGAAGACACAAAGGCAATGACTTCTGATCAACTAAAGCTTTTAAGAGCAATTGCACCTACTCCACAACCGAGAGTAGAGCTGCCACAAAGACAAGCCCAAGAGGCAAGTTCAGGCATTTACCTTAAAGTGCCAGTATGCGACACAGATATATTTCATGGTGGTTATGAACAGTGGCCGTCCTTCCGGGACATGTTTACAGCTGTGTACATAAACCATCCTAAATTATCACAAGCACAGAAGTTGTATCACCTCAGATACAAAACCAAAGGTCAGGCAGGCGTAATAGTCAAACAGTTCGCTCTCAATGACGAAAATTTCAATTTTGCTTGGGAAGCTCTTAAAGCAAGTTACGAAAGCGAGAGAATATTGGTCGACAAGCAAGTGACGATACTAATGAATTTACCAAAAATTCAGAAAGAAACCAGTGAAGAATTCATAAAGCTTCAATCCACGGTTTCAAATTGTTTGTCCGTTTTATCGACACAGAATATTCCCACAGATAATTGGGACCCCATTCTGGTAAATATATGCACAGCAGCATTACCAGAAAAATCGTTACTTTTGTGGGAGCAATCGCTTTCATCGCGAAGAAAGTGCCCAACGTGGCAGCAACTGAAAGAATTTCTAACTACCCAATATGAAATAGCAGAAAGGGTAGATAAAAAACTAGTCAGAACTAAAAACGTTCAAAACAATAGAAGCTTCAATAGACCCCAAGCAAGTAGCCACAATAATTTAAATAGAAGCTTTTTTAAAAATCAATCGTTCACTTCTGAACAATATAAGCAAACGTCATGCGAACTTTGTAGAGGAGGTCACAAACTAAAATCATGCGAAAAATTTTTTTCCAGCTCACCCCCGAACAATGCAAACGTAAAACGAGCAACAGGATTAGTTGCCATAATAAATTCTGATAACTGCCAAGAAGCACCATGCTGCTCATAGGCGTTGAAAACCCAAACGCTACATAGCGAAAATCACAGTAGGGTACTATTACCCACAGCAGTTGTCTCCATCGAACACCGAGGAGAACTGTTTAAACTCAGAGAGTTAATAGACCAAGGATCACAACGATCATTTATAGCGTCTAGGGCACAAAACAGGCTACAGTTACCAACAAAACTGGCCAACTTGGAAATCACGGGAATGGGCGGAAGAGTTGTTCAAAACTCAAATAAAATCTGCCCCATTACCCTCTTTTCCCCCAAAGCGGATAAGCGCATACAAGCAGAAGCTATTGTCTTACCGCAATTAACCAACATGCTACCAAGCATTGGCAAAAGGTTTCACACCTAAAGCTAGCAGACCCAAACTGCAACACCCCCGCTCAAATAGATCTCCTATTAGGCAGCGATCTCATACCACAAATTATTCTCGAAGGTATTGAGAAAATTACCAAAACACTTCTGGCGCAAAATACCATTTTCGGATGGGTCCTAAGCGGACTAGTTGCGGAACCAGTCACCACAATGACAACTCAAGTTGAGGAAGTCTCAAATGAGTACCTCAATTCACAATTAAGAAAATTTTGGGAATTAGAAGAACTCCCCCCCATATCAGTTACAACCCCTGAAGATCAGTATTGTGAGGATTTTTACAAAGCCACAACTACTAGATCAGAAAACGGTCCGTACGTCGTACGACTACCACTTAGGCAACAATTTCCTAACACACTCGCCTTAAATCACTCTCGCACCTCTGCAATACAGCAGTTTCTAAGTATGGAAAGAAACTTACTTAAAAAAGGTGAACTCAAATCAGAGTATGATGGTGTGTTAAAAGAATACCTCCATTTAGATCACATGGAGGAAGTAACCCCAGGGGAGAAAATCCTCAACGGCAAATACTACTCCTTTTATCAGCCACATCACGCAGTAGTGAAGCCAGACAAAAACACAACAAAAGTAAGGGTTGTTTTTAATGCCTCGAAAACCACTAGTTCAGGGAATTCCCTAAATGATATCCTATTTACGGGACCCACACTCCAACCAGATTTAATGCTTCTGATATTAAACTGGCGTATATTCAAATACGTATTCAATGGGGACGTTGAAAAAATGTATCGGCAAATAGTCGTACATAAAGACGACCAAGATTTTCAACGTATTATGTTCCGAAGATCCCCCACCAGTCCTTTACGCGACTTCAAACTGAAAACAGTTACATTTGGCGTTAACTGTGCACCATATCTAGCCATTCGAACACTCCACGAATTGGCAGACAACACAAAGTCAGAATTTCCTCTGGCAACTGAAGTGTTGAAAACTCAAACGTATGTAGTCGATATTCTGTCTGGAAGTCACACTCTTCCACAAGCATACGAGGCCTTATCACAGGTAATAAAAGCCCTCAATTCCGCAGGGTTTAATGGAGTGGTCTTTTTTAATGGAAAAAAGATTACGGCTAATCACCCCAATATAATCAAAAATATTCCAAACGAAAATTTGTTGGACACTAATTTCCTTATATTCGAAAAGGAAAGTACGACAAAAACATTAGGCATCCAATGGAATGCGATATCGGACCAGTTCTCATACACGACAGAGTCCATATCCGCATTATCAGCCATCACAAAAAGACAGATTTTATCCTCGGTGGCAAAACTTTTCGACCCCGCAGGATGGCTTTCGCCAATTATGATCCAAGCTAAAATCTTAATACAAGAACTATGGCTAGATGGAACCGACTGGGACGAACAAGTGAAACCTCTTCGCTTAGAAAAATGGTCCCAGTTCGCAAAACAATCTGAACGATATTTCTCAGATACAAATTCCACGATACAAGCTATTCTCCCCCGAACACAAAAGTCGAATTACATATGGCTTTGTGACGTCTCTCAGAAAAGGCATACTGCGCTACTATCTATGCAGCGCACGCAAAGTGACACCACGACCACAAGCCACTTATTAGTAGCAAAAGCAAAGGTGGCACCTTTGAATACTATATGTCTCCCACGACTTGAGTTATGTGGCGCACTACTACTGTCAAAATTAGTAGCCATGGTGCAAATGCATTTAAATATGACGAAATGCAAACTATATATGTGGTCCGATTCTGAAATTGTACTAGCCTGGTTGGAAAAACCACCACATGCATGGAAGACGTATATTTCTAACCGAACGTCTCAAATACTTGACTTAGTGGGATCAGCCACTTGGCGTCACGTAGCCAGTGCTGACAATCCTGCCGATCTAGGTACAAGAGGGTGCAAGCCACTGCACCTTGCCACCACCACCCTCTGGTGGAATGGCCCCCGATGGTTGATAGAATCTCCTGATTCTTGGCCACAATCCCCCATGCGCAACATTATCGCACCAGAAGGTCGAAAAATTGCCACCTTTCACACATTATTGGATGAAGCCGACAAGAGCTCTCAGAGTAGTTGCTTATATATTCAAATTTATAGAACAACTCAAAAGCAAAGTTAAGGGATCACATAATTTCCCATGCAACACAGTGACGCACTTAGAGTTACAAAAGGCAAAGGTCGCACTAATAACATATACACAAGCGCGCTATTTCAACCGCGATATAGCGCTACTAAGAGAATCGAAGCCGATTGATAAAAAGAGCTCACTCTTAGTTCTAAGCCCCTTTCTGGACACGAAAGGTCTGCTTCGTGCCAATGGTCGGCTCGCTAATTCGAGCCTGACATATGTATGTACAATGAACGCCACCCCATAATAATTCCAGAGAGGTCACCATTTGCCACATTATTCCTCCATTACATCCACATCTTAATGCTACACGCCGAACATCGCCTAATGCAACATATGGTACGCCAGGAGTATTACATCCCCCGTCTTAAGCCGCAAATCAAGAAATGCATCTTCACGTGCAAGATTTGCACTATGCACAAACAGAAGATGCGAACGCAGATTATGGCAGCATTTCCACCGGAACGCTGCAATTTCGCTCTGCCTTTCACAACAACAGGTGTTGATTTTGCTGGGCCTTTGCAGGTAAAGGTCTCCCACTCTCATGAAAGGCTATGTGGCTGTCTTTGTATGTTTCACGACAAAGGCAGTACATCTTGAGCTGTGTAGTAATCTGACGACGGAGGCTTTTCTCGCGGCATTTGCTCGCTTCGTCGCTCGACGGGGCTACACTATCTACTACTACTACTACTATCGCAAGACCCCTCAGATTTCACCGCCTTAACTCCAGGGCATTTTCTAAAAGGAGCACCCATCCTGGCCATTCCTGAGCCAGGCGAGGAGTCGCTATCTCTATTAAATCGATGGGAGCGAATTAAAATTCTCCATCATGATTTCAGCCGCCGATGGAAGGACGAATATATAAAGGATCTCCACAAAAGATACCGTTGGAAGACTCCTGAACAAGCGCCTTAACTTGGAGACTGTGTCCTCATCCACGATGATTGTCTACCCCCCACCGAGTGGCGGCTTGGCCGCACTGAAAAGTTACATTACGGCTCCGACGGTCACATACGTGTTGTTGATCTTCGTACACAAAACGGAACGCTAACTAGACCGCTCGTGAAGCTATGCTTTTTGCCAACTTCCGATGATCGCGAATCCGAAAACCTCAAAAATAAACCGGTATTATCGCTACACAATAAACGAACCAAATGAAACCAATAAAACATGAGAAAGTACGCAAATAACAACCCGTTAAAAAATAACAACCGTCAGAAAATAACAAACCGTACATCAAAATAACAAACCGTAAAGAAAACGAAAAAATTTTCGATCCATACGACGACCCATTCATGCCACATATAGTGGCACGATTGCCAATATCTAATTGTATGACAGATTTCTAATTGACAATCTCATTTATACATAGATCACCATGGATGTAGATACACCAGTCGCAACCATGACAAAAGCTCGGGCTACCAATGCGACACGTGCCTACTCCAGCGCCCCGAACTATGGTGGCAACGACGCCGGCAACTGCACCGGCAACAACGCCGGCACCTGTACCGGCAACCGCGTCTGCAGCGGTCCTTCAATCCGCACCTCGTGGTGGCACTCGACCACCACCAACACCATCACGCACCACGGAGACCCTAAGGTGCCCCATCTGTCGGCGCCCACATCGCCTGCACCATTGTGGCATATTTAGGGGTATGCGACCCGTGCAACGGCAGCAAGTAGCCCAGGCCCACGGGCATTGCCATAACTGCCTGTCACATACCCATGGGACTGCAGCGTGTGAGTCACGAGGGCTGTGCCAAATATGCCACAGGCCGCATCACACGCTGCTACATCGCAGCGCGGCACGCGAAGTGAATCGGCCACCCATCCAGCGCGGCCGCGTACCCCGCTTCCAATCCGCAGCTCGTGGTGCGCCCCAGCGAGGCAGAACCTCGTTGCGGCAACGCTGCAACAGCTGCAGCGCCTTTTAGGCTAAACATTCGTTTAGGGGGGCCTGGATGGTTAAATGAGCTTCTGCGCCCCCCTCTTAATATACCACATCTACACCCCACACATGCACACTACATTCCACACGTCATCTTTCATCCCACACACACCATATTCAACACGGAATCTTTCATCCCACACACACCAACTCATCATCATCTACACCACACCTTTCACACCACACACGAGGACACCAAACACAATCAACAAATGGGACTGGCGGACGGCGCCCAGCCTCTTTTTCGATGGATCCGTGCTCGCATCTACAACCGACTTGTCTTTTCGTTTTTTTGCGCTATCGCATTAAAGGTGAGTGCCGTGCATTTATGCTTTTGTGAAACTTTACAACACCCAAGTGAACGTTTTCAACTAATGTTTATCAAAATAGTACAGCATGAATAAACATGTTTCTAAAGTAACAGTTAATCGCAGTAGCTGCGGCATTTTTTGTCTATGAACAAATTACGAGGAATCACAGCTTAACGTTCTGAACACATAGAGAGCGACAAACTTCAAGCGACATCTGTCATATAGATACATACATTAAAATACACACGTTCTTATGGACACATTTATTGAGACTGCTGCACAACTACATAACTGTATCCATAAGAACGCGTGTATTTTAATATTCGACAAATGTCGCTTGAAATGTATCGTTTTCAGAGTGTAACGCACATTACTTCTCTGATGCATGTTGCTAGCCACGACAGTGAAAAGCAAAATGTATGGGAATATGATTTCTTCTTTGCTTGTTTATAAATTTGTACATAGTTATGAGAAAACTGTATAACAATTTGGGAGAAGGAAGAGGGCAACTCACCCACACAAACTCTAAATTATGGTTGTATGCGTTTGCCGACCAATGATTTTAAAACTGGATAAACCAAGACAAATGGTGAAGTTAAAGAAAGAGTTGCCCGCTTATAGATGTTTCGTAATGAAAAGTGTCCGCATCCGAGGGAGCGACCGCTTAAAAGAGTATAATTCCTTCCTCAAACAAAGCGAAAATTATGGGACCAAGAAATTTTTCCGCTAAAGAGAGCTGTCCGCGAGGGGAGCTTCCACTGTATTGCTATTTACATATGTATATATAACATGTGCAATATTTTAAATACATATGTATACATACATATAATATGTATATATCGTCACCCAAAATGCAAAATAACGTAACAACATTTACGGAAATTTACAGAGGAATGAATGAAACACGATATAAAATAGGACATGAGTGAAGCAAAATTTAAATATTGCTTAAAACTGGGTTATATCTGATAGCAGAACTTCAAAATGTTCGACATACATATGTACTGTCATGTAGGTATGTAATTTGAAGTAGTGAATCGTAATCAATAAAACACTCAACTTCGAAATCCTTGATTATACGTTGTTTTGCATTTTAGGTGACGACATACAATATACGGGTACATACTGTACATTGAAGCGAAGGCGAAGGCATTCTGGGATTATGGTTTACTTACTACATTAAGGTGCGAATCTTTTTAAGATGCATTATTTAAACATTTTTAGTTGGGTCAGCTTTTTCGCAGATTGTCTCGGTATTTCGCATTTAGTATTTTGAAACAAAATTTTTTCGCGTTCTTCAATTATGCTATTGCTCATTTTGAGTTTATTTCTTTCGTTTTTGACTTTTCGTGTAATTAAAAATCGATATTTTTTCTCTTTCGTCAATCAATTCCTAATATTTTGAGATTTTTTCCTGTTGCAAAAGTTTTTACATTTTTAGTGAATTTTAATTCAAAAAGCTGAAAGGGGTAAGCCAAAGTCAAAGTCTCTTCAAGTAAGGAGTTAACTTA
This sequence comes from Bactrocera tryoni, assembly GCF_016617805.1. Taxonomy (NCBI): domain Eukaryota; kingdom Metazoa; phylum Arthropoda; class Insecta; order Diptera; family Tephritidae; genus Bactrocera; species Bactrocera tryoni. The sequence goes on from NW_024395977.1 coordinate 31,790,240, forward strand.
GTTAAAGTCATTTGCGCTTAAAAACGGGTCTTTGGGTGTGTTCAATACATTCTACTCTAGTACATTTCACAACACCACATAATTTCAATGGTTTCTAGCACTCTTTTGTAGTACGGAACACCATTTGCTTTCGAACAAAATTCAGAACACCGGTGATACATATGTGATTTCTGTAGCATGTTAAAATGTGTACAATATGTATGTCAAGGGCATTATGCGCACATTGTTTGCGTAAGGAACTTACTGTGTCCAAGTGCAGAGCAGAGTTTGCAACTGATCCCATCACTCTTTACTGCACCAGTACCCAATTTCTTTTTCTACTACACCTCATTCACAACCATGCATACGAGAACGCCGGATAGGATAATTTTGGTAAGAGCAGTTATTTTCGTAAGGACTAGCTGGGGCGAATACTTTCATGTAAAAACTGTGCTGTACTCAGACGCCAGGTCAGCTTTATGACGGAGGTTTTGTCAGAAAAGATGCGGATTCGACGCCAACCCCTTAGATTAAAGGTAAAGTTGTACTTCTTTCAAAATTACATTAAATTAATGTTTGATGGTAGGTCCAACCATCCAAGACTCCATCCAAAACCCAGATTCGAATGAGTGGGTTCCATTGCGCACTAGATACCAGAATTTCAAAACCAATCTACTACAGCTCTCATAAATTACTTCTCTGTAAACATAGAATTGAGTGACATTTCGAGAAAATTACATTTTGGACAGACTACGAAATAGGGTTGCATTGGATTAAAACACAATTATCAACATTACAAAACTTTGCCGCAAAGAGAGTGTTCGAAAACCAACTGACGGACAAAGTGTGTTGGCCGCATGTGCCAGCAAAACAAAACCCTCGTATCAAGTCTCGTGTTAGCAACGTGAATTAATTAAATAATCTACATATTATATAAAAATTAATCGCATAATGTATTGGTAAGCGCATTACTCAACAACGCCTGGACCAATTTGACCAACTCCTTTTTTTTAATGTTCGTTGAAGTTCAAAGATGGTTTTTACGGCGACAAAAATTTCGAATAATTGACGGAAAAGCCATAAAAACAGCCCTTTTCTTTTCCCATACAAACGTTTTTTAACTAACACGTAGAGTCAATTTGAACTTCAATTTAAAGCTTAATACCTGAGACAGACATGTAGTAACAATACCACATATAGTACAAATACCACATGTGTGTCACCAAATACCAGCAAAATACCATATGAGCAATGTAGTTTTTTGCTGGTAACAATACTCCGATGTTTCATTGTGGTATTTGTATAAACACAGCTAAGAACAAGAAAAAACGTTAACTTCGGTTGCACCGAAGCTAAATACCCTTCACAGGTGCATTTCTGTTAGTAACTATGTGTTCAGTTTGTATGGAAGCTATATGTTATAGTGGTCCGATATCGGCCGTTCCGACAAATGAGCAGCTTCTTGAAGAGAAAATGACGTTTGCAAAATTTCAAAACGATATCTTAAAAACTGAGAGACTAGTTCGTATATATACAGACAGACGGACAGACAGACGGACATGGCTAAATCGACTCAGCTCGACATACTGATCATTTATATATATCGGGTGATTTTTTTAAAGCTTGATAACTTTTTTTAAAAAAAAAAAAAACATAAAATTTGCAAAATCTCATCGGTTCTTTATTTGAAACGTTAAAGATTGGTTCATGACATTTACTTTTGAAGATAATTTCATTTTAAATGTTGACATAAATGAAATTATCTTCAAAAAGTAAATGTCATGAACCAATCTAACGTTTCAAATAAAGAACCGATGAGATTTTGCAAATTTTATGCGTTTTTTTTTTAAAAAAAGTTATCAAGCTCTTAAAAAATCACCCGATATATACTTTATAGGGTCTCCGACGATTCCTTCTGGGTGTTACAAACTTCGTGACAAACTTAATATACCCTGTTCAGGGTATAAAGAGGTAAAAAACTTTGCTAAAAGCTTTTACACAAAAGCTCTTCGAAATATTCTGTCAAAATGACTTAAAAATTAATTAATGAAATGGAAAACAAAAAATTTTTCAAAATTTTTTTTCCGAAAAAGCAGGAAATGTCTCATTTCATATGAGGATTTTAGAGAGACTTTAACCAAATCGCTTTTTTGCGATGAAAATATGTATATTAACTTTAGAGTATTTTAAATAATTGCAAACAAAAATACAAACTTTGCTAAAAGCTTTTACACAAAATCTCTTCGAAATATTCTGTCAAAATGACTTAAAAAATTAATTATTGAAATGGAAAACAAAATATTTTTCACAATCTTTCTTCCGGAAAAGCAAGAAATTCTTTATTTTATGTCAGATTTTTAGGGAGTCTTTTACCAAATCGTTTTTTTTTTGTGATGAAAATACATTTATTAAAATTTAAATAATTGCACTTATTTTCTCCATAACACACATTTACATATTTATTGTTTACAATTTTTTTTAAATATTTAATGCCTATGAAACAAAGGTAGTATTTGAGTTTACTACATTGCCATGTATGTCATCAACGTAGTAAACATAATACCATGATACCTTTACTACATATGGTGTTGTTACTACAAGTCTGTCTCAGTTATAAGTTCATATTAAATTACAAGCACTCACTGCATCTGTATTTACGTCATTACATCAGTCAAACACCAACCGCGTTACCAAAAGTGTTTTATTATTTTAAGCTTTTATTATTGCATACCCCTATTTTACATACATAAAACATTATTACGTCTTGAAAGTTTTGATTCCAAGTTATATCAAATTACAAAAAGTAGAAACAACAACAAACTGTCAACTTCAGTGCAGTTTTCCTTGGATTTTCGGTTACCTACTCTACTGAGTTTGCTTTTGTCAACTGATACACGAAACAAATCGTACCTACAATCGTGTTTTGTGCAGTGTTTAGTTACCGATGATCACTAATTACTGCATGTGACACAATAATATTATATATAAAAATAAGTTGGGTTTTTGTCTGTGAACCACTTTGAAGGGAGTCCAACGAGGATGTATTTAACCGACTTACGAGCGTAAATTTCAAAATAGTGGCTTTTCCATAATATTTTTTTTTTAATTTTCTTTTTTTTTGGTTTTGTTTTCCAATTGATTTATTTGGAAATTATTTGAATTACTCAATTTTGGAAGGCAAGATGGTTGATAGTGGTTACACCAGATCAAATTGATGCAATCATTTCTGTGGAAATTCCTGATCCAGAATTAAAGGAAGTGGTGAAAACCAATATGGTTCATGGACCTTGCTGACACCACAATCCCACTTCGGTTTGCATGTCTGACAATAAATGCACGAAACACTATCCACGTGCTTTTTTTATCAGCCTCGCTCACCAGACGACAACGGCAAAACATTCAGCATTCAATTTATCGCCATTATTGTTTTATTCACATTCAAATATGAGATCAATGTTCAGTATTGCAGTTTGGTGAAATCGATCAAATACGTTTGTAAGTACATCACTAAAGAAAGCAACATGGCGGTTATTGGACTTGAACGAGATGAGATCAGCAAGTATCAAATGGGTCGATGCGTGGGCTTTTGCAATTAATGAACGTTTTTAAACTATTGTGCATCTCGCAGTTCATTTGGAGAAGGTCAAAGAGCGTATTTGAACCCAGAGAATACAGTACAGTATTGACGAGTTTTTTCTCAACTTGCGTCTGTGATCAGTTTGCGAAAACATTGCTCTATTCGGAAAGGTAGATGGACACCCAGGTGTGTTCTCAACAAATGCATTAGGACTAATTTACACAATCCACCCGAAAAACGACGATTGCTTCTACCTTCGGTTGCTATTGATTAATGTACGCGGTTCAACTTCATTTGAGTCATTGCGTATTGTGAATGGTACGGAGTGTGAAACTTTTTGAGAAGCATGTCAGCAATCACAATTGCTGGAACATGCCAATCATTGGAATCAATCGACGCGATAGCTACTTCGCATGCCACTGAAGTTCGTGCACTTTCCGCCGTGATCATTTCGACATATCAGCCTCTAAATACGCATAAATTATGGGATACGTATGAAAATGATATTGCTAAAGGTACAAGTATTTTACAACGTATTCGTTAAGAATGGTTAATTGGGAAAATTTCTGTTGATACTTAGAATGGACTGATATCAATTCCACATGCCTTTTGTCAATTCACTTCAACGAAAGATGAACTCATCACGAATGTTTATCTGAACATTGATCAAATTAACTACGTCGAAACTACATTTATATACATACATACATATTTTAGCTGCCAAAAATACCGATGTTAATGACTTAAACTGGAAGATTCAAAGTCAAATTCCGGAAGGGATTCAATCGATCGATCGTCTTGACATATAAGACGAAGCCATGAATTATCCAGTGGAATTTCTAAATTCTTTGGAGAGGCTTGGTATGCCACCGCATCATTTGCGCATCAAAGTTGGATCTGTCATGTTTTGCGATATTCATACGCCAAAACCGTGTGATGGAACCCGACTGATTTTGACGCAGCTATCGAATAAAATGGAGCAGAATACTTCATTCTACGAATTCCTTTGAGTTCCAACGATTTGCCATTTCAGTTCAAACGTATTCAGTTTCCAGGAAAAATTGCATTTGCGATGGTAATTAACAGGACACAAGGATAGTTGGTAGAAGTGTGTGGCATAAATCTGTAAATGCCATGTTTTTCACTCGGCAAGATAGACGTGGCGTGTTCACGAGTTGGAAACCCATATTCTCTGTACATTTACGCACCAGAGCAAAAACCAAAAAAATTTGTTTATCAAGCTGCGTTACATTGAAAAAATGTAGAAAAATCGCTACTAAATGATTTTCAACACAATATAAATTCAACTTTCTTTTCATTTCAAAACACATAATTTTCCGCAGGACAACGCCTGCGGTGTCAGCTAGTATTATACAAATACTTTCACACCAACATTTTCTTATCATCAAAAATTGCGTGCAAAATTTGCGAATGAATTTAAAAAACTAAGTAAAGGTACCACGGTATCCCTAAACCGTTCCGTTATGCGTTCTCGGATATGTCGCTTTCATTTAAGCTAATCCTATTATATGCACCTCTCCAATATGATGCCGAATTTCTATTACTCCTAAACAAAAGTTCGCGCTTCATTATAACATATTTACGGTTCCTGTACTGCCGAAATCACAACGCTAAGGCAGAAGTGTTGGTCGCACTTCTCCGGTAACGCATGCGGGTAATTAATGGCAGAGAAGCTTGCAACAGAAACGTAAGAAATTGTACCCACTTTTTTCATTACACGCCAAAGTTGCAAGCTCATTTATGTGGAGTAAATTGTTGTAATCCCATAAATACAACTTTAAAAATGCACGGTTAACAAACCGTAATAACTAATATAGACATTTTGAATTGCTTCTCTTTAAAAGTAGTTATTTAGAAGTAGTTCTCCCATTTTCGCCCCTGCGACAATGCAGCCAACTTACTCGGCGCCGACCACAAGTGAGCTGAAGGAGACGTTTCTAATGCAGGCTTCAGAACTGATGCGATTCGCCATCGTAGAAGGTTTTATACCTCTCAAGGAGCCGAACTTCGGTGGATTATAGGAGGCGACGGTGAAATCCGTCAAGCACTTGCTCATTCGTGCCATGGCAACGCCCTACTCACAGTGGAAGAGCTCTCCGTTGAGCCTGCGGAGGTTAAGTACTAACTCCAGGACATCTCTTAATCGGTAGATTTCTGTGAGCACCGCTATCAGGACAGATTCAAACGGACCCTATTCGTTGCTGCGAGAAATTACTGATTCAAGCAATAGTTTTGGCAGCAGCGGTCCAAAATATACCTGTTAAGGACAGAAGCATAACAAATGAATTCCCCTTAAATCGGAGATCGCGTCCCGTCGTTCACGAAGACAACGTACCACCATAGAACTGGGTACTAGAACGACTCGGAGCAAACACAGAAGGGCAGGACATTAAGGTAAACAATTAAATTTCTTTTACAAAAACTCGCCCTGTTGCCTATCGATGTAGAGGGTTAATGATCCCGTCAAGGTGGCTTGTGTTGCGTCAAGCGATTTTTATATTTATTATTCTTACCCCTTATTTGTAAATACATATGTACATACTTTCGTTACGACAATTTTACGCCGTTAACATAACATATAGGAACATAAGAATTATATTGTATTTAAACCGGAATCATGATCGCACGCCTTTTCTTTTATCTGTCAAAGAACTTTTGCAATTAATTTTCGACATAGGCAATTGGTTTTCATTTCAGTAAAGTCGCGCATCCCAAATACACTTTTTATTCTCAAAAATACTTCAAATTTTTTAAACACCTGTAGAGTTGAAACAACCGAAATCATAGCGTTGACAACAAGAACCACAGAAACTAGTCTAGCGTGAAATCGCACGACCGAGACGTCTAATAGGCTGGGTCATTTCGTGAAATAACACGTTTCCCAAACTTAATTTTGAATAAATCGCTGTGTGGCTTGTGGCGGCGTCCTGTTTGAACCACATATATTCCAGGGCCATATCATCCAATTCAGGCCAAAAATATTCGGTTATCACTAAGCAGTAGCGATTCCCAATTACAATTACAATGCCGATCTTGATCATCGCGGTACAAATACCGCCCAGTGATGGCTCCGGCCCATAAACCGTACCAACCCGTAATTTTTCGGGGTGACTTATGGAGTACGTACGAATGTTCTTTCTCAGGAATAAAGAATTTCATTGATATTCCAAACCGTTTTGGTTTTATTAAAAAAAGTTTGTAGCGCTCATATTGAAAAAGTCGCTCTTAAAGATGAAGGCAGTGACTCCGAATTTCGTTAGTAAATTTTAATAATTTCGACACGTTGTTGGATCGTATATCTTTGAAATGACAAGCCTGACTAAAGAGAAATTTTAAAGAAGTTGGAAAAAATATGATGACTTTTGATATCCCTATCGGTCTGATTTTTTAGTTCTCTATTTTTATTACTTTTTTAATGCTCTATCTATACTAATATTATAAAGAGGAAAGATTTGTACCTATTTTTGTATGTTTGTAATGAATACGCTCAAAAAGTACTGGGCCGATTTAAAAAATTCTTTCACTAATATAATGCTACAAACTTCCAATTTGACATAGGCTACATTTCATTTAAAAAAAAAGGGATCCTTGGTAAAATTTGAACAATGTAACCGAGGGTGTAGAAAAATGAGTCTTAAAATGTCTTTCGTCGAATGCGCTGCCGAAACTATTAGCGATAGAACAAAATAATGTACAACAATATTGAAGAACATCATAATGTCTACAAAAAGCTCCCCAGTACCATATGTCCAACTATTGTAGTTATGTCACTACAAAAGAGGAAAGATTTTTATAAAGAGGAAAGATTTGTACCTATTTTTGTATGTTTGTATGTTTGTAATGAATAGGCTCAAAAAGTAGCACCAGTAGAATGCTACATTCTTCCAATTTGACATAACGTATACATACTTCTTTGGATGGTGGATGGTGATTACACCAGATCAAATTGAAGAAATCATTTCTGCGGAAAATCCTGACGCAGAGAAAGATTCAGTATTATAAGAAGTGATGAAAACCAATATGGTACATGGACCTTGCGGACACCACAATCCCACTTCGGTTTGTATGTCTGACAATAAATGCACGAAACACTATCCACGTGCTTTTCTTTCGGAAACACAAACTAGAAATGATGGATATCCAATGTACCAGCGTCGCTCACCAGATGACAATGGCAGAACATTTAGCATTCAATTTATAGGCGTGAATATCGAAGTTAACAACACATCGAAGTCGACAACATGTCTTATTGTTGTCTTATTCACATTCAAAAGTCATGGCAATGTTGCGTATTGCAGTTTGGTGTAATCGATAAAATACGTTTGTAAATACGTCACCAAAGAAAGCAACATGGCGGTTACTGGTCTTGAACGATACGGTCGATACGTGAACTGCAATAAAGCGCTTTGTATGATATTTATTTTTGCGATTCATGAACGTTTTCCGACTGTTGTGCGTCTCGCAGTTAATTTGGAGAATGACCAAATAGTCTATTTCAACACAGAGAATACAGTACAGACAGGGGAAACACCCCCAGCAACAAAATTAACATTTACGAGCTTTTTCTCAACTTTCGTCAGTGAACCGTTTGCGAGAACTTGCTCTATTCGGAAATACCTTGATATTATACATACAATTACAATTACAATTGCGGGAACATGATATTCACTGGAATGAAGTTCGCACACTTTTCGCGATAAACAGCCTTCAAATTCGCGTCAGTTATGGGATACGGCCAAAAATTACATTGCCGAAGACATTTTACATCGTATACGCTAAGAATTGGAAATGGGTCAATACCGGTTGATACTTCCGGTGGTTTGATACCAATTCCATATGCCGTTTATCAATTCACGAAAGATGGACTCATCAGAAATGTTTATATGAACATTGAACAAATTATCGTTAGTACGATTCCTTAAATGCATGCGCAATGTTAGCTGGCAAAAATACCGATGTTGCTGACTTAAACTGGAAGATTCAAAGTCAAATTCCGGGAGACTTGCGGTCATACAAATCGATCGATCGTCTTAACAATGAAGACATCATCGTGAATTATCCAGTGGAATTTCTTAATAAATTCTTTGGAGAGGCTTGGTTGGCTTATGATAATTTAAGTTTAATGTATATAGCATATAAAAAATAATTTTTTTTTTAAATACGCCAAATATTTATGTTATTATTAATGATTAAAGTTTGAACTCCGGATAATTTTTTTGTTCGTTCGTAATTTATTGGACAGGTACTGTATGTTTCGCAATATGATTGTGACGCACCTATCAAATACATGGGGCAGAATGCTTGATTCTACGGATTTCTTTTGAGTTCTAACGACTTGCCATTTCAGTTCAAACGTATTCCTTTTCCAGGGAAAATTGCATTTGAAATGACAATCGGCAGGCCACAAGGATAGTCTCATAGTGTGTGGCATAAATTTGGAAATGCTATAATTTTCACACGGCCAGATATACGAGTTCGAAAACCATCTTTTCTGTACACCGGAACAGAAACCAAAAATTGTTGTTTATCAAGCTGCGTTGCATTGAAAAAAAAAATGTAAAAAAATCTCAAATGAATGATAATCAACACAATATGAATTTTTGTCTTTTCAATTCAAAAGACATAATTTCGCGCAGGACAACGGCTGCGGGGTCAGCTAGTTTTTAATAAAAAAGAGTGGTGACTCGGCAAAAATACATATGTGTGTATAGAGTCGAAATTTTTAAAATGAAAAACCTAAGCAAATAAAACCTTAACAGAGGAACAAAACGCAGAAGGCATTAAGTCAACATATGCAAATATGTATGATTAAAAAGCCGCTTTGGCGCTTGGTAAAACAAAATCCAAACACGGTAAGAGCTACAATAGCGCAATATAAATAACTATACATATGTATTATTATATTATATATACAGTGTGCGACAAAACTAAAGCACGGAATCTACCTTGTCGGTATTTAACTGGATAAAATCATAAATTAGGCATTACGTGATGTTTTATTGATTTGTATTATTAGTTCATGTATTCTTCTTTTAAAATTAGTAAAAATTAAACAAATTAACTTATTAAAAAAATATATAAAATACCATATATGAAAAACTCCAAAAATTTGGTGCGACAAAACAAAAGCACGAAATGGTTTTATGATTGAAAAATTTATGTCTTTCAATATTTGGTTGCGTATCCCTTATTTTTAATACAGTTGACATCGGCTAGGTATGGACTCAATTAATTTATTTGATGTGTCCCAGGAAATGCTTTTCCATGCTACCTTCACTTGAATGTATAAAACGACCTTATTTTTACAATTCTCAAGTCTGATTTTCGATCTACAATTTACCATTGGTTCTCTATGGGATTGAGATCAGGTGATTGTGCGAGTCGCTTCAAAACCTCATTCCTGTTATCAACAAACCACTGTTTTGCACAAATAGCAGTGTGTTTCTGGTCGTTGTCATGTTGATAACTCCATTTTAAAGCCATTTCTTCTGCAACATGTGGCAGCATTAATATTCTGAGAAATATTTTTATGCTTATATTTGTCCATTATACTGTTTATATGATGAATTTATCCTATTGCATTCCCTGAAAAAAAACCCCACACTAGTACATTGTCTCCACCATGTTTCACCGCGCTTTTTTTATAACGTTGATTTAGGCGTTGTCCCTTCGGTCTGCCTACCAGCTTCAGCCCATCTCAATCTTTGATATTAAACTTCGATTCGCCAGAAAAAAGTACAGTTTGCCATTTGGTAATCGCTCAATTTATGTGCATCCTCACAAATTCCAATCACGCCAGTCTGTTCTTTAAATAAATAATACGGCTTTTTTGCAATAACTTGCTACAGGTAGCATGAAAATTCCCCATCGACAGCTCGACGTTGTATGGATCTCTGTAATATATTTAACCGTAATTGTCTTACAATAGATATTGCCGATATAAAAGGGTAATTTTTTATTGCCCGAATGACTCCCTTATCCTCTCGTTCGGTTGCTCTCCACGGCCGTCTACCTCTATGCGCTGTAACCAAAGAGCTTGATTTGCCAAATCAGCTAAATGCTCGGGAAACATTAGGATGATTTATTCCAAACTTTTTTGCAATAGTCATAACCGATTCTCTTTTCTTAAAATCCTTAACAAATTTTTTTCTAAAATGAACAGAATACTTATTTCGAGCCATTGAAATATCTTTCTCTTTAACATACAACCAACCGTACTGAATGACGAACTGCAACTGAATATGCATTAATATTTTTCTAATTAGGTAATAACTACACATATCCAACATTTTTGATCATTAAAAACCGTTTGACAAACAATTAATGTGCAATTAATGTAAATTCTTAGTTATGTGCTTTTGTTTTGTCGCACCAGATTTTGGAGTTCTTCATATATTTAATTTTATATAATATTTTAGTAAGTTAATTTGTTTAATTTTTACTAATTTTAAAAGAAGAATACATGAACTAATAATACAAATCAATAAAACATCACGTAATGCCTACTTTATGATTTTATTCGGTTAAATACCGACAAGGCAGATTCCGTGCTTTAGTTTTGTCGCACACTGTATATAATCATTTAATACATATTAATTCATTGCCTACATATGCTTACGTTTGCGTATCCTAAACATAATTAACCCTCCAACAAAATAAAAAATCAAGTATTCACTTGCACCAGTATCTGGCAATACCCCTTATACTCGATCAAGTAAAGCTTTAAACCGTTTTCATAAAACGGTGATCGTAATATTCCTTTAATAATTAAACATTAAAGTAACAGCGATTATTTTGGAAAATAATTATTAAACCGAAAATATACAAAACTCAGATGAACAAAATAAACAAAAATATATTTATAATATTCGATTAAATTATAGATGATTTTTTCTATGCAAAATACTTATCATCGCTTTATTACCAAAAACATTATCTACTTGTATACTAATATTATGAAGAGGAAAGATTTGATTGTTTGTTTGTTTGCATTGAATAGGCTCCGAGACTACTTGACCGATTTGAAAAATTCCTTCACTGTTGGAAAGCTACACTGTGGGGATATTCGAGCAAGCAAATAACTGCGGCAATATTGCAACCTTGATGTTTTTTTGCAGATACTCAGCTGATACTTCAATAAATATTTTGTTAATATTTTGCGCGGCGTGCAGGTGCATTGAAGAAGTGAAATTTAAGAAGTCTTAAAAATTAATTTTTTAATAAATTTAGCAGCGGATAACTTGGCGGACAGTGAGAGTAGTTTGCTTCTTAAGTACAAAAAAGCAAGAAAACAAAGTTTTTTGCGTAAAAAAAAGTGGCTTATGACCGAAATTTTAAAGAAGAAAGCAATAGTAAAATCGTAAAACTTCTTTAAAACAATTCGATTTAATCCTCCGGATATATATTTATCTCATTTTCGGATGTCTCGTGAAACATTTGCTATAAATTTTCTGATTTAAATAATCGCCTTGATAAACACATACATAAATACTTCGTAGGAATTAAAGAGCAGTTTGGAACCTTTTTGGTTAACGTCACGCGGTGAATATTAGATAGATCATGCTTTGCATACTGCCTTGTGGAAGCTGAGTAACAGTAGAGTCATTTATCGTGAACTATCAGATAAATTTAAGGTTTCAAATGGGACTACCCACAAAATTTTTCTTAAAACGATCAAGGCAATTTGCAAGTTGAAAAATTAAATATATTGGCCATCAATTTCCCAGCAGCAAACAGTGTTTCCAAGCGAACCGGCCGAATACCTTTCTTTTGTAGTCGGCTGTTTGCATGGAACACATTTTAAAACAAGTAAGGAAGGGCTAAGTTCGGGTGTCACCGAACATTTTATAGTCTCGCATGATAAAGTGATAATCGAGATTTCATTATCCGTCATTTACATATTTTTCAAATACCGTATTTGTGTAAAGTTTTATTCCACTATCATCATTGGTTCCTAATGTATACGTATATATTATACAGAGAAGGCATCTGATGGAATTCAAAATAGCGTTATATTGGAAGAAGGCGTGGTTGTGAACCGATTTCACCTATATTTCGTACATGTCATCAGGGTGTCTAGAAAATATTATATACCGAATTTCATTGAAATCGGTCCAGTAGTTCCCGAGATATGGTTTTTAGTCCATAAGTGGGCGAGGCCACGCCCATTTTCAATTTTAAAAAAAAGCCTGGGTGCAGCTTCCTTCTGCCATTTCTTCCGTAAAACTTAGTGTTTCTGACGTTTTTTGATAGTCGGTTAACGCACTTTTAGTGATTTTCAACATAACCTTTGTATGGGAGGTGGGCGTGGTTATTATTCGATTTCTTCCATTTTTGAACTGTATATGGAAATGCCTGAAAAAAACGACTCTGTAGAGTTTGGTTGACATAGCTATAGTAGTTTCCGAGATATGTACAAAAAACTTAGTAGGGGGCGGGGCCACGCCCACTTTTCCAAAAAAATTGCGTCCGAATATGCTCCTCCTTAATGGGATCCTTTGTGCCAAATTTCACTTTAATATCTTTATTTATGGCTTAGTTATGACACTTTATAGGTTTACGGTTTTCGTCATTTCGTGGGCGTGGAAGTGGGCCGATTTTGCCAATCTTCGAACATAACCTTTTTATGGAGCCAAGAAATACGTGTACCAAGCTTCATAATGATATCTCAATTTTTACTAAAGTTACAGCTTGCACGGACGGACAGATGGATGGACGGACAGACAGACATCCGGATTCCAACTCTACTCGTCAACCTGATCACTTTGGTATATATAACCCTATATCTGACTCTTTTAGTTTTAGGACTTACAAACAACCGTTATGTGAACAAAACTATAATACTCTCCTTAGCAACTTTGTTGCGAGAGTATAATAAACACACCAAAGAAGGATGCAATTAGCTACTATGACCGAAAGGGGAACTATTCCACTATTATGCAGGAACGTAAATATATATGGTGATGGTTAAGCTAGAACTATTTTAAAAACATAAAACATTTGCAATGGTTAGGGCATATGCGACAGCACATTTCGTTTCTTGGATGTTTTCATCGGCTACCCAGTGAGCTGCCATGACGCCAACGTATGGAAAATAGTCCGATATACAAAGGAATTACGTCGGGAGAGATACAATTTGCAAAAGATGCTATAATTTTAGCTGACTAAGCTTATCCTCTTTCAAAATATTTGATCGCGCCTTATAGAGATAATGGACATCTGTTGAGAGAGGAGAAACAATTTAATTATTATTTAAGTTCAACTCGAGTATTCATAGAACAAGCTTTTGGGATTTTGAGGGGAAAGTTCAAAATTTGAAATCATGTTGATATTCAAAATATGAAAGAGATTATTAAAATAGTACTCGTGTGTAATTCTGGATAGTTTAATAATGCGGAACAATTTTAATGATTCTGAAGTCAATTATCCATTGGAAAATTTGGAAACATTTAACGAAAACGATGCTGAAACGCCTGAAAACATAAATGATACTAACGAAGGTATTATCAAAAGAAATAATTTAAAAACGTTGTTTGTTTCTTCAATTTTTTAGTTTTTAAATAAAAATGTTAGTAAATAAATATATGTGCATGTGATATTTTATTTCATTTCAACTACTTCAAGAACAAGTCACAACAGTAATAAGAAAATATAATTAGAGATCAAGTTTACATTGTTTAAATTTTTTTTTTAATTTTCTAAGTTTTCCGCAGCTTCATCATTAGGTTTATTTTTTTCTTTTTCAAAATTAAATTTTTTTTTTTCAAATTGTAGCACTTCATGACGTGCTTGTTCTTTTAGAGCCTCATTCTTTAAAAATTTCAATGCTTCATTGGCGGTAGTCTTTGGACGCTTTCGTCGTTCATTTACGAGTTGACTTTCATAAGAGTCGTCAGTCTCTCGTCCTCACTCACTTCACATACGTCAGCGCTATCCATTATGGAGCCTTGAAGGTTTTTGGCTGGCGTGGTATGGAATGCCGCCTACCGTACACTTCGTCAAACTCTTCAAATAAAACTTAGAAGTAATATATTATAATTTTAATTATAGAAGCCAACGTCTCAAAAGTATTATAGACGATTCGCTAAGGAGAGCAACATTGCGGTGGACTCGAAGCTGACACGCTCGAAGGTTCGTTATACGAGAGCTGCTATATACATATATTCTGGCCTAGGGCAACACTAAGTGTTGCAAGGTGCAATCTGACATTTCCATTGGAAAGTTTGACATTTTTTAGCATAACATCACTCATAACGTTTTGACATTTAATCGTGAATTGTTTTATTTACAGGGAATTAAAAAATTCATCTCGGCCAAAAAATGGAATTAACTCGTGAACATTTTCGTGCGATAATTTTTCACAACTTTCGGCATGGATTATCACGACAAGAGTGCATCGATGAACTAAAATCTTTGTATGGCTATGAAGCACCATCCTATAGCACTGTGAAAAACTGGTACAATGAATTCAATCGTGGCCGACGCTTGCTCAAAGACGAATTCCGTGAAGGTCATCCAAAAACAGCCGTTGTGCCAGAAAACATCGATGCCGTACGTGAACTGATAATGCAAGACGGTCATGTAACATACCTTCAGATAGAGACATGCCTATGCATTTCTCCCAACAGCATACATTCGATATTGTATGAACACCTGCCCGTAAAAAAGGTTTGTTCCCGTTGGATCCCGCTCAATTTGACAATCGCTCAAAAAAAGGCTCGTGTGGATTGATGTAAAGAAATGCTGAAAAAATACGATCGCGGTGCTTCAAAAGACGTTTATAAGATCGTCACAGGTGACGAATCATGGATCTATACGTATGAGCCCGAAACAAAACAGCAATCGACAAAAAAAAAATAACAAAAAAAAACCATTTTCGTTGATAAATACGCCTATTTACATTATTAGGCCAGAAATATATATAGCAACCTATGTACGTATGCGTACAACATATAACAAAGCAAAAGCATGGGAAGGCTCGATGGGTGCAGAGAGTATGGAAGGCGAAACTATGAAGGGTAAGATTTTGTTTTGTAAATAAAACTAAATTTTCATTGAATGACTAGTGTGTTATTACACGCGGCAAATTTTCTTGCGGCAATTCTTGGTTTATAGGCGAGGGGGCGACGAGGAGGGGAGAATCGCGCCGCGCTTCCAGTGTTCAGCAACACGCTTTGTGTTCTTATTCGTAACAGTTCGTTCCGACGTTTTTCGGCATTCGTGTTCTTTACACGAAATATACATAATATAATATAAATATTTTAGAAAATGGAGAATGACGAAAAAATCGAACTAATTAAAGATAGGAGGTGTGTTCAAAAAGTATCGCGAATTTTGAATTTTCGGGGGTTACGTATATTCAAATTTCGAATTTTTTGTGGCGTTATGTTGGTACTCATGTCTCTCACTTATGCCGACAAGCTCGGCCATTTTGAATGTTAATTTAATTGTTGACAGCTGCTTTGCTTGCACGTGTTTTGGATCGTCTTCGATTTTTACCTATTCCAAAAAATGGATCAAAGAACCTGTATCAAATTTTCTGTGAAAAACGAAATTAAGTGCGCGGATGCATTTCGAATGTTGACTGTGGCATACGGAGAAGCTACCTTGGACCGAAGCAACGTTTATCGGTGGTAGAAAATGTTCTCAGAAGGCCGAGAAGATGTGAACGACGAAGAGCGTGCCGGACCCCCGAGCACTTCAACAACAGACGAAAAAATTAATGAAGTGGAGAAAATGGTTTTGGCCAATCGTCGAATCACCTTTAGAGAAGTTGCTGAGGACCTAAACATATCGATTGGCAAGTTATGCGCAATTAGCGCGAAGCAATCCGCCGGAAACGCCCGGATTAGGATTTTGGAAAATTGGCTTTTGCACCACGATAACTCCATTGCTCACACATCGTTCCTTGTGCGCGACTTTTTGGCCAAAAATAACACACTAATGATGCCGCAGCCACCGTATTCCCCAGATCTGGCCCCCTGTGACTTTTTCTTGTTCCCTAAACTGAAGAGGCCCATGAAAGGACGACGTTACGCTTCTCTTGACGAGATAAAGACGGCATCGCAGGAGGAGCTGAAGAAGAAAAAAAAAATGATTTTTTGAAGTGCTTCGAAGATTGGAAAAACCGTTGGCACAAGTGTATAATATCTCATGGGGATTACTTTGAAGGGGACAAAATAGATATTCATGAATAAATAAATAAATTTTGAAAAAACCACAAAATTCGTGATACTTTTTGAACACACCTCGTATTGTGAAATGTATGGAGGAAGCCATAGAAATTGATTCAGACGATAGTGAAAAAGGTGATATATAGTATGTGAAGGTCTGTTATATAATATTGGTTTTAATTTTAAATTATAAATAAAATGTATTTCTTAATTGACAGAACTGATTAATATATGTGATAGAGTGGCCCAAATACCTATAAGGAAAAAGAAACGACAATGGGTTAAAGTAAAGTGAAAGAGAATGAGAAAAAAACTCGAACAGAGTTGCGCAACACAAGTTGCTCGGGTGAATGTAATGGGCGACAGCAAATGAGAATCACCCGAGAATTAGCAACAAAAGTTGACGCGTGTAATAACAGACCTAGTAAATCGCATCAGAACTTGAGAATTTAAATGTTATTCATTCTTACTGATTACTGTTACTGTTACTTAGAACATCTAGACATTTTTATTTCAGCCACTTTATCTAAAATGTGTACGCTTTTTTATGAAATCGATGAAATTTTCGGCGGTAGAGTGGTTGAGTCAGCAGTAATCGACGAGAGTTTGGAGAACAACGAAAATTATTCGGAAGTGGACCTCAACGAGTCAGCGTCTTCTGCGGCTGTATGCGAAGACAAATCGTAAAGGAATATATTCCAGAACTGCGGCATCAGATATTCTGCAATTTCAGTCTGAAATGATACAGCTGAAAAATCAGAAAATTGAGCAAGAAATGAGTTTTAAGGAGAAAGAGTTGGAATTAAGAGAAAGGGAATTGATGATTAAAAAAATAAAAGAAGTGGAGTTAAGGGAAAAGCATGAATTATTGCTAAAAGACAACGAAGTGGAGATGAAACTAAAAGAATCGGAAAGCAATACAAAATTAAAAATAATGGAAATACAAATGAAAGAAAGGTTGGCAATGGAGGAATTGAAAAACAAATACAAACAAGTGGAAGAAGTGGTCCAAAAGAATCTTAAATTACCTGAAGTGAATTAATGTATCTGAAGTTTATTTTTAATAATTACTTTTTATATTAATTTTTAAATAAAAAAACAAAAACATATGTACTAATTAAACTAATTAATAGTAAATACAAGGTCTGTTGCAAAAGAAACAGAACTTTTTAAATATAACTATTTCTGGTGGCGCCACCTCTTGTTGACATTTCGTAAAAATTTTAAGACAATTGAATAACTACAATCGATGTTATCGATCAAAAAGTGACAGAAGCTTTTGGTCATCGGTCGTAAAATGCAAGGAGCAAATATTAAACTTTGTTTTAAACTTGGGAAAACGTTTACTGAAACATTTCAAATGATGAAAAAAGTTTATGGTGATAAGTGCCTATCCCGTAGTAACGTGCATGAGTGGTTTAAGCGATTCCAAGAAGGTAGTGAGGACCTCTGTGACGATCAGAAGTCGGTCGTCTTCAGAAGTAAAAAATAAAGACAATGCTGATTTGTTTTTACAATTCCGAGGGTATTGTATACCGAGAGTTGGTCCCACCTGGCCAAACGATTAATGCTGTGTTTTACCTTGGTGTTATGAAGCGTCCTTTGGCACGCATTCGTCGTGCTGGACCACAATACAGTGAGGCAGGGTCCTGGTGCCTGTTGCACGATAATGCGCCGTGTCATCGGTCAACGCTTGTCACTGATTTTTTGACAAAAAATTCCATATTAACCATTAATCACTCACCCTACTCACCTGATCTGGCACCCTGTGATTTTTACCTATTTGGAAAACTTCATTTGCCCATGAAAGGACACTGGTTTCAGGACATTTCAGCTATCCAACCAATTCTCAAGAGCATTCCGAAAAATTACCTTAAACACTCAATGTTAATTGACCGGGCTAAACGCTGTATCGAAGCACAAGGAAACTACTTTGAATAAAAAAATATAACTTTTGAAAAATATTAATTTTTTGTTTTTCTTTTTAACAGTCCTGTTTCTTTTGCTACAGACCTTGTATACGTTTAAATAATGATGTATTTTAAGTTTATCTATGATTTTGTATGAAGTCAAGAAGGCTAGATCTTGTGTTACTTCCTGGTGGTAAGCTATATTGAGGTCGGATAATTTCAACACTTTCTCCGTTTTATGCAGAATGCAGCATACTATGATCCACTCATTGCATTCTTTTTTATTTCGCTCATTTATCATTCTAAACTTCAATTCCTTCAAGATACCGAATTTTTCTTTTAAAATGCCAAAACAATTCTCAATTCGCACACGATATTTTGAAAAGTACTTATTGAAACTTTTTCTTTCTTTCGTGGTGTAGTCCGTACTATTTCGCCTGAACGGTGTCAGTAAAAATTGTTTGAGTGGATAGGCGCTATCTCCAGCAATCCACTGAGAGTTAGATAAAAATCGTTGAGGATGTAAGCGGGCTATTCAAAAAGATTTTGGCGTCATGAACACTTCCAGGGTATCCTATTGTGACTTGTCTAATTCGTAGCCTATAGTCACAAACAGCTGCATTTTAATAGCATTTTGGCGTTTTCGTGAATAAAAAAGTTCATGTTTTTTGGCTGGCGCTTTAGCCAACTTTAATTCGGATTCATCAATATATCCTATACAACCTGACATCTCTTTCCGCATTGCAGTAACAATTTCCAACCGTTCATTTTCATTTGGCCAAAACAGAAACTTCTCTTTTAATCTCTATATTGCTTTAAATACGCGCTTAGTTATATTTTGAATAGTGCCCCCATCACCCACGCCAAACAATGAAGCAACCTTTCGTATAGATAATCCATCTCCGGAAGATCCCAACCTAAATAGCACTATTTTTAATTGTAAGTCTAAAGCAAGTTGTGCTCCACTGGAATTTGTGTTAAATACACTATTGTCCTTTATATAACCTAGTATGCGGCGAAATTCGTCCTTGCGAACACGAATCATTTCGTTGAAACGGCTGTCATCAAAGTTCCTAAGTACATTATGTCGCCATTGGGATGACTTTGGTATTCCGATATGAACACTTCTACGAGTGTTGTTAAGCAGCATAATTAATGAAATAATTGATGCTATAACTGAATTTGGAGACGAAAGTAATTTAAATCCTTCATTTAAAAAATCCAATAATTTAGATGTCAATAGGTTCCAAAGAAAAAATCACGATTATTGAGTCGGGTTGAGGAACCGGTAGAAACAAACGTTAATAACGTTTTCTTACCAATTAGCCTCGGGTTATTATGATAAAAAATAGTTAAAATGCTAATACTGTTTGGGAAAAAGTACATCCAGGTTCCATTATTAATATAATGAAAAAAAGAGCTTTGAAAATTTTAATTTCACCCATTTTTGTGCGGTTATAAGTACATTAAATAGCAATATTGAGCAAACCAACATTAAAGTAAAAAGTCCTTGCCCTGCAGAATTTAATTAGGAAATTATTTTATTTTAAACAAATTATTTTACAAAGAGGGGGATAATCTCACCAACACAAAAACTGTGGTACATGAGATTAAGACCACAACCAACCAGCAAATAAATTCAAGAATCTATAGACTACCTCCAAAACACGAAGGAGAGGTAAGAAAGAAAATTTATGAGTTAGAAAGTCAGGGAATAATCCGCAAAAGTATGTAGGAGCAGGTACAGCTCACTTATTTTAAATGTACCAAAGAAGAGGGAGGGTTCAAATATTCAGAAATATAGATTAGTGGTTGACAATATTTAGGAGAATGTCGATGATAAATATCCTCTGCCAAATATTGATGGGACTTTGGATAAATTGGTCAAAGCGCAGTACTTTAGCACCATTGATTTAGCCAAAGGTTATCAACAACAAATTAATCACAGAGAGGGACATCGAAAAAACAGCTTTCGTTACTCCTGCAGGACTGTATGAGTACGTCCGTATGCCTTTTGGGCTTAAGCCACGTTCCAAATAATGTTGAATGAGATTCTAAGATAATTCATAAACAAAATTTGTGTTGTCTATGTCCATGATTTTATGGTCTTTTCTACGTCCTTGGAAGAGCTATTCTATCACTTGAAAAAATTTTCGCAGTTTTAGCGAATCACAATTTAAAAATTCAAGCAAGCAGATGTAGCTTTCTATAGAAAGAAACGAAATTTTTAGGGCATATATTAACAAAAGATGGAATTAAACCTAATACAGAAAAAATTATGGCAATAAAATATTTAGGACTTCCGAAACCAGAGCGACAGCCTAAAGGTTTTTTGGCAGCTACAGGGTATTAAAGGAAATCTTTTAAAGACTATTCGAAAGTAGCATATCCAATGATGAAGTACTTAAAAAAGGTTCTAAAATAAATCCAAGACATTCGCAGTACATATGTATGTAGCTATTTTTGAATTTCGGTCTGAAGTTTTCACAGCATGTTTTCAATAGGTTTTACTGTCAAAATATAAAAAAAAATCGATTTTTCGAAGTGATTACATGAGAAAACCCCCTTAAGAAATGGTCACGAGAATTTCCTGCGGTAAATTTTCTTGTGCTAGTATGCAGCTTTAAAGAAATCTAGTACTCATTTTTAAAACATTTTTTCAATAAAATGCGAATATGGCAACGCTGGTTTTGCGAAGAAACATGAAATCAACAATTGTTTCTTGAAGGAAATTCAAAGTAATCGTTAAATCCTAAATTAGTTAAAATCAATATTATGAAATATGCAAGAATGATAGAAACAAGATTGCGCAATGACGAGTTCAAATTTTGTTCGTTCTGCGCATCTACGTCACGGTTGACCAACGTACAATCAGCTGATTTTCAGTTGCTTGTTTTTCTTTGCAAATAAGTATCAATTTTGTATTGTAGGCATACAAAAACATGAATACCATCAAACGATTTTTTGTTTTTTTTAAATACATTTTATTTACAATCTATTTTAGTAAATAATTAGCAAATTTGATAACAAAACCATAATTTGACTTATATTTTTGGTATCCCATGAGATCAAAATAAATATACAATATAACAATATGTTCTAAATACAAAAGTGTTGTTTAATTAGGTGCTCACTTCACTTCCCCCGTAAGACACTTACCACTTCCACTTGTTTAAATAATACAACCGGGTCGCTTATAAGTGTATTTCAATTTAATTTAATTCGATTAGGTTTTTTTTTCCTTTTTACAAATGTTCACCAGTATGAGGGTAATTACAACTTTTAATGTTTTAACTTCGATTTTCTACTAAAGTGCCGTATCACAACTGATTTTAATTAGATTTTTCTTTTCAATTTATAACTGTGCGGAACTATTCTGACTAAAGATGACCGAAAAGGCGAGAGGATCACAGCGGCGGTGCGTACGCTTCGTTTGCAGATCAAAACGAGACTGAGGAAAGACTTGTAAGTTGATCCCCTTTTCACCAGTGTGGTATGTGTTTGCGTGTGTGGATGTCCTCTCGCGTGTGGGTGGTGTTGATGTGTGGGTCGTGTGGAATGTAGCTTCGGTGTGTGTGGTGTATTCGTGTAGTGGCATTAGAGGGGGGCGGCTTATCTCATTTAGCCATCCCGGCCCCCCTAGGCGAATATTCAGCCTAGCAATCTTTGCAACTGCTGGAGGGTTGCCACCACGTTGCTGAGTCCAGTAGCGGGGCGATGCTGTGGCGCTTTTGGATGACGCCTGGTTGCTGCAGCGCGATGCGAACGCCATTGATAGGGCGCAGGCCGGGCTGCAGTAGTTCGGCGTCGTACCGTCCGGTCTTCTTGCGTTGATCTATTCGTGCTTGGGGCAGCTGGCCGACCTACATCGCGTCGTGGGGTCCTATGCAGCAGCGTGTGATGTGGTCTGCCACACGTGTGGCATAAGTCGGAAGAAACACACTCCTGCGTCACATGCGTATGTGACAGGCAGTTGAGGCAGTGCTCATGTGCCTGGGCAACACGCTGGCGTTGAATCGGTGTTAACTCCTTAAAGAGCCCACAGTGCTGTAGTCGGTGCTTCCGGCGACATAGCGGGCATCGGATGCGACTTGAGCGGATGGGGCTGCTCGTGAGCCACTTCCAGAAGCGGCAGTCGATATAGTACCATTAGTTGGGCGGGGCGGAGGACTAGGCCCAGTAGTGCCACATTGTTTGCCGACCGAACAGTTGGTGTCGGGATAGTAGGCATGTCCACGTCCATCTTGATCTCTGTAAAAAATTGTATTTGAATATACATACATGGTAGTACATAAATGAAATATGCGATTGTGCCACGTTATTTGGCATGACTGGGTCGTCGTATTGACCGACCATTTTTTTATAAATTTTATTGTTATTGTTAGCGGTTGGTTGCGGGTTGCGATTTTATTGATTTATTTTCATTTGTGTTACGGCATTATGTTCGGATTGTTTAGTGTCGGATTTTCGTTATTATCCGCGGTTGGTAGAAAGCATAATTTAACCAGCGGTCTGGTGAGTATTCCGCTTTGAGTACGGAGGTCAACGACCCGGATGTGGCCGTCTGAGCCATAATGGAGCTTTTCTATACGGCCAAGTCGCCACTCGGTAGGTGGAAGACAATCGTCGTTAATAAGTACACAATCTCCAAGCTTTGGGGCATTTTCTGATGTTTTCCATCGATACCTCTTGTGGAGGTCCTTTAAATAGTCTTCTTTCCATCTGCGACTGAAATTATGATGGAGAATTTTAATTCTTTCCCATCGATTTAATAAGGATAGCGACTCCACGCCTGGCTCAGGTGTGGCCAGAATGGGTGCCTTTGAGAAAGTGCCCTGGTGTTAGGGCTGTGAGATCTGAGGGATCTTGCGAGAGCGTTGTTAGTGGCCGTGAATTGAGAACGGCTTCAATGCGAATTAATAGAGTTGTAAATTCTTCGTAATTAAATTTGTAGTTTCCAGCTACCTTTTTTAAGTGGGATTTGAAGCTTTTTACAGCTAATTCCCATAAACCACCCATATGAGGAGCTCTTGGGGGGATGAATTGCCAATTAATGCCTTGGGGGCGTACTTTTGTACAATCTCAGGAAAGACTTGTTTAATAAAGTCCACAAACTGTTTTTCTGTGGCTCTTTGAGCTCCGATAAAGGTTTTTCCATTGTCGCTCATAAGTTTGGACGGAAAACCGCGTCGTCCGACGAAGCGAGCAAATGCCGCGAGAAAAGCCTCTTTGTCAGATTAGTACATAGCTCGAGGTGCACTGCTTTTGTCGTAAAACAGACAAAGACAGCCACGTAGCCTTTCATTAGGGTAGGAGATCTTAGCATGGACGCCTTTATCTGAAAAGGCCCAGCAAAATCAACACCTGTGATAGTGAAAGGCAGAGCGAAGTTGCAGCGTTCCGGTGGAAGTGCTGCCATAATCTGCGTCCTCATCTTCTGTTTATGCATAGTGCAGATCTTGCACATGAAAATGCACTTTTTTATTTGAGGCTTAAGCCGGGGAATATAGAACTCCTGGCGGATTATATATTGCATTAGGCGATGTTCCGCGTGCAACATTAGTGTATGTACATACTTGAGTAGCAATGTTGCAAGTCGAGACTTCTCTGGTATTATTAGCGGATGGCGTTCGTTATATCTTAGGCTTGAGTTAGCAAGCCGACCATTAGCACGAAGCAGATCTTTCTTATCCAGAAATGGATTTAGTACTAAGAGTGAGCTCCTTTTGTTAATCGGCTTCGATTCTCTTAGTAGTGAAATCTCGCAGCTGAAGTGGCGCGACTGAGTATAAGTGATAAGAGCGACCTTTGCCTTTTCTAGGTCTAGGTGCGTCAATGTATCGCCTTGGGGATATACTGTGCGTATTCCCTTAATTCTAAGTTTGAGTCGCTCTATGAAGTTGAGCACGTAAGCGATTACCCTGAGGGCTCGAGAGTATGATGAAAATCGCTCAAGGATGTCAGTATCATCCAATGTCGTGTGAAAGGAGTCGATTTTTCGACTTTCGGGGGCAATTATATTGCGTATGGGCGATCGTGGCCAAGAATCGGGGATTCTATTAACCATCGAGGGCCATTCCACCAAAGAGTGGTGGTTGCAAGGTGCAGAGGCTTACACCCCTTGTACCTAGGTCGGCAGGATTGTCAGCACTGGCCACGTGTCGCCAAGTGGCTGATCCCACTAGGTCAAGGATTTGAGACGTTCGATTGGAAATATACGTCTTCCATGCATGTGGAGGTTTTTCTAACCAGGCTAATACAATTTCGGAATCAGACCAGAGATACAATTTATATTTGGTCATATTTAGATGCGTTTGCACCATGGATACTAGTTTGGCTAGTAGTAGCGCACCACATAGTTCCAGTCGTGGCAGACTTATTGTTTTTAGCGGAGCCACCTTTGCTTTGGCTACCAGTAGGTGACTGGTGGTCGCTGTGTCAGATTGTGTGCGCACATAGATGGCGGCACAATATGCCTTTTCAGAGGCATCACAGAAGCCATGTAGTTCGACTTTGTGCTCTGGGGCATAATTTATCCATCGTGGGATTTGTATCTGTGAGATATCATTCAGATTACCCGCGAACTGGGACCACTTTTCTAAACGAAGTGGTTTCACTTGTTCATCCCAGTCAGTTCCGTCTAGCCACAACTCTTGTATTAGAATTTTTGCTTGTATCATTATTGGCGAAAGCCATCCTGCGGGGTCGAAAAGTTTTGCCACCGAGGATAAAATTTGCCTCTTTGTTATAGCTGATAGTGCGGATATTGACTCATTAGTGTATGAAAACTGGTCAGATATCGCATTCCATTGTATCCCCAAAGTTTTGTTGTGCTTTCCTTTTCGAATTTAAGGAAATTAGTATCTAAAAGGTTTTCTTCAGGTATGTCTTTTAAAATATTAGGGTGGTTCGCCGTTATCTTTTTCAACGGAAACCCTGCTGTATTGAGTGCTTGCGTCACTTGTGCTAGTGACTCGTATGCCTGTGGAAGATTGTGGCTTCCGGACAGAATGTCGTCTACATACGTTTGTGTCTTCAACACTTGTGCTGCCAGAGGAAACTCTGACTTTGTGTCTTCTGCCAGTTCGTGGAGTGTACGAATGGCGAGGTATGGGGCACAGTTTACGCCGAAGGTAACTGTTTTTAATTTAAAGTCGCGTAGTGGACTATTGGGAGATTTTCGGAAAATAATTCGTTGAAAATCTTGATCATCATCATGTACGACTATTTGTCGATACATTTTCTCAACATCCCCATTGAAAACGTATTTGTATATACGCCAATTTAGTATGAGGAGCATTAAATCTGGCTGAAGCGTGGGTCCCGTAAATAAAATGTCATTTAGGGAATTCCCCGAACTTGATGATTTTGATGCATTAAAGACAACTCTTACCTTTGTGGTTTTTTTGTCTGGCTTTATTACTGCATGATGTGGTAGATAAAAGGAATTGCATTTACTTTTTATAATTTTTTCGCCAGGGCTGACTTCCTCCATGTGATTTAAATGGAGGTATTCTTCTAAAACCCGATCGTATTCTGGTTTGAGCTCGCCTTTTTTAAGTAGGTTTTTTTCCATACTTAAAAACTGTTGGATAGCAGAGGTACGAGAATGACCTAAGGCGAGTGTGTGGGGAAATTCTGGCTTTAGTGGTAGTCGTACGACGTACCGGCCATTATCTAATCGAGTAGTTGTGGATTTGTAAAAATCCTCACAATAACGATCTTCTGGGGTTGTGATTGATATGGGGGAAGTTCTTCTAACTCCCAAAATTTCTTCAGTTGAGTATTGAGGTACTCGTTTGAGATTTCCTCAACTTGAGTTGTCATTGTTGTGACTGGTTCCGCAACTAGTCCGCTTAGGACCCATCCGAAAATGGTATTTTGCGCCAGAAGTGTTTTTGTAATTTTCTCAACACCTTCGAGAATAATTTGAGGTATGAGATCGCTGCCTAATAGAATATCTATTTGAGCGGGAGTGTTGCAGTTGGGGTCTGCTAAATTAAGGTGTGAAACCTTTTGCCAATGCTTGCTATTTATATGATAGCTTGGAAGCATGTTTGTTAGTTGCGGTAAGACAATAGCTTCTGCTTGAATGCGCTTATCCGCTTGGGGGGAAATAAGGGTAATGGGACAGATTTTGTTTGAGTTTTGTACTACTCTTCCGCCCATTCCCGTAATTTCAAAACGAGCTAGTTTTGTTGGCAGTTGTAGCCTACTTTGTGCCCTTGACGCTATAAAAGATCGTTGAGATCCTTGGTCTATTAAGGCTCTAAGTTTAAACAGTTCTCCTCGGTGCTCGATGGAGACCACTGCTGTGGGTAATAATACACTGCTTTGGTTTTCGCTGTGTAGCGTCTGAGTTTTTAAAGCCTTTGAGCAGCATGGTGCTTCTTGGCAATTTTCTGAATTTTGTAAGTCGGGATTTGCTGTTGCAACTAATCCCGCAGCTCTTTTAACATTAGCGTTATTTTGAGCGAAGCTGGAAAAATTTGTAATGTGAAGCATTGAGTTATGTCGTTTATGGCAATAAACGCAATTAAATTTGCTTTCACAATCTTTGAGCGCATGCGCATGAGACAAACAATTGGTACAAAGTTTTTTTGTTCTTACGAAATTGTTTCTTTCGTTAATGTTTAGTTTTTAAATTTCTCGCAAGATTTCAGCCTGTGCCCTCCTTTACACAGTTCGCATGACGTATGTTTATTTTGTTCGGATGTGAACGCTTGTGTTTTGAAAAACTACGATTTAAGTTGTTGTTGTTACTCGCTTGGGGTCTACTGAAGCTTCGATTTAGGTCGTGTTGAACGTTTTTAGTTCTGACCATTTTTTATCTACCCTTTCTGCAATTTCGTATTGGGTAGTTAAGAAATCGTTCATTTGTTGCCACGTTGGGCACTTTCTTCGTGATGAGAGCGATTGCTCCCACAGAAGTAACGATTTTTCTGGTAATGCGGATGTGCATATATTCACCAGAATGGGGTCCCAATTGTCTGTGGGAATATTCTGTGTCGCTAGAACCGACAAGCAATTTGAAACAGTGGATTGAAGTTTTATAAATTCTTCACTTGTTTCTTTTTGAATTTTTGGTAAATTCATTAATATTGTGACTTGTTTGTCGACTAATATTCTTTCGTTTTCGTAACGAGCTTTTAGAGCTTCCCAAGCATAATTGAAATTTTCGTCATTAAGAGCGAACTGTTTGACTAATACCCCTGCTTGACCTTTTGTTTTGTATCGGAGGTGATACAGTTTTTGTGCATTAGATAATTTAGGATGGTTTATGTAAACGGCTGTGAACATGTCCCGGAAGGACGGCCATTGTTCATAACCACCATGAAAAATTTCAGTGTCACAGGCGGGCACCTTGAGGTGGATGCCTGAACTCGCCTCTTGGCTTTGCACTTGTGGCAGCTCTACTCTCGGTTGTGGAGTAGGTGCAATTGCTTTTATTAATCTCAATTGATCGGAGATCATAGCTCTCGTTTCCTCGTACTGGTCTAAGCAGTGTTCATATTTGGAGTATGCTGAAGATTTGAAGTTTTCAGGTAAATCTGATTCGTCAGATTCTACAATTGCGTCATACGCAGCTTGGAGACGTGTCCAGAAATTGCTTAGATTTTCTTTTTTGATTTCTAATACCGATTCAGAATTATCTTGAATCGGTGAAGAAGAAAACCGAGTGCAGTATCGAATTAGACTGTCACTCTCAGCAATAAATTTAGTATATGAAATATCTTTCAGCTTTTTTTGCTTTGTAGCACCTTGCTTTGAGCGTGTAGCATCAGCAGGTGTACATGGGCTCTTTTCTTCTGAAATCATTTTTTGTACTTTTAAATATTGTGTTGATTTAGATTCCTTAGAATCTCCGTTCATTTAGATAATGTGATAATATTGAAATATATGTATATATGAGAAAAGAAAAATTCTCTCAGTGTACTTTTGATAACAATAAGTACGCGTGAAATCTTTAAGATAAAAAGGTTTTTTTTTTTGTTGTATACGCAATGTATCAAATAGCGAACGCGTATTTCTTTTTACTTTTTCCCGGTGCTTATGTATTTAGCTACTAGTTTGCTCTTGTTTTTGTTTTTTATTTTATTTAATGTTTCGTACTCGTTAGCAAATACTTGCGTATACGAGCGATAATGCAAAAAGGAGAAAAAGGTTGATGACCTTTGTATATAAGTTTGCACAATATGTGCGTGTTTATGTGCATACGTAAGATGCAAAAATTTATTTTTTTGTTTTGTTTTGTTTGCAATCCTGCTTGCTTGTGCTTTAACAAGAACAAGGGGTATTGCTGGACAGGTGCCGATTTGGTCTTTGAATATAAGTAAGTGTGTGTAAATACTTGAAAATGGCAATACGTATTTAATTGCTTTTTCTTTCTACCAACTCTTAAAAAATTTTTTTGCTTTATTTCGACCGTAAAATTTTTTTTTTTTTTTTTTTTTTTTTAATTAGCAAATTTTAAATTTTTAGTAAATTAAAATTTCGCATTTACCGCTTTATTTTTTCGGAATTTTGTAAAATTTGTGAAATTTTTAATTTAGTTTTGTACTCTATGTACGTTGTATATACCGGCATAGGCAAATTGTATGCCGTATGTATGTATGTATATAATATTCGCCGTACGGATAACGCGGGAATAGAGAATCGGTGAAGTGCAGGTATGCACTTTTGGTTAATATGTAAAAAAGTTATGCTGTTTATACATACATGTGGGTGTATGTCGCATTAATGTTTCTCACTTTGCTTCGGAATGTAAGGTATGTACATATAAAAGTGATGACTATTGGCATATATGTATGTATGTTTGGTTTTGTTATTTTTTTTTTTTGTTTTCTCTTTTTGAATTTCGCAATTGCCTTAGCTTATTTTTTGCGCAATCCTGCTTATACTGTTGAGTATAAGGGGTATTGCCGGAAAATGTTGTCAAGTGAATACTTGAAATTTTTATTTTTTTTTTTTTATTTGTAATGTTGTGTGTTTAGATACACAAATGTAAGCATAAGTAGGCCTTTTATCAGATATGTATATGCCAGTATATATACAATTATATATATATATGTATATATATATATATTATGCCATATACTGTTCATACATATATTTGGATGTACATATGTAATGTACCAAACTGTTTTCGGTTTCCCGGAAACAACCGTAAGTTCGGACAGTTTGGTAGCAACCGTTCTATTAAAATTTACCGGATCGCATACAGTTTTTATAGAGATCAACTGGACTTTCAACATACATATATGCAAATAAGTTTAAATAATTTAAAATAATAAATGGAGTTGATACACTCACTTTGCGCCGCTTCAAGGGACTTTGAGGGCTTTATATGCGGTTAAAAAGAGGGCGGGGGGGCTTGTATATGCCACTGCGTTTAATCTGCTTCCTGTCCGTTTCCTTTCCTTTTTTGGTGCTTGTTCCGTGGTTGTAGATTTTCCTCTCGTTGCTTGGCTTTCTTTTATTAATATTTATTTTTCACAAAGATTTTTTTTTTTTTTTTTTTAAGTATTGAGCTTCGCGCCCGTGCGGATGTTTTTTTTTTTTTTTTTTTTAATTTTGATAAATTATTTCGCGCCCGATTTTTCGTATATATTTTTTTTTGATTTTTAGCACTTTATTGTATGTACATGTATTTATATGTTGCTGTGTTTTTTTTTTTTATAACTGCACACACAGTTAAGTTTTGGTTTTATATTATTTTTTTTTTTTTATTTTTTGTTTTCTGGTTTTGATTTGGGAATCTCCCCACGGAACCGTTTTTTTCTAACTGGTGTTTTTTTGTTTTTTTTTTTTTTTTATATATGTATATGTATACCGCAACTATTTTATTATATATATATTTTTTGAAATTTTTGGTGTATATGTATGTGTATGTATATGTGAATATACCACTTTTTCTTCTTTATAACACCTTTTTTTCGAAAAATTTTTTTTTTCTTTTTTTTTTATATGCATGTATATATGTATGTATATGTATCTGTTACCGCACTTTTTGGTTAAATTTATTTTTATATATTTAAATGTATGTGTCTATGTCACCGCACCTTTTATTTTTTGTATATTTGAATATTTCACTTTATATTTTTGCCGCTTGAATCTGTTTGTTTCTTTTTTTCTTTCCAATAGTGCCTTTCTTAGCGGCTCGAAGGACCAATGTTTAATTAGGTGCTCACTTCACTTCCCCCGTAAGACACTTACCACTTCCACTTGTTTAAATAATACAACCGGGTCGCTTATAAGTGTATTTCAATTTAATTTAATTCGATTAGGTTTTTTTTCTTTTTACAAATGTTCACCAGTATGAGGGTAATTACAACTTTTAATGTTTTAACTTCGATTTTCTACTAAAGTGCCGTATCACAACTGATTTTAATTAGATTTTTCTTTTCAATTTATAACTGTGCGGAACTATTCTGACTAAAGATGACCGAAAAGGCGAGAGGATCACAGCGGCGGTGCGTACGCTTCGTTTGCAGATCAAAACGAGACTGAGGAAAGACTTGTAAGTTGATCCCCTTTTCACCAGTGTGGTATGTGTTTGCGTGTGTGGATGTCCTCTCGCGTGTGGGTGGTGTTGATGTGTGGGTCGTGTGGAATGTAGCTTCGGTGTGTGTGGTGTATTCGTGTAGTGGCATTAGAGGGGGGCGGCTTATCTCATTTAGCCAAGTGTATATAAAAATTTTAATTATACATTTAATATCGTAGTAACATATATAATTAAACATTTACTTAATTCCTAAATGTGAGATCTAGAACATGTTGTCTTTTAAGTCTAATAGTTTCATTACTATCATCTAATAACATGACTGCCAAAGGATGGTCATGATAACTTATCCTGTGCAAATATTCTGAACTAAATCTTTTAATTTGATCTTTAACAAAAGGTATATTCAGATCTGAATGGATGGCTTTATTTGTTATGAATATTAATAAAAGATATCAATATAAGTGAATATTTTATAATGAACATTTACCTACATATTCATTTCATTGTATTTTCGTTGTATTGTTTAATTTTATCTCTTTGCTGTGTTTGTCTCAACTATCTACATTTATGCAAATAAAATATGGAATATCTTATTTAATTTTCTTTATTTTTCTGTACATATTGTCAATTAAGTTTTTATTTAAGGAAAGCTAAAATACATTCTAGCTCTGAAAAACAATTCTTTTACTTTGGTGCTGCAATTTACAAAATTACTTAAATCTAAGAGCTTCTGGACGTAATTTTTACATATATGCAAATCAGTACCATTTAAGTCGTCAAATACTGCTTGCAAGGCCCTCATATGCTCCGTCAACATATCTGTTGGTTTTGAGAGTCCTCCTTCAGATAGGTGATCCACCCAAGTATAAGACGAACAATTTTCTGAATTGGCACAAATTTCGGGGTTATCTTTACCAAGTTTGTGGCAGATGTACCCTGCCAAATTTTTAAGTCCGTCGTTGTTGAGAATCTTCAAGTCATCATTTTTTTCAATTGGGTCAGCGGAATTTAGATCAACTAAATATTACCTGCAAAAATATACTAAACATACATACATGTGTATAAGCAAATGGAATAAATTGTTAGTTAAGATTATTATTACAATTAGGATAAGAAACAGTGGTTAGTATGCAAAAACTTAGTTTGTATGTAAGTACATATTTACATCAATACATTTTTATATAAGAATGTTTTCTGTAGTTTTAGGTTTATAATACTATGTACGTTTAATATTTTGATAATTACCGGTTAGAGATAAGTACTTCCCTTCCAAATCTAAGGTGTTGTCGACTTCAACATTTCCTTCATCTGTAATCGGTCCTTCGTTGTGATCGAGTATATAGGAACGCAGCCTATACTTGAACTCCTTCCTGTCAGGGTGATCGTGAAGACCGCCTTTTAACCTGATTACGCCAAACAAATTTTCTAAAACGTCCTGGTTTAAACGAGACTGCATCCTTTTCTGCCGTTCATTAGCCTCTGCAGGAGTTAATCTGGTTAACATGAGAAAAGCGCTAGGTAAAACTTCGTTAGACTCCGCGAACTTAAACCTGCAAGAGTATTTTGTTATAAAAATAAAATTATTGTAATCGAAATGCTATAATTACCCATTTCAAACTGCAAATTTCTTTCGAAGGCTTCTGGCGCGAAGTGCACAAAATGAATCCACTGTTTTAGTGGTGTTTAATCCTAAGGGAAATGGAAAAATCTCCATTTCGTAGCACTATTTTTAATATTGTTATTATTGCACCCGAACACTGCGCAACTTATTTAAAAAAAAAATAAAATTTCACAATTAATACTACTCGCGAAAATACAATTCGAATTCACATTCAAAGGCGCGGGCAAGAACAGCTGACTGAAAATTAACATGAGCATTGCGTAATCTCTTTCTCTATCATTTTTGTGAAATATAGTTCATTTTGAAATGATGTATAAAACTTACCAATCATCAAACACATTCCTTAAATCAAAAAGAAAATGTTTATATACTTGCACACATAAGTATATTTTCTAGAAAAAACGCATACATATTGCATATTCAATTGTCTATACATACATATGTATATTCAAAGACCAAATCGGCATCTTTCCAGCAATACCCCTTGTTCTAGTTAAAGTACAAGCAAGCAGGATTGCAAATAAAACATTTAAGCATATAACGTCCCTGCCAACCACAAGCGGTTAAAAAACTAGTTAAATAGTAGTAAAGTAGTTAGATTGCCACTTTTAAACTCACACGTACGTATACATGTGATCATAGATCGCTGCTGCGCTCATTCAGCAGTGTCATATAAAAAAGTATATCTGTCCTGCTCTAATATCCACAATCGATGGCTGCTGCAGGTTTGCGTTTTCTCTTTTTAAATTTAAAATGTTTTTAAAATTCTAAACATTTTACATTCAATTTTTTTTAATTTTTCTTTATTAATAAACATTTTTTACAGAATTACAAATATGTACATACATATATTCAACACACAAATTATTAATATCTGAAAATAAAGATTAATTATGTAACATCTGAAAGAAAAGAATAATTATATAAAAGTCATAATAATATCTGAAAGAAAAGAATAATTTTATCTGTTTATTTCAAATATAAAACAAGCATTTGTTTTCACATATTATATTGGATTGTGCAATCTACCTTAAACGCATAAAATACATACATACATATGTATGTATTTATTTTTGCGTATTATATTGGATTGCGCAGTCCAATTTCAAAGTACACACACTTTTTTCACATACTTACTTAACAATTGATATTTGCTGCTTCTGATGATATTGCTGCTGCGGCTATTTACAATTCAGTTCTGATTTCCAATGCTATAAAAACAAATAAAGTATTTATTTGCAAATTATTTTAAAAAAAATCACATAAAAATCATTCACTTACCTTCTTGTTCAACGAGCCTTCTTTACGATGGTACGATCACGAATGAAGCGCTGAACACATAGAGAGCGACGGACTGCAAATATTAAAATACGCACGTTCTTATGGGCAGTGTTATTTTGACAGCTGCACGACTACACGACTGCAGGCCGACAGTTGTCGTTCTCGCTAACTTCAATATCCTCCTATTTTTGCCAACGACAGTAGGACGACAGTAGAGTTGACAGTAGAATGGAAGATAGAAAGAGGAGGTAGAGTGGTGACGCCACTAATATGTAAAATGTAAAATTATTCACAGCTCTAACAAACTTGAAGTTATTTTACAAATAAAAGCATAAAATAGCTATATTATAGCTCTATTATAGCTCTATTACAGGCCCGTCCAACATAATTTTGTGAAGGGCCAGGTTTAGCATTTTCATAACCGTAGCGGGCCAAAAAAAATAAAATGACCTTCAGTTTTGGTATATTTATTTATTTATAAAAAGCAGCATCACATAAATCTTAATATATTATTTTTAATGTAACTATGGCCTTAGCATATAAAGATATTCTTATTTTTAAAATCTAATTAATGAGATGTCTGACATTTTTTCCGTTTGCACAGCGCATCTATGTATGTCAGCTAGAGTTTTAGAAGTGGCTATGCGCAAAATGCCTTTAAGATGACTATCTAATAAAGATATGTTGATTTGTTAAATTTCATGCGAGAAAACAGCTGCTCGCAAACATACATATGTACTACCAAATAAAGAAATTTGTTGAATAACCAGCTTAGTAAGGTTTGGGTATTGACTGGGTGTAATATACTTTTTGTAAAATTCAATTAAGTTTGGAAGACAATTATTATATGCTGTTTTTTTATGAAAGCTGCTTTGCAATTCTATTAACTCCAGCTGTGAATTCAGCGCAGCGCCTTCAATTTCAACATCAAAGGGATTTGAAATGGATTCTTTCATGCAGGGAGTTTGTGATTTGAAGTCAGCGAATCTGTCGTCAAACTCGTTCCTTAATCTTTGTATCATCAACACGTACTTGTCAAAATCCAAGGTATCTTGCTTTCTTGTAGATAAGGTCTCCCAATGAATCAACTGCTTTTGTTCCAGCTGCTTTTCCAACAACAAAAGCTTTTTGTGAAAGCTAGAACCTGTTCGTATAACTGTGTGCATAGTTGGTCTTTCCCTTGCAGTTTCAAGTTAAGCTCAGAAAGATATTTAGTTATATCAACCACGAAAGCCAGATCAGCCAACCACTGCTCATCAGTAAGGAAAGTAATTTTTTGGTCTTTGTTGTCAAGAAAAATCTTTAAGTCGTCCAGCAGGGAATATAGGCTATGTTCGTAAATGCATCATGACGCGCATCATGACGATTGCATAACAAACAGAACGTTCAGAAATGCAATATTGCAACACTGCAATAATCAAGCGTTCAAAAAAGCAACACTTCTATCAACTGTCATACAAAATTTCTATCAAAAAATTGTTTACTGCATTTAACTACGATGTCTGACGAAAAGTAAGTGCAAAACTGTTTTATTTTAATTTTTGTATTGGAATTTAGTTAAATTATGTTAATAATAATTGTATAAATTATTATTTTTAAATTTTTAGTGAAAATCTCAGTAATGCGGAGACGCAGTTATTGCTGAGAGTACGGTTGAATATGTCCTCGGGAAACGACTTTATTGTTTTAATAAATGATTTGTTTTTAGGTATTTTTCTTTTTTAAAGACAAACATTTGTACCTTCAAATTTTTCTTTTTGACTTCAATACCCTTCTTTTTCTTAAATTTAAAGAAAATCTATCATTTCTTTGCTCACAAATTTCGTCTAGTGTTAGATTCAGCAAAATTTCCATTTTAGTACTATACGCGTTCAAAAATGCAAACAAATGTATCTGCAAATTGTCAAAAATTGTATAAGAAGTATCAAACGTCAAACTTGCAGTGTTGCTACTGTTGCTTATGCTGCAAGTCATGATGCATTTACGAACATAGCCATAATCGTTTTAGTGTAGCCAGTGGCGAACGCAGGAAAAAAATTTGGGGGGGGGGGGGGGGCGTTATAGGTAAAAAGACAATGTTTCATTATTTTATTCACAAATTGAAGTGTAAACTTCTTTTATTTTGGGCCATAACATTTAAAATCTCTTCCTCCGTCACGTCTATATCTCTATGGATATTCAAGAGAGCCATTCCGTTGAGGCGTGCTTCTCCAGTTTTATTTCTTAAATATGTTTTAAGCCTGCGAAGTGAGGAAAACGAGCGTTCACTTGAAGCGACAGATATAGGGATTGTTGTTCCAATCTTTAAAAACGATGCACTGTTTTGAAAATTTTTGCATCGCAACAATTCAACGCGTCTAAAAAAGTTTTGGATCTCTTTGTTTGATTTAACCAGTTCCTGAAAATATATTCAAAATTTTAGTTAGAAAATATAATCTGAAGAAAAGATTTTTAACCTTTTCCACATTCTAAATTCAGCAACGAAATCATCGGGATCTTCTACATCAGCGGACCATTGCTTTTCTAAAACACGAAAAATCTTCTGCAATAACGTCAAGATCTATGCATTTATTTTTTATAATAATAATAATCCCAACGATTACCCTCCTCCCGCCCAACCGACGCGAGGGGCGCAATCCGCGAACGAGCGGAATTAGCCGAGTCATAAAAGGCAAGAGAGTTTTAAGCGTTGCGATCTTAAGCTGCTCAGCTACAGAAACAAAAATTTCAACAGCCGAAATTAAGAATTAGATTAAAGTTAATAATTATTAAATGTTACTTGTTAAGAGTAGATAAAATAATTTTTTTAATGGTAAAGAGTGAGTCTGTTAGATCAAATGTGCTGGAATGAAAATTTAAATCATGACATATACGGCGGAATGATTCGTTTGACTCAAAATTTGTTCTAGACAATTTTAAAAGTAAGGGTCTAAACTGCCTGGTAGGGCGAGCGGGAACGTTAAAATTAATATCAGATAAGAGAGATGGGCTACAGACTGACCCATTCATGAGTTTTACAAGAAATATTATACCAAGCATCTCCCTACGACTAGCGAGTGTCGGGAGATTTATAAGTTTTAAACGGTTAATGTAAGGGGGAAGATTTAAATTGGAATCCCAATGCAAATGATTTAAGGCAAAAAGTAAAACATGTTTTTGAACGGACTCTAATTTATCCGAATGGACTTGGCATACTCCAATATAGGCCTCACAAGAGATGTAAAAAGAATTTTTGTGGTAAGCGGATCTCTAAATTCTTTAGACCAACGTTTAACAAAACTAAGAGCACCTTTAGCTTTAAAAACCGTGGAAGATACGTGAAGATTAAAATTGAGTTTGGGGTCCATAGTTACTCCCAGATCAACAAAACTGCATACTTGCTCCAACCTAAAGTTTTGTATATGCGTATGAGGTAGGGTCTACAGCTCTACGTGAAAAGCACATCGTTTTACATTTTTTAAGGTTCAATGGCATGTCATTTCTATCACAC
This sequence comes from Bactrocera tryoni, assembly GCF_016617805.1. Classification (NCBI taxonomy): domain Eukaryota; kingdom Metazoa; phylum Arthropoda; class Insecta; order Diptera; family Tephritidae; genus Bactrocera; species Bactrocera tryoni. Next base: position 31,827,796 of record NW_024395977.1, read on the forward strand.
CAAGAAACTAGGTTGTTTAAGTCTGTTTGCAACTGACATCTTTCGCTGTTTGAAGTATACGTTTTAAAAAGTTTTACATCGTCAGCATATAATAAAACTTTTGAAAACTTAACAACAGATGATATGTCGTTAATAAATAACAAGAGCTACCTTGAGGAACGCCTGAAGGAACATTGATTATGTCAGAAAAAGTATCTTTAAATATGACTTGTTGAATTCTATTACTAAGATAAGAAGCAACCCATTTTAGAAATATTGGTTGAAAACCAAGAAGATCAAGTTTATTCAAAACAATTGAATGGTTTACTTTATCAAAAGCTTTACTAAAATCTGTATATATAACATCAGTATTCTTATTCTCCCTAAAGCCCGTTGATACATGTGATACAAATTCAAGCAAATTAGTTGTGGTAGATTTCCCTTTACGAAAACCATGCTGAGAACAAGAAATTAGTGGAGAGATCCGAAAGGTTATCGTCGTTCGTTATAATTGCTTCAAAAAGTTTTAGGTATTGCAGACAACTTTGCTATTCCCTCATAGTTTTCAATAGATGACCTAAATCCACTCTTATGCAAAGGAATTATAAATGACTTTTTCCATATGGATGGAAATAAGCCTTGGTTTAAGAGATGAGTTAAATAGTTTTGTTAGGGTTGGTATATATATTTGGCACATTTCTTAAGAAAGCATGAGGGAATCATATCTGGGCCGTAATTGTATGATTGTTCTAACATATTTAACTGATTTAAGACGTCTGCTTCGGAAATGGTAGGTGCATTAATGACAGAAATCGCACATAACTTGTGCTGATGCGGAACATTTTGTGGAGATTTTGAAGAGTAATTGGACCTAAAGAATTCAGCGAACATATTAGAAATGGTGTGATTGTCACTAGACATACTAGACTTATAGACTTAGACTTATTTGGCAAAATGTTTTCAATTTTGGAAAGCAGCTCTCGATGTTTTAAAAATCGTTCATTGATTTGGTCCAAAAAATGATCTAAAAACGGTATAAAAATTGATCTGCGGTAATATTCTTCCGGTTCGCCTTCATAAGTGTCGCGATTAGTTTGCCGTTTCGCCAAACGCGGAATTTTGATTTCTAAATCTAATTCTGCGGCTATTGTTTTAACTGATTCAAAAATGAGTTTAAACGATTGTTCAGAGTTAGTTTAAACGATTGTCAAGTGTTGCCGCGAGCTAAAAAAAATTAAGTATATGTTGCGAAGCAAAAAAAGTATCAAAAAGTATCAAAAGCACAACCGTTGTTTTAAAGATTTTCATTTGAAAAACAAATAATAAGTAAAGTTGTGTATCTAATTCAGACCAGTTTTTTCCGGTTGTTTTTATTAAAAATATAGACATTTTAGTTAAGACACTCAAGTATTTGTTTGCAAATAGCATAATTTTTTTTAATTTAAATTTATTTCACAACAGTTTGCTCATGGAACGAAAACTAAAAGTCATAATAAATGAGTTTTTATTTTTCCTTTATTATGATTAAAAATAAACTCTAAAAAAAAGTAATAGAAACCTTATTGGTGACTTTTCAGTTCAGAACTAATTTTCAAAAGAAGTCCATTTTCGACTCCCAATTCCCCTTAAATCTAAAAAAATCCAGTTTAGCAGCCACAGAGTTATAAGGCAAACTCATTACTTTGAAGTAAATTAAAAAAATATCTCTGTCCAGTTTATATTTTTCTGGGTTTTTTAATTGGCCTACATTCCCACAACTTTTTAATACTATCCAGATACAATAGGTTTGTTTTTAGTTTAACATTTTCATAGTTTCAAAAAATTAAATTCTCAGCAGAAAAGTATCAAAATAGGCCGTTTGTGAACAAAAAAGTATCAAATCATAAAATTTAGAAAAAAAAGTATCAAAAAAGATACAATTGTATCAAAACGGCAACGCTGTTAGTGACTAATGTATTCATTTATTTTACATATTCATACATCGTCGGCAGAAAGATTGCTTTGAAACCAACAAATTACAATTTTTCAAATGACTATGTAGAATTAAATTCTATTATTTAAAAATTCAATTAGTTTGGGGGGGTTTTTAACACCCCAAAACCCCCCCCTGCGGTCGCCCCTGAGTGTAGCTGCTCTGCTGAGCCAGCGAACGCGACTGAAGTATACAATGTCTTCGTGATCTGAACCGACATCAGCCAGAAAAGCCTGGAACTGTCTGTGGTTAAGCCCTCTTGCGCGTATAAAATTAACTGTCTGCACTACTTTATCCATCACGTGTTTCAGGCCTATACAACTGGGATGTTCAAAGGCTCTAAGAGATGGCGGGTCGGATGGTGGCCCGGGGGCCGTATGTTGGACAGGCCTGCTCTATTATATCATTTGTAATAACAATTGATAATTAAACGCAAAAATATTTACCTATTTACTTATTTTTTGCATAAAAAATTTCATTTTGAATAAAATATTAAAATTTCATTGAAGTGAAAGGAATTAGTATGGCCACAACGAAATTGTGCACATACAAAATGGACAACTGCGTTGTTTTGTGTACATGCCGGCCATTGTGTTGTTGTTGCTTTTCAAAATGTACATGTAGTAAGATGAACAACGACGTTTTCAGTTCACTGTCGTGCTGCTGCAGTCTGTCGCGCTCTATGTGTTCACCACTTGACATGCGTCTTTCAATCGTTTTTTTATTACCCTTTTTTGGATTTTTTTTGGCACTATTCACAATTATGTTTTCTCCTTCGCACTTATTCAAATAAATCAAAAAAATGAAAGAAACTTTTTTTCATCGCATTTAGGTAAACAAAGCATAACTCGAAACTGTGCGTTGGTGTTAGTGCATAGAGAAAAAATGTGTAGTTGTATTGAAATATTTGAGAAAAATGGTTAGCCGAGGTTGGCAGGGGTATGCAAATAAACAGGCACATCATGCACTCATATACTAGAGGTAGGCGCGGGCCTGTATTTTGAGGCCCGGGCCCGCACGAAAACAAACTCTTTTTTGAGAGGCCGGCCCGGCCTGGCCCAACACGAAACTTTTTCACCAAGTCCCCGGCCCGGCCCGGCACGGCCCGGCACGAAACTTATTTTCACATATAAGGAAATTTAAAAGACATGCAAATTATTTATATATAAATGCACATTTATTTAGGTATATTGAATATTGTTATGTATTAAAAAAAAAAGAACTAAGTCATATTTTTATTTAAAAATAAAATGTATTCTAAATGTGTGATTTTTAGCCTAGTGCGTTTTTCATTTAAAACATGGCCCGATGTTGAAAAAAGCCTTTCGCTCGTAGACGTACTGGCTGGAATAGCCAGAATGGTCCGAGCTAATTTGGGAAGGTATTTGTCATGAGCTACTGGATTGGCCAACTTTTCGTTTTTTTACATAACTTAAGTCTAAAAATTCAGCAAACATTCCATTTTAGGAATTATTTGGGCTTATTTTTTTAGTTATGTCATCAAAGCTACCATTTTCATGATCTCCTATAAATTCGGAGAGCATTGCTTTTACCGTAGCTAACACATTTTCTCTTTTTTCTTCTGAGAGGAAATTCATCTCTTTATAAGGAGGGCTCAAGAAAAGCCCAACCAAATGAGCGATTGCCGGAAGAAACCTGACTTCTAATGCGCTTAGGGTCATTGTTTTACACTCAGTTATTATTTGGGAAACAAGTGTGGTAGTTCTGCAAAGTTTACATAATTTTTCAGACCACAATGCAAATATTTCCATTGTTGGTTCCTTGTCAGAGCTAGGTGCTTCAGAGCAGTCCTTAAAAGGTGTTAAGAAACGTAAAATGTTTTCAAGTAATGAAAAATCTAAATTACTAATTCGCTGTAGCTCATCTTTTTTAAGTAAAAGAGTTTCTATTTCCTCTTTTATATCAAATATACCCAAGAGCATAAAAAATGTAGAGTTCCAGCGTGTTTTAACTTGCTGTTTTAGCAATTTTTGGAGCTTACTGTTAAGCTGAGAATATTTAAAATATTTGACTATGATTTGCAGCAATCTATTAAAGCCTTCAAGAGGATTTTTCTCAATGACGTCATCCATGACAAGGTTCAGATTGTGACAAGCACAAGATAGGCGCTTGAAGCTTTTAAATAAATAAATTTTGATAGTTTCAAGTGTGTTGAAATCCTGCAAAATGTCCTGAACATTTTTGAGAATATTTTCTCTAGTTTTGTTCTCGTCCAAGAACTCCCTGATGCCTGTAAAAGATACACAATTAAGTTAAATGCTTCATAAACATTAATAAATAAATATGTAAATATGTATGTATGAACATGTACATTATATGTAATCGTACACACAAACATATTATAAAAATTGATTTATATTAGTACCTAAAAGAGCGACGTTCAGTTGGAAGCTATCATCCACATAGTGAGCAGTCAGCGATATAAAATTTCGCTGCGTGTAGTCGTCACTCCACATGTCGGTCGTGTATGCCAGTTGTTGGTCTTTCAAACTTATGATAAGTTGAGTCTTCAACGTTTCGTACTCTTTCTCCATGATGGTAGTGCTTAACACTTTACGGGATATAACCAAATCACCAAAAGACTGACTTCCAAATTCTGCTCCTATGTTGAGAAGCGCTTGGCGAAATTCACGGAAGCCGCTACCTACCAATTCACAAAAAAAAAGAGTCAATCAATGAATGCAATGGCATTAGAACTTCTTCTTTTTAATTGGCATAGACACCGCTTACGCGATTATAGCCGAGTTAACAACCAACTCCAATTGGATATTCCAACCGAAGCCAGGTCCTTCTCCACTTGGTCTTTCCAACGGAGTGAAGGTCTTCCTCCTCCTCTGCTTCCCCCGGCGGGTACTGCGTCGAATACTTTCAGAGCTGGAGTGTTTTCATCCATCCGGACAACATGACCTAGCCAGCGTAGCCGCTGTCTTTTAATCCGTTGAACTATGTCAATGTCGTTGTATATCTCGTACAGCTCATCGTTCCATCGAATACGATATACGCCGTGGCCAATGCGCAAAGGACCATAAATCTTTCGCAGAATTTTTCTATCGAAAACTCGTAACGTCGACTCATCGGTTGCTGTCAGCGCCCAAGCCTCTGGACCATATAGCAGGACGGGAATTATGTGCGACTTATAGAGTTTAGCTTTTGTTCGTCGAGAGAGGACTTTACTTTTCAATTGCCTACTCAGTCCGAAGTAGCACCTGTTGGCAAGAGCAATCCTGCGTTGAATTTCCAGGCTGACATTGTTGGTTGGTTGGTTGTTTTAATACTGGTTCCAAAATAGACGAAATTATCTACATTTTCAAAGTTATGACTGTCAACAGTGACGTGAGAGCCAAGTCGAGAGTGCGACGACTGTTTGTTTGATGACAGGAGATATTTCGTCTTGCCCACGTTCACTGCCAGACCCATTTTCTGTGCTTCCTTGTCCAGCCTGGAGAAAGCAGAACTAACTTGAGGCCGATGATATCAATATCATCGGCATACGCCAGCAGCTGTTCACTTTTATAGAAGATGGTACCTTCTCTATTTAGTTCTGCAGCTCAAACTATTTTCTCCAGAAGCAGGTTGAAGAAGTCGCACGATAGGGAGTCGCCTTGTCTGAAACCTCGTTTGGTATCGAATGGCTCGGAGAGGTCCTTCCCGATCCTGACGGAGCTTTTAGTGTTGCTCAACGTCAGTTTACACAGCCGTATCAGTTTTGCAGGGATACCAAATTCAGACATCGCGGCATAAAAGCAGCTCCTTTTCGTGCTGTCGAAAGCAGCTTTGAAATCGACGAAGAGGTGGTGTGTGTCGATTCTTCTTTCACGGGTCTTTTCCAAGATTTGGCGCGTGGTGAATATCTGGTCGGTTGTTGAATTTCAAGCCCTGAAGCCACACTGATAAAGTGCAATCAGTTTGTTGACGGTGGGCTTTAATCTTTCACACAATACGCTCGATAGAAACTTATATGCGATGTTGAGGAGGCTAATCCCACGGTAGTTGGCGCACATTGTGGGGTCACCTTTTTTATGGATTGGGCATAGCACACTTAAATTCCAATCGTTGGGCACGCTTTCGTCCGACCATATTTTACAAAGAAGCTGATGAATGCTCCTTATCAGTTTTTCGCCGCCGTGTTTGAATAGCTCTGCCGGCAATCCATCGGCCCCCGCCGCTTTGTTGTTCTTCAGGCGGGTAATTGCTATTCAAACTTCTTCATGGTCGGGCAATGGAACGTCTGCTCCATCGTCATCGATTGGGGAATCGGGTTCGCCTTCTACTGGCGTTGAGCGTTCACTGCCTTTCAGCAGGCTGGAGAAGTATTCCCTCCATAATTTAAGTATGCTTTGGACATCGGTCACTAGATCACCTTTGGGGGTTCTACAAGAGTATGCTCCGATCTTGAAACCTTCTGTAAGCCGCCGCATTTTTTCGTAGAATTTTCGAGCATTACCCCTGTCGGCCAGCTTATCAAGCTCTTCATACTCACGCATTTCGGCCTTTTTCTCTTTCTGTCTGCAAATGCGTCTCGCTTCCCTCTTCAACCCCCGGTATCTATCCCATCCCGCACGTGTTGTGGTCGATCGTAACGTTGCGAGATAGTCAGCCTGTTTTCTCTCCGCTGAGACACGGCACTCCTCGTCGTACCAGCTGTTCTTTTGCACTTTCCTAAAACCAATGGCTTTGGTTGCAGCTGTACGTAAGGAATTTGAAATGCCGTCCCACAGTTCCCTTATACCGAGTTGTTGACGAGTGCTCTCAGAAAGCAGGAGTGCAAGCCGAGTAGGGCTGTCTGTTGTAATTGCAGCTTCTCGACGGCGAACCTTCCTTGTGTTTGTTGGCGTGCGTTTTTTGCTGCACAGAGGCGGGTGCGAATCTTGGCTGCAACAAGATAGTGGTCCGAGTCGATGTTAGGACCTCGGAGCGTACGCACATCTAAAACTCTGGAGACGTGTCTTCCGTCTATCACAGCATGATCGATCTGGTTGGTAGATTTTTGATCCGAAGACAGCCAGGTAGCTTGATGAATCGTCTTATGCTGGAATCTAGCACTACAGATAACCATATTTCGGGCCCCGGCGAAGTCGATCAGCCTCAACCCATTTGGGGATGTTTCGTCGTGGAGGCTGAATTTACCGACCGTAGTGCCAAAGATACCTTCTTTACCCACCCTGTAGTTAAAGTCGCCAAGCACGATTTTGACTTCGTGGCGGGGGTAGCTCTCATAAGCGAGCTCCAAGCGCTCATAGAAGGCATCTTTGGTCACATCGTCCTTCTCTTCCATCGGGGCGTGGGCGCAAACCAGCGAAATGTTGAAGAACCTCGCTTTGATGCGGATTGTGGCTAGACGTTCATTCATCGGAGTGAATGATAGTACTCGGCGACGGAGTCTCTCTCTCACCACGAATCCAACACTAAACTTGCGCTCCTTTATATGGCCGCTCCATCGCATTTCTTGGACGGCGGTGATGTCAGCCTTTATTTTCGCGAGGACATCAAGCAGCTGGGCAGCGGCACCTTCCCAATTAAGGGTCCGGACATTCGTGGTGCATGCCCTCATATCGTAGTCCTTATTTCGTTTGCCATGATCGTCATCAAAAGGGGGGTCTCTCATCCGAGACTGTTTTGTATTTTTCATTGGTACTGATTTTTACGTGGCGGGTCCCAAACCCAGCGCACAACCCTGTGTAGGAGATGTTTCGCCTTCTCACTTTAGCTCGCCTTCGAACGAATCTTCTTAGGCTACCCAGAGGATACTTGGTCAAAGACCGAAAGTAGTGAGCTTCTTGAGCCATGTGTAAAAGAATCGTTTCTGACCACTCGCAAGTGAACGGCGATCAGAGAACTTTCCTCACTTGCGTGGACTTCTACACATGACTCCATCCTCCATAATAATAGAACTTACCTTCGGTAATATTGAAAGGGTGCAAGTCTTTTGCCACTAAGGCTAGCTGCTTTCGAGCAAACGAATCCCGAAATCGCGTCGTAACAACTTTTTTGGCAAACATGTCCAATTTGGGCTGTGACTTAAGCGCGTCTTGTTGAGACATGCACTGATGGCGGCTGAGGGTGCCCGCGTTTTGTTTTGAATTATACACCAGCGCATACTCACAGCTCCGGCAGCACACAAAATCGACATTATAATTAACGCAATCGAACAGCTTCCACACGTCACTCCTGCCCTTTTCATTTCGTATTAGCCTTACACATTCACTTTTTTTATTCACAGCGTCCTGAATGGTTTGTCGCGACATATTTTATATTTCAAAGTTTTATCAATTTCAAAATAGGACACCAATTTTGAATTAGTGGTGTGCAAACAAGTAAAGTATTTTATAAGCAAATTAATAGTAGTATCGATAAGCAATTAAAATGATCCAAATGGCGGTTCTAATTCGAGAATAAAAAAAAATAGCGCTATCAAATCAAAATTGTTTTCAGGCCTCTTCTTAATTTTAGGGCCCGGGCCCGCTACGGGCCTGTGAAAACCCGCGGACCACGAAAAAAGCCCGGCCCGTGCCCACCTCTATCATATACAGTAAAATCTGTAAAGTTGGACACCCTTATAATTTGGACACTCCCTCAAATTAGACAAAATGTTCTGTACCAACATAATTTAGTACAAAATATCCCTATATTTACTACTGAATTCGGACACTGGCTATATTGGAAGTTGGACAAAATTTGTAAACAGCAAGCATTAAAATCCCCTTCAATATTGGACAATACATTTAATATGTATGCATATTAGTATACTATTTATTTATATTACACATAAATCTATTAGTATTTCGGCATCAAACTTTTCAAACATTTCAACTGTCATTTTGGGAAATTTTCTATGTATCAAATTTCATGGATTAGCTACCACACAATTACGCACATTTGATCAGTTGTTAAAATTATGTAAAAAAAACACGCAGTGGAGTTATTTTTGAAAATAAAAAGTGAGATATTGAATGAAAAGCCTATATATAAGGAAATTGGCAGAAAAATATCGAGTTTCCAAATAAACAACCACTAGATTTAAAAATGAAAAGCTACATATTATAAAACAAATAGAAAACAACGCTGATCCGATGAAGCTGAACTGTTTTATCGTCAATTATCTACTCGTTGCAAAGTGCGCTGTTTGTAAAGGAGGCAAACTGGAAAAGAAAGAAAGACTGAGCGAGTTCTTTTGTTGCAGCAGTACAGAGGAAAAGTTAATGCCGATGCGGTTGACGGGAACGCTTCGAAGCCGCGCACTTTTCACCGAAATAATATCTACACTAAAAATTTTATCGTCCAATGGGCTCACAATAAAACGGCTTGGATGACAACTGTAATTCCTCAGCATTGACTTAGCTCTATCAATTAGCAAAAGAAGAAGTAAAATAAAAAAAATATTTTGTTCATTGATAACGCTACAAGCCACAGTTTAATTAATGAATATTCAAATGTGTTTCTAAAATTGCTGCCACCAAACCCAGCGGCAGAAATACAACCTTTCGACCAAGGAATTATGCAAAACGTAAACACAAAATATACATCAAAAATTATGCTTTTTCTGATAACACATCTTGATGAATACAACGATGCAAGTGAATTATCGAAAAGCATTTCTGTTTTCTGGAGAATGAAGTCATGTGTAGAAACTAACGCAAGTGAGGAAAGTTCTCTGATCGCCATTCACTTGGGAATGGCCATAAACGATTTTGTAACATATGGCTCAAGCAGCTCACGACTTCCGATCTTTGACCAAGTATCCTCTGGGTAGCCTAAGAACATCCGTTTGAAGGCGAGCTCTTTACAGTGTTGTGGGCTGGGTTTGAAATCTGCAACGTAAAAAGCTCCCCCAATGAAAGATTACCAACCGCCTCGGATGAGAGACCCTCCTTTTGATGACGACCATTTCAAAAATGCACCTGGAACGTCCGGTCTCTTAATTGGGAAGGTGCCGCTGTTATGTCCTCGTTAGAGTAAAGGCTGACATCACCGCCGTCCAAGATATGCGTGGACGGGAAAAGGACTAAGGCGAGTAGGTCCTTGTGGCATTTATTATAGTGGCCATAGAAAGGAGCGCAAGTATGGTGTGGGATTCGTGGTGGGAGAGAGACTCCGCCGCCGTATCTATCATTCACTCTGGTGGCTAAAGGTCTAGCCACAATCCGCATCAAAGCGAAGTTCTTTAATATATCGCTGATTTGCGCCCACTCCTCGACTGAAGAGAAGGTCGATGTGATCAAAGATGCCTTCTATTAGCGCCACGATGTAAAAATCGTGCTTGGCGACTTAAACGCCAGGATAGACAAGGAAGGTATGTCAAGCCCAACAGTCGGTAAATTCAGCTTCCACGAGGAAACATTCCCAAACGGGTTGAGACTGATCGTCTTCGTCGGGGCCTGAAATATGGTTATCTGTAGTACTAGATTCCAGCATAGAAGAATTCAGCAAGCAAGCTACTTTGTGATAGACGGAAAACACGTATCCAGTATTCTAGACGTGCGTACGCTCCGAGGTCCTAATATCGACTCGGACCACTATCTTGTTGCAGCCAAGATTCGCACCCGCCTCTACGCAGCAATGAACGCACGTCAACAAACACAAGGAAGGTTCGACGTCGCGAAGCTGCAATTGCACCAGATAGGTACTAGGATTGCACTCCTGCTCTCTGAGAGCACTCGTCAACAACTCGGTATAAGGGAACTGTGGGACGGCATTTCAAGCTCCTTACATACAGCAGAAACCGAAACCATTGTTTTTCGGAAAATCCAAGAGATCAGCTGGTACGACGAGGAGTGCCGTGTCTCAGCGGAGAGAAAACAGACTGCCTACCTCCCAATGTTACGATCGACCACAACACGTGCGGGATGGGATAGATACCGGGAGTTGAAGAGGGAAGCGAGACTCATTTGCAGACAGAAAAATAGAGGGGCGAAATGCGTGAGTATGAAGAGCTTGACAAGCTGGCCGACAGGGGTATTGCTCGAAAATTCTACAAAAAAAGAAGGTTTCAAGACCGAAGCATACTCTTGTAGAACCCCCAAAACCGATGCTCAAAGCATACACAAATTATAGAGGGAGCACTTCACCAGCCTGCTGAATGTTCCCGATTCCCCAATCGATGACAATCGGGCAGACGTTCCATTGCCGAATAGCCGGCCGAGCTATTCAAATACGGCGGCGAAGAACTGATAAGAAGCGTACATCAGCTTTTTTGTAAAACACGGTCGGCAAAAGCATGCCCAACGATTGGCATTTAAGTGTGATCTGCCCAATTCACAAATAGGGAAATCCCACAATCTGCGCCAACTACCCTGGGATAAGCCGCCTCATTATCGCATATAAGGTTCTATCGAGCGTATTGTGTGAAAGATTAAAGCCCACCTTTAATAAACTGATTGGACATTGTGTCTTTAGACCTGAAAAATCAACAACTGAGCAGTTATTCACCATGCGCCAAATTTTGGAAAAGACCCGTGAAAGAAGAATCGACACACACCACCTCTTCGTCGATTTCAAAGCTGCTTTCGACAGCACGAAAAGGAGCTGCCTTTATGTCGCAATTTTTGAATTTGGTATCCCCGCAAAACTAATACGGCTGTGTAAACTGACGTTGATCAACACGAAAAGCTCCGTCAGGATCGGGAAGGACCTCTCCGAGCCGTTCGATACCAAACGAGGTTTCAGACAAGGCAATTCTCTATCGTGTGACTTCTTCAACCGGCTGCTGGAGAAAATAATTCGAGCTGCAGAACTTAATCGAGCAGATACAATCTTTGATAAAAGTGTACAGCTGCTGGCATATGCCTATGATATTGATATCATCGGCCTCAACACCCGCGCCGTTAGTTCTGCTTTCTCCAGACTGTACAAGGAAGCAAAGCAAATGGGTTTGGCAGTGAACGAGGGCAACACGTCACTGTTGACAGTCATAACTTTAAAGTCGTAGATAATTTCGTCTATCTTGGGACTAGTATAAACACCACCAACAATGCCAGACTGGAAATCCAACGCAGGATAACTCTTGCCAACAGGTGCTCCTTCGGACTGAGTAGGCAATTGAGAAGTAAAGTCCTCTATCGACGAACAAAAACCAAACTCTATAAGTCAATCATAACTCCCGTCCAGTTATGTGGTGCAGAGGCTTGGACGGTCACAACAACTGATGAGTCGACGTGCGAGTTTTCGGAAAGTCCTGCGAAAGATTTATGGTCCTTTGCGCGTTGGTCACGGCGAATATCGCATTCGATGGAACGATGAGCTATATGAGATATACGACGACAATGACATATGTAGTTCAGCGATTTAAAAGACAGCGGTTACACTGGCTAGGTCATGTTGTTCGTATAGACGAAAACACTCCACTCTGAAAGTATTCGACCTAGTACCCGCCGGGGGAAGCAGAGGAAGAGGAAGGCCTCCACTCCGTTGGAAGATCCAGGTAGAGAAGAACCTAGCTTTGGTTGGAATATCCAATTGGCGCCACGTAGCGAAAAGAAGAATCGACTGGCACGCTGTTGTCAACTCGGCTATAATCGCATAAGCGGTGACTAGGCCAATAAAGAAGAAGATTTCAGTTTTTTTTGTTTCTTTCTGGGACAAGTTAGACACTCTTATGATAAGAAAATGCTTTCACCGTGCTGGATTTCCCTGCCATGATTTTCTGGTAAGAAAGAAGAACAAATTTAGAATTGATAGAAAAAGCGCATACGTATTGCATAATCAAGTGTCTATACATATGTATATGTATGCAATACCGCTTGTTCTTGTTAAAGTACAAGCAAGCAGGTTTGCAAACAAAACATTTAAGCATATAACGTATGCAAATAAACACGCACACATCACGCTCATATACAGTAAAACCTGTAAAGTGTCCAACTTTTAATTACTACTGAATTTGGACACCGGCTATATTGGAAGTTGGACAAAAGTTGTAAACAGCAAGCATTAAAATCCCCTTCAATACTGGACAACACATTTAATATGTATGCATATTAGTATACTATTTCTTTATATTACATATAAATGTATTAGTATTTCGGCGTCAAACTTTTCAAACGTTTCAACTGTCATTTTTGGGAAATTTTTTAGGTATCAAATTTTATGGATTAGCTACCACACAATTACGCATAATTGATCAGTTGTTAAAATCATGTAAAAACAAGTAAGGAAGGGCTAAGTTCGGGTGTCACCGAACATTTTATACTCTCGCATGGTAAAGTGATAATCGAGATTTCATAATACGTCATTTACATATTTTTCAAATACCGTATTTTTGTAAAGTTTTATTCCGCTATCATCATTGGTTCCTAATGTTTATACTCGTATTATACAGAGAAGGCATCAGATGGAATTCAAAATAGCTTTATATTGGAAGAAGGCGTGGTTGTGAACCGATTTCACCCATATTTCGTACATGTCATCAGGGTGTTAAGAAAATATTATATACCGAATTTCATTGAAATCGGTCTTGTAGCTCCTGAGATATGGTTCTTGGTCCATAAGTGGGCGGCGCCACGCCCATTTTCAATTTTTAAAAAAAGCCTGGGTGCAGCTTCCTTCTGCCACTTCTTCCGTAAAATTTAGTGTTTCTGACGTTTTTTGTTAGTCGGTTATCGCACTTTTAGTGATTTTGAACATAACCTTTGTATGGGAGGTGGGCGTGGTTATTATCCGATTTCTTCCATTTTGAACTGTACATGGAAATGCCTGAAGGAAACGACTCTGTGTAGACTTTGGTTGACATAGCTATAGTAGTTTCCGAGATATGTACAAAAAACTTAGTAGGGGGCGGGGCCACACCCACTTTTCCAAAACAATTGCGTCCAAATATGCCCCTCCCTAATGCGATCCTTTGTGCCAAATTTCACTTTAATATCTTTATTTATGGCTTAGTTATGACACTTTATGGGTTTTCGGTTTCCGCCATTTTGTGGGCGTGGCAGTGGGCCGATTTTGCCCATCTTCGAACTTAACCTTCTTATGGAGCCAAGGAATACGTGTACCAAGTTTCATCATGATATCTCAATTTTTACTCAAGTTACAGCTTGCACGGACGGACGGACAGACGGACGGACGGACGGACAGACGGACAGACGGACGGACAGACGGACGGACAGACAGACATCCGGATTTCGACTCTACTCGTCGCCCTGATCACTTTGGTATATATAACCCTATATCTGACTCTTTTAGTTTTAGGACTTACAAACAACCGTTATGTGAACAAAACTATAATACTCTCGTTAGCAACATTGTTGCGAGAGTATAAAAAACACGCAGTGGTGTTAATTTTGAAAATAAAAAGTGAGATATTGAATTAACTGGTTAATAAAAGCCTATTTATAGGAAATTGGCAGAGTTTCCAAATAAACAATCTCTAACATTAAAAATGAAAAGCAACATATGTATTATAAAACAATTAAAAAACAACGTTGATCCGATGAAGCTGAACTGTTTTATCGTCAATTATCTACTCGTTATATTTATTTATTTTATTTTTATTTATAATAATTCATATAACAAAAAGAGTTTTATTATATAACTACATAAACGCAGCACTGCCTACGAGGCCTTCAGCCGTCTTGTAATTATAACTAGGTGAAAAATTCTATTTGCTAAGGGTTAGTAAAGATGTAAGTTGCTTAAATATATTTTAACAAATCGTTGGTTTTTAAGAATCTATATACAATCATCACGTTTTTTTCTGAAGGTTCACTTAGTAGTTTTATGAGATCAATGTTGCCAGAGTTGTGGGCTGTTGGGTGAAGCATAGGACAGAGTGTGAGTAAGTGTTTGATAGAAGCGGTGTCCATCGCAAAGGGGGCAAATGGATGGGCTTTTTACCCGATAGTAAGTGGGCGTGTGTTATGATGGTAGTGTGTCCAATCCTTAATCGAGTATATGCCTTCATTGCGCTAGTTGGAACTGTTGACGAGTAGATTATACGATTTCTGGCTGGGGTTTATGACCGCGTAGTGATGTTTAAATGTTTTCCATTCGTTTGCGTTTTTTTGATGCCTTTTGTGCTTAATAAGGTTAAGAATGTCTTGCTTGGATGAGACGTAGTATGTTAAGGCAGGAGTCCTGGCAACATTTTTCGCAGCGAGGTCTGCAAAGTGGTTGCCTGTAATACCAGCATGGCCAGGGATCCAGCATTATTTGGATTTTCTGAGGGGCACCAATGACCGCGTCCCTGATAACTTCTATTATGGGATTGCGATTGAAGGAGACGTTATTGCAGACATACACGATTTGCTGTCTGTACAGATGAGGAACTTTCCTTTAGTCTTTTTTGCGTAATTAACTGCATGAAGGATAGCAGATCCTTCAGCGGTAAATACAGAGCTCGTTGAGGGAAGAAGCCAGTTGCAAATAATTTCTTCTGTGGCAGTGACAACTGCTAACGAAGTGGAATCGATGGACTTGGAGCCATCCGTAAACAATAACTTCCAGCCATTATTTGTGTAATTAGATTCCAGTTCAGCAAAGGTTTGTTGAAAGACTTCGTTTGGTGTGTTTTGCTTAGACAAAAACATAAGCTTATTCTGTAGTATTTTATCATTGATCAGACAGGGATGATTTCGAGTGGTGAATTTGCGTGTTGCGTTACGTAAAATATTATTTTCTGCAGCGAAACTTAAGCATCTCGAAATAGCCGATTGTATTCTTGGAATTTTTCTTTTTTTCGTGGCATGCGTGATAGTTGTATTTAGTAATGGGTTGGTGTTCTCAGCCGTTTTCGCAAGAATTTGAAGCGAAGAATCTATAATTTTATTTTGAATAGTTGGTAAACCAGATTCAGCTATTATCGTTTTTATTGGCGAGGTTGGAAAGGAGACTTCGCCGTATTGCGCAATGGTAAGGTGCATTTAAAAGGTTGATACTGCTTTTGGAGCAATTGCCATAGATGGGGAGCCCATAATCTATTTTTGAAGTTAGCAAAGCTCTGACAACATTGACTAGTGTGTTCGGATGAATAAATGAATGCTTAGACGAGAGATATTTAACAATATTTAATCGTGACATTAACGAGTTTCTGACATATTTACAGTGAGCATTAAAATTATAATTAGAGTCAAAAATTAATCCTAGTATTTTCAGCTGTGTTTTACATTCGATGTTACATAGTTTGGTTGTGGGTTAGTGAAATACCGTTGCAATTTTGCTTCCTACATACATGAAGGATACGTGTTTTGTCTAAGGAAAGTGAAGCACCAGACTCCAGTGGCCAAGTCTCAATTCTGGCGAGTATATTAGTAAATAAGGATTGAGCTAAATTAACGTCAGAGACTTTTGTGTAGATTAGGACATCGTCAGCATAGATCTGGTGCTCAACTCCTTTGTAATTTTTTATCATCCTACTAATATCATCGAAAGCAATGATAAAAAGGAGGGCTGAAAGAGGTGAGCCGTGCGGCGTACCATTAGAAAGCGGGAGTGTTGAAGAAAGAAACCCATTTACTTTGAGTTTTCTCTTTGTGAGAAAGTTAGTAATAAAACGTATCATATTCTGGCCTATTTTCCATTTTCTAAGTTGTCGAATAATAATATGGGCTCCAATTTTGTCGAAAGCTCTGTGAAAGTCCAGAGATAGTACGGACACGTGGTTTTTGCTGGACAAAGCGTTAGTAATGAAGTAGTCTAGTTGGATTAAAGCATCTAACGTGCCTTGACCTTTTTTGTAGGCGACTTAATTCGGTGATATGAACTTGTTTCGCTGAGCATACCACATCAAGCGGTTAGCCACGATCTTTTCCAAAATTTTGCCCATACATGGAAGGAGGGAAACCGGCCTATAGTTAGCAAGTTCATCGGAGGATTTGTGTGGTTTAAGTATTGGTATAACACAGGACGTTTTCCAAAATTGGGGGTAGACACCAGTATTGAAAATTTTGTTATAAAGCTTTACCAATCGGAGCTTGAGACTTTTTGGCATATGTCTGATAATTGGATAAGAAATTTTATCTTGCCCCGGGGACTTTCCCTTAACGGTAGATGCAACGAACCCGAATTCAGACAGTGAAATGCTGGTTTCTATTTGATTAGCAGAAAAAGAAAGAGGGGAGACAGAGTAGGAAGTGTCGGACAGTGTGGTGGTTTTAGAGGTTTGAAACTGTGTGCTGAATGAAATATCTGAGCTTGTTTCAGAATAGTGGTTTGCAAATAACTTGGAAATATCGGATGGATTGGTTACCATACCTGTTGGCCCCTTTACGCATTGAATGGTTAGATTTCTAGGCACTCCAGAAAGTTTTTTTAAAGCGTTCCATATTAACTTAGGACTAGACGAAGGATTTATTTTGCTTGTGAAATCCTGAAAAGATTTACGCTTGGCCTGTTTCGCGGAACGATGGAAAAGAGCATTGGCTTTCCTGAAAGATATTAAGTTGACTAGTGATCGAGCGCGTTTGTATTCATACCAAGCTGTCTGTTTTTTTGCCCACAATTCGGCGATTTCTTTATACTCCCTTCAGCGTAATCAGTTTTGAATACCTTATTTATTTTGTGGTTTTTAGTTGTTGAACCTAGGTGCAATTTTAGTACAATGGGGAAGTGATCGCTTCCATGCAGGTGATCGAGTATACTCCATTCGCACTCTGTGGCAAGTGTGTCGGTGCACATTGTAAGATCTACATGGGAAAAAGTGGAGTGAGTGGAAAAGTGTGTCGCGGATCCGTTATTCAAACATATTAAGTTAGAGGAAAGTAAAACGTCTTCAATGCATTTGCTGTCCCTCTTGTTGGCTGTTATTGGAGAGTCCTCCATAGTGGACTCCATGCATTAAAAATCACCAGCGAAAATTCAAAGGAGTAGAAGCTTGGTTGATTAATTGCAGGATGTCTGTACTGGTAAAATGTTCATCTGGTGCAATATAGGTGCAGATAATGGTGATTTTTTTAACTAAGATAATTTCGATCGACATAGCCAGCAAGTTGGATTGAATGGCATTAATTTAGTGTGGAATATCTCTTCTTATGAGAATCGCAATACCTCTTTTACCTGTGCTAATATGTGGAAGATTGTGAAACATGCCAATGTACTGCTTAGGAGTAAAAGCCGACAAGTTGAAAGAGATGTGAGTTTCATTTAAGAGTATAATAGCTGGGGCATGATCTTGTATTAATAATTGAAGCTCATTGTAATTATTAGTGTAACCGTTTAAATTCCATTGCAATAATGGAATCATAAGATCTATGTAGGAAAAAAAGAAAAAGGGAAACAGAAGAGAGCTAGAATATCAACTCGTATGAGCAGGCAGTTGAAGCTGAGTGTCACCAATTGAGTACTAGTTCAAAAGAGAGTAAAGGCTAAGCGTATTTATTCAGAGTCAATTTCTATTTGTTCAGTATGTTGAGTAGAGTATTGATTATCGTTGGAATTGCTTGTTGTTGGAAAGAGATTTTCGTGATTAGGTGGATTAGACTGCACGGTAGTGTTGGTAGTAGTGTTGTTGTAGTCAGTATGTTTATTAAGCGAGTTTAAGGAGTTGTTTAAGTTAGAAATGAGAGAGGCTGTTGTTGGACTGAAAAGTTTGAGATTTAAGAAAGAGGCTTGTTGGGTACAGTTGTCGCTGATATTTTTAGCTGAATGTGAGACGTTGTTGTAGTCTGAACTGATCGATGCAGGCTTGTTGATGGAAATATGTTTGTTGTTGGCGTTTGATGAGTGATTTTTTCTAGTTAAAGAGTTTATTGATGAGTTGGGTGTAGAGGTGACCTCTGCGTTGTGTTTTGATGTACTAGGCAAGTCATTGTCGGCAATTCTGTGATTATTTTTAGATTTTGTGAAATTGTTGATAGCTGAAATTTTTGTTGGTGTGTTGGATACAGAGGATACCTCTTTTGTAGGTTGAAGCACATGTGCAAAGCTAGCAGTGAGGGAAGGGAGGGAAGTATTTTCTCTATACTTTTTAAGGGCTTCGTGCATACTGCACTTTTCTAGTGTCTTTATTTTTTAAATTTCTTTGGTTTGCATATACTTTGGACACTTATAGTCCGAAGAACGATGCTCGCCAGAACAATTCGCACTCATAACACGGATGCAGTCATTATCGTGTGGAGAAGAGAAATTGCAAATTTCGCATGTTGGGGAACCCTTACAATGTTTTTGCGTATGACCCAATTTTTGGCATAACCTGCAGCGCATTGGATTAGGCACGTACGGTCGCACAGAGGTCATCCTCCATGCGATGTTTATTTTGTTTGGAAGGGAATAACTGTTGAATGATATTAGCATAACACCAGTAGGCTTTATAACACCTTCAACTTTGCGAGTGAACTTATAAACCGCGGAAACTTCGTAAGAACTCAGGCCTTCTATTATTTCGCTTTCAGGCACATCGTTTAAAAACGGTGCATAAATGGTGCCTTTGTTACAATTAAAATGTTGATGATAGCTAGCGCTAACAGCGCCAATGTTGAAAAGGCATTTCGTTTTTATAAACTTTTCAGCTACTTGCTTATTTTTCACTTGCAGTAATAGGCTGCCGTCGCGTAATTCACTAATTTTGTTTATATCTTTGCTCACGGTAAGTAAGGCATTGTAAACACGAAAACAAGAAACCTTCGAAAGGGGTGTAGAATTCTCGTCGGATTTAATCACAATATACTTTGGGTCATCACTTTTTATTGGCGGTAAGTCAGGAAAAGCATCTTGCAGTTTTTGATACGATTTTTTACGTTTTGGTTGGGGACCTTAGGCCAGCGCAGCAAACCTGTTGTCCCCGAACTGGAAGCCCGCCGGGGCATAGTGGAAAAATTATAATACACTGATATAAGTATTCGATTATATTTCTCACTTAAAAAAAGTATTAATCGCATTACTTAAGTAAGCAGACCGAAGTGCAAAAAAAAAGAACACCAAAAGAGAGCTATATGAATAGCTATAAACTCAGAGAAAGACGCTAACTCAACTGCTCAGTACGAGGTTTAGTCGGTGACTGCTACTCGTTATAAAATGCGCTGTTTGTAAAGGAGGCAAACTGGAAAAGAAAGAAAGACTAAGCGAATTCTTTTGCTGCAGCAGTACAGGAAAAAAGTTAATGCCGATGCGGTTGTAGGGAACGCTGCGAAGCCGCGCACTTTTCGCCGAAATAAAATCGACACAGAAATTTTATTGTCCAATGGGCTCACAATAAAAAGACTTGAATGGCAACTGTAATTCTACAGCCTTGACTTAGTTCTATCAATTAGCAAAAGAAGAAGAAGAATAAAAAAGGTATTTATTCATTGATAACGCTACAAGCCACAGTTAAGTTAATGAATATTCAAATGTGTTTCTAAGATTGCTGCCACCAAACGGCAGAAATACAACCTCTCGACCAAGAAATTATGCAAAATGTAAACACAAAATATAGATCAAAAATTATGCTTTCTCTGACAACACATCTTGATGAATGCAACAATGCAAGTTAATTATCGAAACGTATTTGGAGGATGGAGTCATGTGTAGAAGTTCACGCAAGTGAGGAAAGTTGTCTGATCGCCATTCACTTGGGAATGGCCAGAAACGATCCTTTTACATATGACTCAAGCAGCTCACGACTTCCGGTCTTTGACCAAGGGTTTGGGACCCGCCACGTAAAAGAACACCCCCCATGAAAAGTAGCAACCAGCCTCGGAATGTCCGGTCCCCTAATTGGGAAGGTGCCACTGCCCAGCTGGTTGATGTCCTCACGAAAATAAAGGCTGACATCACCGCCATCCAAGAAATGCGATGGACGGGACAAGGACAAAGTCGAGTAGGTCCTTATGGCATTTATTATAGTGGCCATATAAAGGAGCGCAAGTTTGGTGTTGGGTTCGTGGTGGGAGAGAGACTCCATTGCCGAATACTATCATTCACTCCGTTGAATGAAGGCCTAGCCAGAATCCGCGTCAAAGCGAGGTTCTTCAACATATCGCTAAATTTCACCACCCCCCGACGGAAGAGAAGGACGGTGTGAGCAAAAATGCCTTCTATGAGCGCTTGCAAGCGCTATGTCGACTTTTGCAAAATTGTGTCACCTCCGATACAAAACAAAAGGTCAGCCAGGCGTAATAGTCAAACAGTACACTCTTAATGACGAAAATTTCAATTTTGCTTGGGAAGCTCTAAAAGAACGATACGAGAATAAAAGAATATTGGTAAAAATGAAAGAATATTGGTCGATAAACAAATGACCATATTAATGAATTTACCAAAATCCAGAAAGAAACAATTGAAGAATTAATAAAACTTCAATCCACCTTTTCAAATTGTTTGTCGGTTCTATCGACACAGAATATTGCCACAGAAAATTGTGACCCAATTCTGGAAAAAAATTTCTTACTACACGATATGAAATTGTAGAAAAGTTTAGATAAAAAGCTTTAAGAACGAAAAACTAAAAAAACGACCTTAATAAACACTTCAATATACCCTAAGCTAGTAGCAACAATAATTTAAATAGAAGCTTTTTTAAACATCAGTCGTTCACATCCGAGCAATATCAACAAACGTTATGGAGGGCACAAGTTGCAATCTTGCGAGAAGTTTTAAAAATTAAATATGAACGAAAGGAAAAACTTCGTAAGAACGAAAAGATTTTGTACCAACTGTTTGTCACAAGCGCCTACGCTCAAAGAATGCGAAAGTAAATTTAAATGCGTTTATTGTCAAACGACATAACTCAATGCTTCATATTACAAATTTTTCCAATTCCGCTCAAAATAACACTAATGTTAAAAAAGTTGCTGGATTAATTGCCACAACAAATCCCGAAAATTGCCAAGATGCACTATACTGCTGAAAGGCATTAAGAACTCAGATGCTTCACAGCGAAAACCAAAGCAGGGTGCTATTACCCACGGTAGTGGTCTTCATTGAGCACCTGTTTAAACTTAGGCCTTAATAGACCAACAAAGTAGGCTACAACTGCCAACAAAAGTAACCAATTTTGAAATCACGGGAAGAGTAGTCCAAAACTCATACTCAAATAAAATCTGCCTCATTACCCTTATTTCCCCCCATGCGGATAAGCGCATTCAAGCAGGAGCTATTGTTTTACCGCAACTAACAAATATGCTTTCAAGCTATCATGTAAATAGCAAGCATTGGAAAACGGTTTCACACCTTAAGTTAGCAGACCCCAATTGCAACACTCCCGCTAAAATAGACATTCACACCACAAATAATACTCGACGGTGTTGAGAAAATTTCGAAAACTATTCTGGCATAAAATACCATTTCGGTTAGATACTAAGTGGACTAGTTGCAGAATCAGTTGGTAAAAAACCTACTTAAAAAAGGCGAGCTAAAACCAGAATAAAAAAGGGTCTTAGAAGAATACCATTGTTTAGATCAGAGAAGGTCAGCGCTGGCGAACGCTGTTCGGGTGTCATCGAACATTTTATACTCTCGCATGATAAAGTGATAATCGAGATTTCATTATCCGACATATACATATTTTTTTATTTTGCTGTTAAATTAATTAGATTAGATCAATTTGTGTACTTTGAGTATTGAATTGTATTTTCACTTCCTATTGTATATACATATTATACAGAGAAGGCATCAGATGGAATTCAAAATAGCTTTATATTGGAAGAAGGCGTGGTTGTGAACCGATTTCACCCATATTTCGTACATGTCATCAAGGTGTTAAGAAAATATTATATACCAAATTTCATTGAAATCGGTATAGTAGTTCCTGAGATATGGTTTTTGGTCCATAAGTGGGCGACGCCACACCCATTTTCAATTTTTAAAAAAAGCCTGGGTGCAGCTTCTTTCTGCCATTTCTTCCGTAAAATTTAGTGTTTCTGACCTTTTTTCTTAGTCGGTTAACGCACTTTTAGTGATTTTAAACATAACCTTTGTATGGGAGGTGGGCGTGGTTATTATCCGATTTCTCCCATTTTTGAACTGTATACGGAAATGCCTGAAGAAAACGACTCTATAAAGTTTGGTTGACATAGTGTGAGGTATTGATCAAAATAAAACACCGTTTATTAACCGAGTATATTTATATTTAATTGAGAATATTAGAATGTTTTAGTATATAATTCAAGAATATTAAACGTAAAGCTCCAAAAACCAAAGTTGCGCGTCTTACTTCCTCGCGTTCGCTCTCGATACTCCCTCGCAAGCATTCCTCGTCTTGCCACCTGTTGCTCATTGAGTAGGCTTGCCATCTATCGTTGACAGCTCGGCCACTCCTGATTGATCGTCTCTCTTGGACGATTTTTTGCTATCGTCTTCTTCAGTAGTGTTTTGCTCACCATAATCTGGTGTCTCGGTTTCATAGTCGTCATCTACAAGACTATGGTTTACCCATGGTTTCATGTTGTCGTTCGTAAATACCCCTGCATAACGCTTCCGCTGCTTAGGCACATCTGGTAGATCTTCTACGACGTAGCGGTCGTTGGGTAAAACCTTCGTTACGATATATGGTCCCTTTGTATGATGGTTCAAGCTTATGGGAGGTACCAGTGGGTGGAGGTACGTAGTCAATTACCACCAGATCTCCTTCATTGTACTTCCATGGTGTTTGATGCTTCGCATCGAACCTCTGCTTCCATTTAGCCCTTTCTGCGGTAATTCGTTCGGCTGCTAGATTCATTCGGAAGTCTTCGTGTTGAATCTTGTTCTCCTCATCGTCATCTTGCACAACTTGAATCAAGCGGTTTACTGTTACGTCGCGTAGTTTAAAGTTGAAAACTTAACTATTCGGGCTCTGCCTAGTTGTTGCATTGCTTTGAGAGTTTAGACACCATTGAAGTTGCGGTAGTGCCTCGTCCCAATCTTTATCGTTTTTGATGCTGCATTTAAGTGATGCTAAAATGGTCTTATTTACACTCTCGGCCTGGCCGTTGGCACTGGGCGTGCGCACTGCCAGTTTAACATGCCGTATCTCGTATCTTTGAATGAAGTTCTGGAACTCCTTTGACGTGAAGGCCGTGCCCCTGTCGGAAACGATATGCCTGGGGCTTCCATATACATTTACATATTCTCGTAGCGTCGTAAGCACTGGTGTCGTTTTCGTGTTGCGTAATGCTCGTAGTATTACATACTTGGTAAAAGCACATACAATTACGAGTATATAATAATTACCTCATTTGCTTCGTACGAATGGCCCTAGATGATCTATATGCACGCACTTCGCTTACATGTAACTGCGCTTCCTTTTTACCGCCTGTAACTTTATTCATACAGCATTCTGGACATGCTGCAATATAGGATTTTACATATGATCGCATCCGTGCAAACCAGAAGTCTTCCGCATGCTCGCATGTCTTGTCCAGTCCGAAGTGACCTGCTTCATTATGATATGCTCTTACTATACGCCATTTGACGCCTCGTGGTACTACTAGTCTTTTGTTTCCGTTGACTTTGCGAAACAATCCTTGACCTTGCAATACGTAGTCATCTTTAATCTGACATTCGTTTGATGCTGATTTTCCGTTGAGAACTTCGATGATATCTTTGAGTGTTTCGTCTTGTTTTTGCATTACTGATACCCAGTCGTTTTCCATATCGACCACTCGATATATTGACTCAGCAATTGTTGTCGGTTCTATCGGGGGAAGCGTTGGGCATCTACTTAACCCATCAGCCAGCATATTCTTCGCACCTGCGCGGTGAATGCATTGGAAGTCAAACTCCTGAAGTTTGAGCCACCACCTTGCGTTCCGTGGTAACAATAGCGTAGTTGCTTTAGTTACTGCTACAGCGTTGCAGTGGGTGATTACCTTAAAGTTATGCCCAATTAAATACATACGATATCGCTGCAGAGTTTCAACTATTGCCATATGTATGTATGTATGTACTGTACAACCGTTCATAAAGAATAACTATACATTTAAAAATAATATTAAATATTATACATATATTAATGTATCATAGACAAAAAATTCAGTTGACATGTCTATGCGAAAGCGCGTACCACAAATTCATACATATTTACGTATATCCACAATTGTTTGATTTTCCTTAAAAAAATACATAATTTTATTTTTTATTAAGTTAAAGTTAAATTAAGTTAAGAAGGCCATGTCATTAATGACCTATT
Source organism: Bactrocera tryoni (assembly GCF_016617805.1). Taxonomy (NCBI): domain Eukaryota; kingdom Metazoa; phylum Arthropoda; class Insecta; order Diptera; family Tephritidae; genus Bactrocera; species Bactrocera tryoni. The sequence continues at coordinate 31,852,776 of NW_024395977.1, forward strand.
TTTTTTAGAAATTTTTAAGATTTTTTCCTACGACCAATAAATATATGTATAGAGCTTCAACTTCATTAACATTTATATTATTATTTAAGGTATAATTTAATAACATAAGTTACATTACTTTGGGCACCCCGCCTCGAAAAAATTGGTTCACACTTCCTACACGCTTCGTTCTGATTAACGTACAGTAAAAGCTCCTTATTCGCGCTTGCTTTATTCGCGTTTTCACTATTCGCGGATTAAAAAAATGGGACCCAATTTCTATATTCGCGACTAAAAATTTTTTTATTCGCGGATCTAATAAGTACATACATAATAATAAAATTATTCCAATAGGTATCCAACCCAATATTCTTGTCAAATGGACTAATAAAAAAGTAAAATAGATCTTATTACAAGTTAGCCAAAAGTAATGTTGTTAAATGATATCGCCGAGGACTTTGACACAAGTCACCTTCGCCGCGATCGGTTGAATGAAAGCAACCTTATACCTCAATAAATAAAGTACACTTGTGCTCACATAATTAAGCCACTGCATAGAAAAACTACGTTTCTGAAAATAAATTCAGCGAATTATCTGTTCATTTGTATAACGGTATGCAAAAAAGTTCCGTTATATGTTGGGAAGTTGCTAAGATCACATTCAGAGAAATAAGTATCATGGTTGGCGAAAAAATTAAAATAAATTTTTAAATGTTGTTGTTCCGTTTATAGTAAAAGCCGCTTTGCGTGTTTTATTGTTTTGTCTTCCAAATTAGCAACAAAAATTGTGATCGAGTAGTACGTCTCTACTGCACTCTTCCTAGTTCATAATGTCAACTAAAACAAGTAAGGAAGAGCTAAGTTCGGGTGTCACCGAACATGATAAGGTGATAATCGAGATTTCATTATCCGACATTTACATATTTTTCAAATACCGTATTTGTGTAAAGTTTTATTCCGCTATCATCATCGGTTCCTAATGTATGTATTATACAGAGAAGGCATCAGATGGAATTCAAAATAGCGTTATATTGGAAGAAGGCGTGATGTGAACCGATTTCACCCATATTTCGTACATGTCATCAGGGTGTTAAGAAAATATTATATACCGAATTTCATTGAAATCGGTATAGTAGTTCCTGAGATATGGTTTTTGGTCCATAAGTGGGCGAGGCCACACCCATTTTCAATTTTTAAAAAAAGCCTGGGTGCAGCTTCCTTCTGCCATTTCTTCCGTAAAATTTAGTGTTTCTGATGTTTTTTGTTAGTCGGTTAACGCACTTTTATTGATTTTCAACATAACCTTTGTATGGGAGGTGGGCGTGGTTATTATCCGATTTCTTCCATTTTCGAACTGTATATGGAAATGCCTGAAGGAAACGAGTCTGTAGAGTTTGGTTGACATAGCTATAGTAGTTTCTGAGATATGTACAAAAAACTTAGTAGGGGGCGGGGCCAGGCCCACTTTTCCAAAAAAATCACGTCCAAATATGCCCCTTTTTAATGCGATCCTTTGTGCCAAATTTCACTTTAATATCTTTATTTATGGCTTAGTTATGACACTTTATAGGTTTTCGGTTTTCGCCATATTGTGGGCGAGGCAATGAGCCGATTTTGCACATCTTTGAACTTAACCTTCTTATGGAGCCAAGAAATACGTGTACCAAGTTTCATCATAATATCTCAATTTTTACTCAAGTTACAGCTTTCACGGACGGACGGACGGACATCCGGATTTCAACTCTACTCGTCACCCTGATCACTTTGATATATATAACCCTATATCTGACTCTTTTAGTTTTAGGACTTACAAACAACCGTTATGTGAACAAAACTATAATACTCTCCATAGCAACTTTGTTGCGAGAGTATAAAAACGAGAGTACCTCACATACAATCACCAATCATATGGAGCAAAGTCAGCTCCAATGGTCATAAGGGGCTGGGCCAAGTTTTCGCTCAAATTTATTCTTTTTAAGCACAAAAATAAACTGTCATGATTAAAACACGCTTTCCCTATTTCATTACGATAACTCAAATATTGGATGATATACTTAGCATAAAGTCCATTTAAATAATATATCTAATACATTGACCGATATTTTCGATCAAAAGTCAACTATAGATAATGGGGTCCACATATTCGGTACTTAGGGTCTTGAACAATTTTGGTTGGATTTAAACAATTTTTGGTCAAAAGGTGCCCTACTTAAGGGAATTATTATTGCAAAATTTTAGTTCGTTATGTTGATTAATTCTTAATTTGTGTACTGGCGATTAAACGAATTAAATGGAATTTCAAATTGTGTTATTTGAGAAGAAGGCGTGGTTGTAGTACGATTTTGCCCATTTTCACACTGTAACATAGGAATATTCTGCAAATGATATGTATAAGGTGCTATCCAAAGTAAAAAGGTCTTTTTGAATCTAGCGCTGCCTGGTGGCACCATCTATATGTCGACTGGTGCGTTAGAATCTGCTATCTTTATCGATTGTCCAGTGAGTTCATGACATTTCACGGATTGGAAGTGAAGTTATTGCGTTTTAGGTATCAGTATGTTTGTGTTATTCGTGCCAAAATGAGCTTCGAACAAAAAGCCAACTTTAAGTTTTGTTTTAACACTAGAACTACCACACTTTTTTCGAAGCTATTTCTACCAACACCAGTCAAAATGACTGGTATTTAAAATATACGTAATAGTTAAGTTTATGTAATAGTTTATTTATTTGTTTCAAGATTGGTTGCTTACAAAAGGAATTTTGTGCTGTGTAGTACGTGGGGCCATGATTCCTAAATGAATATTCTTACATTTCATCACTTAAACAATAATAAGTATAATAAAGAAAATATGATTCGGTTTAAAAAAATTAAAATAAATTCTCATATTAAATTTAAGTTAATTTTATAGTATAAAGTAAATTATTTGGTATATTTATAATTTGTCACATTTCCTACAAACATAGATTTTCTTTTGAGCGCATCTTCCGCATACAAAATTTTTAAATTTATTACAAATGGTGCTAGTTTTATTATTATTACAGTACCCAATTTGACACCATTTGCGTGAGCAAAGTAGGGCCTTTGAAGTTGTAGGTACAATAGTTTCTCGTGATTCCATTCCTGGTTAAACATTTTTCTCGGTATTTTCAATGGCAACTTCATCTGCGAATTGAAAAGAATTGAAAATATTACAAAATATTCTGAGTGGCCATCTTCTTGATCCTGATTTTACGCTATATTTCTTTGCCATTAGGTCCGTAATATCTACGCCAAACTTAGTTTTATTATAAAACTCAACTGTTTCAGGTAACATCTTGTTACTTTTATGAACTCTGACGGATTTATGTTTCGAACTCAATATAAAAACTTTTTTTTCAGCTTACTTTTGTAGATTGCAAGAACGCACCCATTTGATTTATACAGTAACGATGAAAATCGAACCATATTATCCTTATTTGTTTTACAAATTTTAGGCATTTCCCTTTTTTTCCGCGTATAGTGTCAACCAATGTTGTTTTTTTGGCTAGCAATTTAGATGCCAGCGGTAAGCTTGTGAAAGAGTTGTTGGTTGTTATATTTCTTCCCTTCATAGTGAATGGTTCGATAAGTTGTAGCACAACAGATTCACTTAGAGGCTGTGATCTTACTAGTGTCTCATCTTTTCCTAAATAAGGAAACCCATTCACAATATACTTAGTTTGAACATCAGATGCTAGCCAAAATTTTATCCCAAACTTGTCGGGTTTATTCGGCAAATATTGGATGAATCTGCATCTGGCTTTTGTTGACAAGAGTTGTTCGTCTATTGTAATATTTTGTCCTGGTTTTTAGCATTGCATACTATTTTTGATGAATCTATCCCATACTGCTGATACTAAAGCAAATTTATCGTTTTGAAGACGTTGACTTCTCTCACTTTTTTTATCAAAACGAATAAACCTCAATATTTACGTAAAATCATTTCTACTCATGCTGTTTGCCAAGAAGTTTGGTCCCCATTTTTCGTTCCATAGATATGAAATTTTTAAAATTTTTGCTTCGTATGCTCCCGTCCATATAAAACACCAATGAAAGCTTTCAATTTTGTTGCTGTTAGGTTCCATTTTTTACCCAAAACTCGAGATGCTTCTAATTCCGTGCAAGGTCTTATATGTTCAAGCTTACGATCGTCGATTACTAAAAAATGCGCTACATACTTGACCTTTCATAATGTTTTTTGCATATCCTGTTGGACCGGATAGGTCTTTTCTAACCTTCCAGGACAAGACTCTTCTTGTATTTTTTCCCAACAAGTTCCGTCAGCAGCAATTTCATTTTTATTATCTTGTCGTATACTTTCATTTTCATCTTCAGAACTAGAACGCACTTGCATACATCTTCTTTTACGAGAATTCAAATATTTTCAAATTCACTGTCACTATCTGAGGAGTCCTGAATCTTTTCTTCGTCGAAAACCTCATTGTCACTATTTTCACTCTCAAAAATTTCTTCTTGGGTACCGCATACTTCATTTTCAATTTCTTGATCACTGTCAAAGAGTTCATCATCTTCAATATCAGACAATTCTATTGCTATATCGTTCAGATTTTCCGAAATTTCAGATATTTTCAAACGTTTAATCATTTTCAGGGCTTATAAAACTAAAATCACAAATAATGCTTACATAAAGATTATATTTCTAAGTTCTAAGAAACACTTTGTAGTCATATGAAACGAGCAATCTTGTTGATACGTGATCGGTAAGCAAATCGCAGCATGATTTTACATTTCAATTGGAAGCAGTCATTTTGACTGGTGCTGGTATAAGTACGCATGATACGAAATTATTTTGTATTCGTTGAATAAAAGAAAAAATGCTATTTATAATACTATTTCTTAAGTTATCGCTGGAAAAGTCAGACATTGTTGAGAGAAAAAAAATGTAACATGAAGGAGAAATTTTAAAATAAAATTACCACACCAGTCAAAATGACTGGTGTGGTAGTTCTAGTGCAGAGATGGGCAAATGAAATGTATGGATGTATTGGTAACCGCGAGTGTAAAGTGGCTACCATGGGACAAAGAACATTTGCAGTCAGTTGGTTAACAAACAACAGCGAAGCAACATCGTGCGCCGCTTGATTGTTTTATGATACTATTTATGCGCGTACCTATATGTGTTTGTTCAAAATGATTGACAAATATTGCTTTATGATTTCCGATGCCGAGGCCGAGGCTTATTTTTAAGCATGATTTCTCGAGTACTTCACAATTTTAACTTTATCTTAAAATTTCCGCTAAATGATATAAACTATACATGGGCGTTTTGACTCACATGAGCAGTTACTCTCAGCATACGTATTCTTACGCTCTTATTTCAGTCGCTATTGAGAGCGAAAAAACCAGTTTTGCACTGTGGGATAATGAATTGATTTTCCTGCCAGTTACGCTGCAGACAGCAACGAGGTAACATACATAGGTAGTCGGTATGTTGATGTTTTTTTATGCCATAGTATAATTTTGCCCCATTTGAAATGTATAACATAAATAAAATGTTATAATTTCAGATACCTTTGGTGGGGTAAATTGGGAGTTGACTACTTTTACTAGCAAACTAGTTAGCGGAAATTTTAAAATAAAGTTGAAATTGTGAAGAATTATTTCTCTCAATACCCTCATATTTCTCAAAGTATTTATGGAAGGTATTATAGTGCCTCCTAAAATTATATGCCCGGGTCCCCTTTACACACATATTACACAATAGACATTGCATATTACCAAAGGCATCGGAAATCATAAAGCAATATTTGTCATTCGTTTTGAACAAACACATATAGGTACGCGCATAAATAGTATCATAAAACAATCAAGCGGCGCACGATGTTGCTTCGCTGTTTGTTAATCAACTGACTACAAATGTTCTTTGTCCCATGGTAGTCACTTTACGCTCGCGGTTACCAATACATCCATACATTTCATTTGCCCATCTCTGATATAAACAGATTTTTAAAAACCATACCCGTAATGATAAAAATTTTTTTTGATAACATCCCGTTTTGATAAAATCTTAAAAGTCATATGCGTATAATTATGTGTACATGTAAACAGATTTTAAAAACCGTACGCATAAAGTTCACATATCGACATATGTATGCAATTTTGTGTTCATGTAAACAAATTTGAAACAATCATTCGCATAATTTTTGTAAATTTGTCTACACACAACTTTGTATGTAAATATATACAACCATTGTTTCATACAAAAACTAAGTTGTCACGCACAACCAATGAGCTATGCCGAAAAAAATTAACCAATGGCCGCCGTTTGTCACCGCTTCTCTTGCACACAGCTCCGTCAACAAACCAGCGTAAATATGTATGTTTGTGCGTGAGCTTGCATACATATCGACGCAGCTGCGTAAAAATATTTCAGAATTACAAAATATTTTTTACATTCTTTGACAAATACAGTCAATCCTGGTTATGTGCCACAATCAAAGATACAGATATTTATAGTTAATTAAAAATAAAAAACATAATATGGTACATAAGCAGACTGCGGATACTTAAATGAGTCGTACTTAAAACAGTAATTTCTGGGTATTTCAAAAAACAAATCCTGAGATGCAGCAAGATATAATATAGGCTGTTAAGAGTGATGAGGGAGGGATTTGATTTTCATTTAAGCGGAATACTACTTAGCCGGGATTGACTGTACACATGAATCAGAGGAATATTGAATATTTTCTTTGAAACATTTCTTGAATTGAAAATCGACAAATAAACTATGTTGTCAATTTTTTTTCTAACATATTTTAATACTAATATTTGCGGGGTTGTCACTTTTTTTCCATAAAATTTCAGAAATATATTCAATTAATGATTTTTAGCTTTTGAAATCGTCGCGAAAAGACGCTTGTAGGCAAGGCATGCTCGGGGAGATGTAATGGCGTCTGCTTTTATGAATGAATCGAATATGCTTTTTGAAAGTACGTTTGCGTTCATGAATGAAAATTTTGTTGTTGTGTAATCTATATATATAAAAATAAGTCCGTATATGTACGTCGCCGAACTAATCATAAACGCGTAGTGCGATTTCAACCAAACTTATACACTACGTAGGCAGTGGGCCATATACATATGGTTTATATGAAGTTTGGTTCAAATCCGATAACGCATGTGTCTGCGGTGCGTATGTGAAGTGAGTGTGTTTTTTTGCAGGCATTTTTTGTACCGCATACAGCATTCATTAGTATTGAATACATTTTGGTCGTTTGTGTATTGGAGAGCATTGCACGGAGTGATGCAAATAGCAATTTGTTATCATTTCTCTTTTCTCTTTGGACGCCATTGGTGATTGATCTTATCATAATCGATTTTTGACAATATTAATTTCTTCATTTCATGGTGTTTAAATGAGTTAAGCGTCGCCCACTTTACCCTAACAAGACAGTTTATTTCACCACAGCTGAGAACACGACAACACAACTCACCATGCCTATACTCATACACCAACAAACTTATCAAAAAGGATGGAAAACGAGAAAGCAGACATTTCGACACACTTCGTTATACACACCCGGGCAGATACTTTCGATTCGTCTACGGGCCTAAGCTCCTCATAGCGTCAGAAGTTTATACAATTTTCTCGATACAACGTTCAGAACGCTTCTACATTACTTTGGATCAGCCGTGATCCTTCGTATTTTAACATCTCTTCATTTCGCATTGATCCCGCACTTATTTCATTTAATTAAGTTTGGCATTTATTGTAACCCGGATTTGTGTTAAAAATAAATTATAACGTTTTTCCTATTAGATAAAAGAATGCGTTTTATTTAATAACATCAGTCGCGAGTTTAAGTGACTCATAAAACTTAAATACAGAGGTGTGTGCTTCCCATTTAGTTGGGCACCCAATTATTCATGGTCCTTCGAGCCTTAACGAAAGGCACCTTTGGTTTACAAACAAACAGACATATATATTAAAATCAAAAATAATTTTGGTGGTAAAATTAAATGTAAAGTGAAAGATATACATACATACATAAAGTGCTGTGGAGAAAACTAAAACATAAAGTGCAGTGACTCAAAGTGTAAACACAATGGCTACGACAGACTGCAAACTACATCTGTCAAATATTAAAATACACACGTTCTTATGGGCAGTTTTTTTTTGACAGCTGCACGACTACACGACTGCAGGCCGACAGTTGTCGTTCTCACTAACTTCAATATCCTCCTATTTTTGCCAACGACAGTACGACGACAGTAGAGTTGACAGTAGAATGGAAGATAGAAAGAGGAGGTAGAGTGGTGATGCCACTAATATGTAAAATGTAAAATTATTCACAGCTCTAACAAACTTGATGCTATTTTACAAATAAAAGCATAATATAGCTATATTATAGCTCTATTATATCATTTGTAATAACAAGTGATAATTTAAAGCGAAAATATTTACCTATTTACTTATTTTTTGCATACAATATTTCACTTTGAACAAATTATTAAAATTTCATTGAAGTGCAAGGTATTAGTATGGCCACAACGAAATTGTGTACATATGTACAAAATGGACAACTGCATTGTTTTGTGTACATGCCGGCCATTGTGTTGTTGTTGCTTCTCAAAATGTACATGTAGTAAGATGAACAACGACGTTTTCAGTTCACTGTCGTGCCGCTGCAGTCTGTCGTAGCCATTGTGTTTACACTTTCAAATAGAACAAGAAATAAATAAAATAAACAAAGCAAATTAAAATATACTCATACTTAGTAATACAAAAATAACAAAAAAGGTGAAGTGACAAAAACCAAAAAAAAATTACAAAGGAAGGCGAAGCATATACAAATTGCAACTCAGAAATACATACATATGCATATGAGTGCATAACAAAAAGAAAAAAAATAACCTAAAAAGAACAAAAAACAAATAACATATGTATATCAGTGTGGTGACAAAACTCTGAACAAAAACAAACCGCATTTGAAAAATTAAGCCACCAAACATTTTAAACAAACAAAAACCCACACATCGGGAAAAGAACAATAAAATACTTAAAATATAAATCGGGCGCGAAAAGCAAAAACACCTAAACAATAAAACAAACACGAAACGAAAGAAACGGGCCCGAACATTAAAACAAATATACACACATACACAACAGCACAAGGAGGTGGCTAGGTGGAGAACAGGAATTGGAACAAGGCGAACAGACAAATCAGCTGGAAACGGTTCGGAGAGAAGCATACAAACATACATATATACAACTACAAGCCCTTGATGTAACCAAGTGAGCGTATTTAGTCCATTTTTCTATACTTAATAATATGCATATGTATATGTATACGGTTTTATATACTAATGTTAAATCGCATAATAGCGCAACAAAGAGGTTACCATATATCAAAATATAATATTTATAAAAAAATTAAATGCCTATATGTTGAGCTTACCTTTGTGTATTAAACACAACTATTTTATATTATATTTAACAAATCAATAAGCAGGATTGCATAAATTGTAAGCAAAGGCACAAACTAAATAATAATATAACATAAAAGAAAAAAAAAAAAAAAAAAAAAGTAAGAGTTGCAAAAAATAAGCAATAAGCATATTTAAATAACAATATTCAATTTATTATAACTACATATAGAGCAAAACCTACATATTTACATATAAAAGTGCACATCTTTTTTTTCAATTCCGTTTTCGCACTCTCTATTCGTTCAAACCTATATACATATGTATGTAAAAAACGCATTGATCTCTTCAACGAGCTCTCAATCGCACAAGACATAAGTACCTACTTACGCATGTACATACAAGTACACGTATTAGGGTGTGCCTAATTACACAACATTAGGACATAAGAAAGATAAATTAATTAAAGCAAAAAAAAAATAATAATAATAATTCTATCGCAAGTAAACAAAAAAGAAAAAAAAGAAAAAAAATAAATAAAACTAACATTTTTAGCAAGATCATCAAATTTCAAAACTCTATTTATTCGGTTTCAAGCAATACACTATTGCCTTATTTAAATCAGTTACACCGAAAAAAAATATTAATTATTTACAAATAAAAAAAAATTAAAATAAAACCGAAATGGTTAATAACACAAAAAAACAAAATGCACCTGAAGGAGCTACACGCTCAAAACAGGCTATTAAATTTATTTCAGAAAGTGACAGTTTAACAAGATACTGCAGAATATTTGCATCTTCACCGGTTCACGAAAACTCGGAATCGCTACTAGAAATCAAAAGTCAAAATCTTACAAATTTTTGGACTCGCCTCCAAGCGGCTCATGATGCCATAGTTGATTCTGACAATTCAGATCTACTTCAAAATAAAACTTCAATCCACTGTTTCAAATTGCTTGTCGGTTTTAGCGACACAGAATATTCCCACAGACAATTGGGACCCAATTTTTGTAAACATTTGCACCGCCGCATTACCAGAAAAGTCGCTACTTCTATGGGAGCAATCGCTCTCATCACGAAAAAAGTGCCCAACGTGGCAACAAATGAAAAATTTTCTCACCACCCAATATGAAATTGCGGAAAGGTTAGAAGAAAAAATAATCAAAACTAAAAACATTAAACACGACCAAAATGGAAGCTTAAATAGACCCCAAGTTAGAAGCAACAAAAATTTAAACAAAAGCTTTTACCAAACACAAACGTTCACATCCGAACAAAGAAAACATACGTCATGCGAACTATGTAAAAGAGGGCATAAACTTATATCTTGCGAGAAATTTAAAAACTAAAAAGTTAACGAACGAAATAAGTTTGTCAAGTCAAAAAGACTTTGCACAAATTGTCTGTCACATGCGCATACATATACAAATTGCAAGAGCAAATTTAATTGCTTATATTGTCATAAAAGACATCATACAATGCTTCATTACAGCACATATTCCATCTCACCCCAAAAAAGCGCCTATAATACAAGAACCACGGGTTTAATTGCAAAAGCAAATCACGAAACCCAAAATTCGAAAAATTTCCAAGAGACACCATGCTGCTCAAAGGCACACAAATCTCAAACTCTGCACAGCGAAACACAAAATGGACTAGTTACAGAACTAGTCACCACCATACCAACTCAAGTTGAGTATAATAAAAACAAGTACCTTAATTTACAATTAAGGAAATGTCAAAAGTTAAGGAAACTTTCCCCCATAACTACTCAATCAAATAATGGCAGGTACGTCGTACGACTACCACTAGAGCCACAATTTTCCAATACTCCACAAATTGGTATAAAAAACAAAGTCAGAGTTACCTCTGACAGTCCGAATTATTGAAAGCACAGACAACTTTTCGGCCCCGCAGGATGGCTTTCGCCGATAATGGAAAAAAAAAAACAATTCTAAACAAATCCTAGAGCGGTGGCGGGCTACTAAACGCCAAATTAGTGCATACATGAAAACATAAAATATAACACAGTTGTTTCAAAAAGTCGAAAAATCGACGTTTTTCATAAATTCTCAATTAGAATAAATAAAAAACGAACAAAATCAAAGGTCGCTCTTATCGTCTCTACATAAGCGCTCCACATAAGAGTAGTGGGTGGGAATCCGCTGAATAACTTGAACATCACACCTAAAAATTATAATTCTAAATGAAGCCGTTCGCAATTACCGGCCACTCTCTCGCAAGACCCCTCTAATTCCACAGCTCAAACCTTAAAGCTAAGGAGCACGCACTCTGGCCATATCTGAGTCAGACGTGGCGTCGCTATATTTCATAATAATAAAGAATTGCAAACTAAAAAATTCAAATAAAAATAAAACCACAAATAATAAATCGATCAAAGAAACAACCCCAAATATAATAACTAGTAGTTACAAACTCATAAATCCTTAAAATATATTTTCTTATTGTATGCATATAAAGCTAATATGGTACATACCATACCAAATACTATGTTTAAAACCAACATTTATAGCATGTGTTCTGCGCCCTCGGCTACTCCACCAGCAGTATGCCGAAATACATGCAACAGCATAAAAGCGTAATACTAGGCAAAATATTCGCCTAGGGGCCCAGGATGTTTAAATCAGTTAAGCGTCGCCCACTTTACCCGGGAAAAACTGGCGCACCCTAACAAGACAGTTTATTTCACCATAGCTGAGAACACGACAACACAACTCACTATGCCTATACTCATACACCAACAAACTTATCAAAAAGGATGGAAAACGAGAAAGCAGACATTTCGACACACTTCGTTATACACACCCGGGCAGATACTTTCGATTCGTCTACGGGCCTAAGCTCCTCATAGCCTCAGAAGTTTAAACAATTTTCTCGATACAACGTTCAAAACGCTTCTACATTACTTTGGATCAGCCGTGATCCTTTCTATTTTAACATCTCTTCATTTCGCATTGATCCCGCACTTATTTCATTTAATTAAGTTTGGCATTTATTGTAACCCGGATTTGTGTTAAAAATAAATTATAACGTTTTTCCTATTAGATAAAAGAATGCGTTTTATTTAATAACATCTGTCGCGAGTTTAAGTGACTCATAAAACTTAAATACAGAGGTGTGTGCTTCCCATTTAGTCGGGCACCCAATTATTCACATGGTGAGTATTTTGATAAAAACAAATTAATTTTCATTCTAATCATCGTTTTAATTTGAATATTTTGTTAAAAAAAATTTAAAGAAAGCAATGATTGATGAGATAAAAATCGATTGTTTTGCTAAACAAGTGTTCTGATTGTTACAAGTGCATCATATGATTTTGTGACATAATCTCAAATTTAATATTTTGTTAAAAAAATTAAAAAATTGAGTTAATTTTTTTTGTTTAATATACGATTAGTGAGCTAAAAGTTACTGGGATTTTTTGGCCAATTTTTAATTGAATTTTGTCACATTTTCAGCAGATTTTCCTGTCTTTTCGTCACTTGTTGGTGCTTTTCGAGTGCAGCCGATTTGAATTGAATTTTGACACATTTTCAGCATATTTTTAACAATTTTCGTGTCTTTTTGTGACTTTTTGGTGCTTTTCGAGTCCAGAATTTGCTGCATTTCATCAATTTATTACTGAAGTTCTTTATTATCTTTAGGTTAGTTTCTTCTAAAAATGCCACGAAGAGCAAGAGCTTCATGAACATAATGATTTGATTAAAACTTTTCGGACAGCACTTGATCAGATGCCGTCTGATGATCATAAAATCGTGATTCGTGCTGATAGAAGACCAATCGGAGAACACGAACGAAGATTTAATGCACCTATAAATAATGAAGTTGCTGTGGTGATTGTCGGCGATGAGTTTCAATCACGTGACATTGTATTGCGTAGAAGAAATAATCAATTACAACGTGTTTGTGAAACACATCGCTCTTACGATGCCCTACAGTACCAAATTTTGTTTTGTCGGGGTGAAGATGGATACTCTATTAATTTAAAAATGGTGGATCCCGCAAACCCACGTGATTGTTTGTTGTGTTTAATATACTCTTCCAATTTTGTTTAACAAGAATTAGTATGAAATGATTTAAATTTCCATTTGTTTTTTTTCTCTTCAGAACGTGAAGTCAATAAAAATGTCAGCGCTATGAACTATTATGCACATAGGATTATGATACGACAAAATCAGGAAAATCATATTTTGAAATGTCGGAGACTCTTTCATCAATATGTCGTTGACATGTATGCAAAGATAGAAACAGAGCGCTTGAACTTTATTCGATTCAATCAACGGAAGTTGCGATCAGAAGAGTATATACTTACATCTACATAATGATGGAAATGTTGACAATGTTGGACAAGTTGTTATTTTACCAGCAAGCACAGGCAGTCTAAGGCATATGCATGAATATGCACAAGAAGCCATTTGCTGTGTTCGTTTGTATGGTCGACCAGATTTGTTTATTACATTTACATGAAATCCACAATGGGACGAAATCAAGCAATATTTATATGAAGGGCAATCTTCTATAGACCGTCACGACATAACTGCACGAGTTTTTAGACAGAAGCTGAAGTCATTGATGGACTTTATTATTAAACATCAGGTTTTCGGCGAATTCGATGTTGGATGTATTCGGTGGAATGGCAAAAGAGAGGATTACCTCATGCCCATATTTGGGTATGGTTAGTCAACAAAATAACAAGCATCAAATAGATGACATCATCTCAGCAGAAATTCCTGATCAGGAAATCGATCCAGGCTTATTTGATGTTGTTACAAAAAGTATGATTCATGGACCATGTGGTGTTCTAAATATTAATTCGTCATGTATGAAAGATGGGAAATGCCCCAAGCGGTATCCCAGAGATTTGTTTCCGAGACAATTAATGGAAATGATGGTTACCCATTGTATCGCCGACGCTCAACAGGTTATGATGGCAAATCAATCAATCTACGAGTCAATAATCAAGATATTACAGTTGATAAGAGGTGGGTTGTCCCCTATTCGCCAATACTATCAAAAGCATTCAAAGCTCATATCAATGTAGAATATTGCAATTCTGTTAAATCGATTAAATATATCTGCAAGTTGGTAAATAAATGCAGCGACATGGCTGTGTTTGGTGTTGCAGAGAACCGAAATGATGAAATAACACAATACAAGACTTGCGTAGTAATGATCAACAGATATTTGGTGGCGCTTTGATTCCGTTGGCTGGTGATTTTCGTCAGACATTGCCTGTGATTCCCCGTTCAAAACCAGCAGATGAATTCAAAGCATGTTTAAAGTCATCTTATATATGGAGACATGTACAAATACTCAATTTAACTACAAATGTGCGAGTACAAATTCAAAACATTCCATCGGCCGACACATTTACAAGGCAAATGTTGGCAATAGGCAATGGTCAACTTGCTGTTGGTCGTGAAACTGGCTTAATCACTTTACCAGATAACTTTTGTAATATTGCACCGATAAAAGAAGAATTGGTGTCAAGTGTTTTTCCAAATATTGCAGAAAATTATCGCAATCATAATTGGTTAGCTGAAAGAGCTAAACTGGCCGCTAAAAATAAAGACGTTGGTCATGAATGCAGACATTTTAACCTATGTTCCTGGCGAGGTGGTATCATATCAATCAGTTGACACGGTTACAAATCAAGACGACGCTGTTAATTATCCGACAGAATTTTTGAATTCATTGGATTTACCCGGATTTCCACCTCATCGTTTACAATTGAAAGTGGGTGCTCCCACTATTATGCTTCGAAATATAAATCAACCACGATTATGCAATGGGACAAGATTAGCGGTTAAAAAGGTCATGAACAATTTGATTGAAGAAACAATTTTAAAGGGAAAGGTTAAAGGTGAAGATGTATTGATTCCACGAATTCCAATGATTCCATCAGATTTACCTTTTGAATTCAAAAGACTACAGTTTCCAATACGTCTTACATTTGCTATTACAATAAATAAAGCGCAACGGCAATCGTTGGAATTGTGTGGAATTGATTTAGAATATCCTTGCTTTTCACACGGCCAGTTATATGATTCGTGCTCTCGTGTTGGCAAGCTTTCAGTTTTCTTTCTCTACCCAACAACTCATGGCAAAACCAAAAATGTTGTCTACGAAAGAGCTCTAAGTTAGTTTAAGTGATACATAGTCTAAGATTGTAAGAAACTGGAATTAAAAGTTGAATAATTGGGAACAAAACCAACTTTATTAAAAACAAGTGTGTTTCTTTTCTTATTTTGTTTTGCGTGCGAAGCAGGCACCGGGTCCGCTAGTTTACTATAAATTTTGACGTCAGCAGTTTGGCTGCCATATTGGATTCTGATGCTTTTTCAAATGATTGTTGTTTTTGTAGAACAATATTTGTAATTTTTTCGGGTGACATATCTACATGTGAACGCATATAAGTATGTATATTGTGTATGCATTGTTTGTGTGGGAATGTCATACGCAGATTTTTTTTTTTTTTTTTTATAGTAGGGGGAGGCATCGAAAGCCGGAATGCGGAACTTTAATCCGCTAAACCTAACCTACTCCCAACTCAAGACTCTCCCACGGAACCACCGGTTAAGTATTACTTCGTGGAAGGAACAAGATTTTTAAGTCTCCTCTATTGCGCGGACTGACGGACGCCTAGTCTGTTGAAGAGATCTCAGTTTGGTCATTATGAATGCTGACGCTTCGCTGACAGCTTTCCATTTATCAGTCGAAAATCGAGTGCAATAAATTAATACATGTTCAGAGTCTTCTATGTACTCTGCACACGTCGGACAGTTTGGACTAATGTCGTTGTGGAATCTGAAAAGATTGCTTTTAAAGCATCCATGTCCACTAAGTATTTGGGTCAGATGAAAGTCTAGGTCCCCATGTCGTCTGTCTATCCATGAGTGGATGTCTGGTATAAGTCGGTGAGTCCATCGCCCTTTGGATGAGGAATTCCACCGCTCCTGCCACATTTTAGTGCTCTTGTTTCTCTCATATGTCCTTGCCGATACTGTTTTAGGCGTTGATAGCTGATAGAGACGCTCGAGTCCGTCTCCCTGGATGTCAATAGGCGGCATGCTGGCTAATACTTCAGCAGCGTCGGTTGATATCGTCCGGAAAGCACTTATTACTCGAATTGCAGAAAGCCTATGCACTGCAATTATCTGTTTAGCATACGCTTTTATATCCATTGCCTGTATCCATACTGGTGCCGCATACAGTATTACGGAACTCATTGCTTTCGGTATTAAGAATCGCCGGCTGAAACGCAAACAGCCTCTATTGGTCATCATTCTCGATAGGGCATTATAAATTTTGTTTGCCTTCGCGGAAGAATACTCCAGGTGCTCTTTAAATTTTAATTTGGAATCCAATATTTCTCCCAGATACTTCGGTATAGTGAGCTCTATTCGTTCTTCTATCTTCCTAGTGCTTATGAGTAAAACTTCTGTTTTCTCCTCCGCCAGTTTCAGACTCACAGAAGAGATCCATTGGCGTAGACCATTTAAGTACCTATTGCATTTATTGCTCAGGTCGGCTAATTGTTTGGCCACTGCTACGCCCATGAGATCGTCCGCATAAGCTACTAGTTTACTAGTTTAACGTCTGCTGGTTGCTGTCTTCTTAACACCCCATAATACATAAGGTTCCATAATAGTGGGCCTAACACTTACCCTTGGGGTACTCCACTCGAGATAGAGTAGCTCTTGGTGCCTTCGTCCGTATCAAAAATCAGCCTACTGTTTTTAAAATAACTCATTATTATGTTTATGAGGTATTCAGCGGCCCGTATTTCATCCATCGCTTTTATTATATCTGCCAATTTTGCTGAGTTAAGCGCATTCTTGACATCCAGGGTAATCAGCGCGCAGTACTTTTTTGTGCCACTTTTCCATCTTTTGCCAATTACTGCACATTTCGCAGTATCGACGACTTCTCGTAGTGCGTTAAATGTGGATCTCTTTTTTATAAAGCCGTATTGTCTCTCTGGTAGTCCGCCGGCTTTTTGGATTGCAAACTCCAAGCGGTTTCGTATTACACTTTCGTACACTTTACCCATTGTGTCGAGCATACACAGAGGTCGGTACGATGACGGTTCTTCAGGAGTCGGGGAATAGCTCTTCCTTTATACAAGCGTTGTACATTTTAGCGAAAACTCGAGGTTTTAAGCTTATGGCTTCCTTCAGAGCTCTGTTTGATATGCCATCCAACCCAGGCGCTTTGGCGTTTTTGATTTTCTTTGCTATTGCCAATAGTTCGTCTCCCGTGACTAGCGGGGGTGACTCTGCAGCTTCGTTTCGTCGCTTGGCATATGAAATACGGTCGTGTTTCGGGAATAATGTTTCGACGACCTTTCCCATAAAAGATGCATCTTTAGGTTGCTGCTGCTTGTTTTTAAATCTTGACAAACATATTTTGTATGCAGTACCCCAAGGGTCAATGTTTACTTCCTCACACAGCTTCTCAAAACATGATTTTTTGCTACGGGTAATTGCCGACTTCACTAGCTTCTTGTGGCTTTTAAATTCTTCCCTAAGGTGGTTTTCGTTCGTTTCACCCCGGTTACGCTGTAGACGCCGTCTAGCTGAGTGACAGAGCTTTCTCAGCGTGGAAATTTCCTCATTCCACCAATATACAGGCCGCCGCTTGTTGTGATGTGACGTTCTACGCATTGTTACATCGCATGCTGTGACCAGTTCTTTTCGAACTGCTGATACCAGGTGAGCGGCGCCGTCACCTGATGCCTTTGATGCACTTCAGACTAGCTCAAACAGGTCTGGGTCGAATTCTTGTTGTTTCCAGCTTCGCTTTCGGCAGGGGTTTCTGCTAAAAAGTTCTTGATCTCGGGATAACGAGATTTGTGCTATAATTGCCATATGATCACTGTTTGTGTATATGTCAGACACCGCACACTTAATGTGCCTGCTCAGCGAATCGTTTGCAAACATAATGTCAATTGTGGATCCTTTATTGCCTTTTTGGTAAGTGTTTCGAGTTCCGGTGTTCATTATTGTTAAGTGTGTTTGACTCAGAAATTCATGAATTAGCCGCCCGCGGTGATTTGTACATCTGCTGCCCCATGCATTAAAATCACCCGCTATTATAATAGGTGTTTTGCCTCTAGTTTCTAAAGATAGCCTTAAGAGGAAATCCTCGAATTCTGCGATTGCTGCGCTGGGACGAGCGTAGCAACTTACAAAATAAATCCCCTGAATATTCGCCCATGTGAAGCAATTATGTTTTTCTCTGGAGCAGGTCTTAAAAGGTTGCCCTTTACAGGACCATATTGCTGCCTTGCCAGATTTGTCTGCAATCCAAGTGCTTTCCGGACGCTGGGAGTATTGCTCACTTAGTATGGCAACATCAATGTTCTCTTCTATGATAATCTGATCTAGCAGATCTTGTGCTGCTGCGCAATGGTTTAGATTCAGCTGGAATATCTTCATTTACTTAGAGACTTCATCATCTCGAGGTACTTTGGGCAAGTCGTGCTCAATACAGAGTGCTCCCCTTTGCAGAGCATACAGCTCGGAACGTTAGTGCACGACTTTACTAAGTGTCCTGCAGTTCCACAGCGCGTGCATAGGGAAGATCTGTCTGTCAAACTGCAGCATTTACGAGCCATGTGACCCAAATGGAAACACTTATAACACCTGGAAATAGGCGAGTATTCTCGAAGGCGACAGATTGACCACCCAATCTTTATTTTTCCAAATTTGAGTGCGGCCTTAGCATCTTGAGCGCGCATGCATATACGTGCTATTTGTGTGCCACTACGCGTTTTTCGCAGACTTTTGACATTCGTTGTCTCCAGACTTTGGATTCCACACTCCATTTTCAGTGCTGAGCAAATTTCTTCTGGAGTTGTTATTTCGTCCAGGTCTTTACATACAATGGTAACGTTATGGGTCTTAGGCTGTATCATAGCCATTTCTCCAACCACTCCTTCCAAGACGCTTTGGAAAGATTCGGCTTTCGTGTCTGCTCCATTTTTCACTTCTAAAAGAAGGTCTCCTTTGAGTGTTTTCCGAACATAGGTTACGTTCGAACCCAACTCCTCAAGCCCGCTGTCACTTTTTATTTTCCGCAGAATATCTGCATACGACGCCCCTTCTTTCTTCGTGATAATGATGGCATCTGGTTTTGTTTTTATTTTCTTTTCTATCAGTTTCCTCTTTTTAACCACGTCTATCCATCTTTCGTTTGCGTTTGGGAGAGTCGTGGTATCCTTTTGGGTGTTTTTTACTGCTCCGCTATACGACAATTGCTCTTTTTCAGCTACGTTTTTTGGCTTTTTTGTGGGTGGTAAAAAGCCTGATGCCTCTCGCATTCTCTTTGGGGTGTTATCATCTCTACCAATAGTGACTTGAGATGATTTTCCTATTATCACTCTTCTCGGTGGGTTTTTAACTTTTTCCGATTTTGCGTGTAACGCCACTATACTGCTCACAAGTTCGCGCATGGTTTGGTTAATGTGCCTTTAACCCGCCATCATGCTCTCCAATTCTTTTATTTTTTTGCCCAGTTTGCTAAAAATGCTGACCGTTTCTCCATTTTGCAAATCCTCACACTTATTCTCCTTGCTTACTTGATCAGCAGTATCACATTTCTCCTTTGATCCAGCAGCGGTGGGTTCCTCATTTTTACCAATAGGCGGTGTTCTCAATATTTTCGAAATCCTTCGGAAAGGATTATCCGGTGTTTGCCCAATACTATTTTCGGAGGCCATACCTCAGCGCGAAAAATAGTTTGGTAACACCCTCGATGTGTACGTTCAGTACCTAACTTTACTGTCTAATCTAAAACTAGAATAGTTGGCAATGCGAAATAGGTAAATTTTTTGGCTTTAAATTATCAATTGTTATTACAAATGATATAATAGAGCTATAATATAGCCATTTTATGCTTTTATTTGTAAAATAACTTCAAGTTTGTTAGAGCTGTGAATAATTTTACATTTTACATATTAGTGTCATCACCCTCTACCTCCTCTTTCTATCTTCCATTCTACTGTCAACTCTACTGTCGTCCTACTGTCGTTGGCAAATATAGGAGGATATTGAAGTTAGCGAGAACGACAACTGTCGGCCTGCAGTCGTGTAGTCGTGCAGCTGTCAAAATAACACTGCCCATAAGAACGTGTGTATTTTAATATTTGACAGGTGTAGTTTGCAGTCTGTCGCTCTCTATGTGTTTAGCGCTTGATAGATCACACAACAAAGAAAACAAAACGGCAGAATAATTAAAATACAAATTAAGTGCACGCTCCTGTAAGGGGAAATAATTTGATTTATTTTTTACAAATTGGCGCGGAAAAAAAACCAAAAGGTAAGTGCAAATGATTATATATTATTAAAAATCGAAGTGTACTTATCTTTTTCTTTAGGCCTGATGTCCACTTAGGTGGTTTAACCAGAGAACTTAAAACATAGAGAAGGTGCAAATTGAATTCTGTATGATGTTCGATTGGACGGCTAACAGAGCTTATAAGATTTTGGAACGGAATTCACCATTCTCGCTGCTATTTAGCAGAATTGAGCACGTTCTCTGGCAGAAATATATGTAAAACGACTGAATTCATGCGAGAATGAATAAAGAGAAATGCTTTGAAGAAAAATATGCAAAGTCACACAAAGAATGTAAAGAAGCATTCTCTGAGACACATATGCGTGATCTTGTATCATATGAACCATTTTTTTCAGAAAAATTTTAAAAAATAATTAATGTTATTTTTTAATTTTTTAATCATTTCAAAAAAGTTATATTTATTTCGTATATTACAAAGCGAAGATGTGTCAAACGAACTTCTTCATGAAATATGCATATTCGCATTATTTCGTTATTATTTCCATATTTGCACCAATAGAATTTCTATGGCATATACATATGTATGTACATATATTATTTCTTTGGCACATTTGTCTGTATGTTTACGAAAGCAAATGCGAGCCATATACATACATATGTACATTCATAATAACAAGTGTCGCACGCTAAATATGTATGTTTTTGTATGAGCTTGCATACATATCGACGCAGATTTTTGCGAGTCACGGAAAAATATTTTAGACAAATATTGTAAATCGACAACGGCTATGTTGCCACTTTTGTCACTTCTTTCTGTGAAGAAGCATCAGAAAGTTGTTCAATTTATGATTTTTAGCTTTTGCCATCGTCGTGAAAAGACGCTTGTAGGCGAAGGAATGCTCGGGGAGATGTTACGGCGTCTGTTTTTATGAGTGAAACGAGGTCGCTTGTGGAATTTGCGCATGTAAAATTTACTACATTTGAGCTTCGCCAATTCGGCTGCCATATTGGCTTGCCATGCTTATGCTATTTAGGCAATTGTTGTTTTTGTAGAACAATGCTTCATTTTTTTGTTGGTGACATATTCACATGTGTACGCATATTAATTAAGCGATACCGACCACTCATAATCACTTTACAAGAAACTCACCTACATACGATACATAACATTCCAACTCCCGTCAACTACATATATTATGCGTAACGAAAATCAAGCAACAACAGCTTACGTAGGAGTTGCACTTCTAATACATAAACAAATACAATATGAACCCCTGAACACCAATACACAATTCGAAACAATATCTGCCATAATTCACTCTAAACTAAAATTTATCATTAACTCTACCTACATATCCCATGCCACCAGACTGACGTCATCACTGTTGCTAGAAGCTTTTGAACCCACCCGTTTATCTCGTTTAGTTACTGGAGACTTCAACAGTTGGCACAGAAAATGGGAATCTTCCCGTAATAATGCCAGAGGGAACTTGATTTCAAAGTTTTTAGATAACTCTCATTACAGCCTACTCAATGACGGCACTGCCACTAACTTCAACACACACAACACCTTATCCCATATCGACCTCACCTTTTTTTCACCTCCACTAGCTATCGACGCTAAATGGAAAGTAAATGACTACCTCATGGGGAGTGATCATTTTCCCATTATAACAACTCTATTCCCCACAAACAATTTCACGTTCAACCCCATTGGCTAAATGAGCACCTGACCCCCCTCTTAATACAATAAAACTACGCCCCACACATACACACCATACTCAACACGACTACACCATCTACATCATCCACACATCATACTCCACACATCTACACCATATTCATCCCACACACACCAACTCATCATCATCTACACCACACCTTTCACACCACACACGAGGACACCAAACACAATCAACAAAAGGGACTGGCGGACGGCGCCAGCGCCTCTTTCTTATTCGATCCGCGTTCGCACATACTTCCAACCGACCAATTTGTACTTTTCTCCGAAACGCTATCGCAGCAAAGGTGAGTGCCGTGCATTTTATGTTTGTCAGCAATCTTTATATGGTCCTTCGAGCCCTACCGGACGGCACAAAGTGAAAAAAAAAATAAAAAAAATAAAAAATTACGGTCACACGTCAATAAAACAATAAAATAATCGCGGTCACGCGGTAAAAAATTACGCACGGCGGAGTAGTGGAAAAGTGAAAAAAAACCTATAGTGACAAAACTTTGGAAAAACCAAAAACCAAAAAAAAAAAAAATTAACGAATGGTGACAAAAGTTGGCAAAAACGAAAAAATAGATTTATGTACAAAAATGCATAACATATAAAGCAGTGAACAAACGTGCAAAGTGCAAAAAAAAAAAAAAAAAAAAATGAAAACAAAGTGAAAAACGGTAGTAACAACTGACCGTTGGTGACCGATAAAAAGTCCCTATAGAACAATATATACATATATAGTGCGAAAAACGGTAACAACTGACCGTTGGTGACCAAAAAACAAAAAAAAAAAAAGGAAAGTCCCGGTAGAACAAAACCGGTAAAAAAAAAAAAAAAAAAAAAAAGTGAAAACCTGTGGACAAAGTTTGGAAACACAAAAAAAAAAAAAATAAGGCAAAGTGGTGAAACAACGTGAAAGGAAAGGAAAAACCAAATAAAATGTATATGTTGGCAAAAGTGTGAAGAGTGAACAGAACAAAAGTGCAGGTACAAAGAATAAAAGCGAGGTGACAAAAGTTGCGGTGCGGTTAAATACACATAAAATACACATATGTATGTATGGTGAAACTAAAAGCAAAACCAAGCAAAAAAAGTGAAGTGGCAGAAAACACAGTGCTGTGAAAATAATAAAATAAATTGAGACAAAGAGGAACTAAGAAAACACAATAACAACACCAGCAGCAAAAGGAGTGGGAAAGGAAGCACAGGCACGAGCATAGGCACAGGCAAACGTAAATTAAGGCACATACACTCATACAATTTTACCCCCAAAAGCCCCTGGCGGACTTGAAAGTGAGTTGTATCGTTTCCCTTTAATATTCATATTTCATAAACATATGTATATGTATGAGAAAAAAAAATCCAAAATTAAATTTGCGGTTCTGTCAAAAATTTCGGTCAGAGGAGTGAAAAGAGAAATCGTTACCAAACTGTTTTCAGCATTCGGTTTATTTTCCGGTAACAACCGAAAAACCGCTAGCAAAGCAGTTTGGTGCTGTATAGCGGATTATTGATTGCCGGTAAATGCTTACCGTTTGTGTTATAACACAAAACCTATCCCAAAAACAAAAACCAAATTTTTTCAAGTATTGACTTGCACAATTTTCCAGCAATACCCCTTATACTTAATCAAGTGTAAGCAGGATTGCTTAAAATAGCCGCAGCTTATCATAGAAAAAATAAAAACAAAAAACATCTTTTTTATTAAGAATACATACATACATATATGTATGTCCCATATCGCATGTATATATTACATACAGAGAGCATAACTTGCTCACTTATTATTCTAACCAACTTGATACGTATATTTAAACATATTCACATCAATACTTTTCAAATACATATATATACATACATATATATATCTCAAATTCAAAGATTATTAAATTCTCTTTTCGCGGCTTATTAACAGTGCGAACATATCCCTACAAGAACGATGATAATCATATGATCAATCATATGACAATCACTAGTGACACAATTTTCTGTCACTGGCTCAGTGCAAGTTTCTATCAGATTTTTAAGGGCATTATGAAAAAGTTGACAAAAACTTTTGTATACATGTGATATTGCATTTCTTTCTTACTTACTGGGTTTAACAACCCGAACAACATATAGCTACACTGCTCACTCGAACGGTGTTTAGAATAAAAATTTGTGTCATTAATGATATAAATCTCTGTCATGAATGCCTGTTATGCTTGATGTCAACATCATGCATGTGTGTCTATCACATATGATGTAAAAATCATGCAGTTGTGACAATCATATGTGATGTAAAACTCAGGCATGTGTGACTATCACATATGATGTAAATATCATGCAGTTGTGACAGTCATATATGATGTAAGCACATGTAAAAATTATGTATTTATTAATTTATTGTAATTTATTTTATTTAGAAAAAATTAAATTCATTTTAATTCATATAATATTCATTAATTCATGTTATAAAAAAATTGTACAAAAAGTAAAAACAAATTAATATAAAATTAAAGCTTCATTTTTTGGTTTTAATTTGTTTAGTTGTTACGTTAATTAGTTTTTTAAAAAAAAATTTCTTTGTAATAGTACTTTCTTTGACAATATTAGAATCTTTTTGCAAAGCTTACGTTAATTTAAGGCTTTTTTTCCTTTTTTGTGTCGGATAATTAATTTCTTTCAATTCAAGTTTCGTATTCTTTATAATAATAAAATTCTTTATAATAGTCTTAAAATATAATATTTTATAAATCTTACATTAGGTGTTTCCAGCTTTCCATAGGATGTTGTGATGCGCTCCGGGGTTGTCCCTTTTCTTAAACAGTACTGAGGTCCCTCGGCGTTTAAAAATCCCACGTTGTGCGTTGTAGCCGCTCGTTAGCACAGTATTTATTGTATTTACACTTTTCACGTAGCCTTACTTTTTATTTTCAGGCTTTTTTCCTTTTCTATTCATAATCACTACCGTTCGCCACTCGCGAAGCCTTACTTTTTGTTTTCAGGCTGTTACTATTTACGCGCGCTGGTCCCTGCTCGGGCGCCAGTTAAAAAACGTTTCGTTATTTTTACTAAAAAAAATGTTTTCTGGGAGCTATGCTCCTTTATTGAAATCCACTTAAGAACTAAAATTAACAATTAATTATACTTAACTCTAGACCTATGTTTGCCGCTGCAACGGGTACGGAGTTTGCTGACGCTGCGCTTCCCACAGGTTGGCACTTCGCTGACGCAGCGCTTCCCACAGGTTGCCACTACACGTGTCGCACTCTCAGCGATTTAGTGGTGTCATATTATATTACTTTGTATCATATGATATTAATGCATCATATGATACTTTTTGAATGTATGGGGTGCTAACTTATATAATAATTATATTATTAGTATATTATATTTTATTAATTATATTAGGTTAACATCATAAAAATATACAGTATTGTTAAAATGTCGTTCAACATATTGCATTTGGAGTTTGTTGCTTAACATATGAACAATATTGTATATTTTTTATGATGTTTTATATTTGTTATTATGTTTTTTAGTAATTAATTTCTTTGTTACTCCTAAGTCGACTAAGTGCATACTATCAAAGGGAAACTGAGAAACCATCCCAAAATCTGATTCTTCCAATGTGCTCTTTTTGAATTTGAAATCTTCCAAATGATGCGCAGGATTTGAACGTAACATAAACGTTGTATCCGATCTTAAGGAACCGATTTTTTTTTGAAAACTTACTCTATTTTTTTGGTAAGTACCTTCCTGGCAGCATTTTGGACAACCATTTTTCCCGTTGTGTGATATAATACCTGTTACAAAAGCCTTCGCTGGGGAGTCACAAACAAAAAGACGAATGTTAAATTTCAAAACGTTTGGCTTAAATCCAACTTTAATGCCGGTTGCCCTTAGCGACACGACCTCGGCACAAAATTCGGACATGAATTGATCTATGTTACTTGGCTTCTTGAACCCGGAATAACATGCTATCATAAACGGGCTTATATTAGGGAAACCTACAACTGAACCCAAGATAGGCCATAATACCCTGTTTGAACTTTTGTACAATTAACCCATCAACTCCTATATCTAAATAAACCTCATTTTTCCCTTCCAAGTAATTAAAAGGACTTGAAACAAAATAGTTTTGAATTCCTAGGTACAAAAATTCCCCATCTTGCATTTCAGTGATATTTATTTTTTCTTTACTAGTATTTAGTAGTGTTTTTGCAGATAGTGGCATACCATCAACACCTACTTTGCGCAATGTTTTTAGAAGATCTTCTAAAGCGATTTGCGATATGTTGTTTCTGATAGCCCACGACTTAATTTCATTACATTTATTTATTTCGTCGTTATTTTCTGAAATGACACTAAACCCTATAGAGGTGGACGCTTCGGGCTCAGAATCAGAACCTACATCGCTAGAAAAGCTCAAAGCATCACTAGCATCACTTTCATAATTTGTTACTACTGAACCTAACACTGAAGGATCAGGTTCCCAATTACTTACAAGAGGAATCGTTTCAAAAAACGCACTTGAACTAACACTTCCACTTTCAATTACACTTTCACCTTTCAAATATTTTTTATAACTTTTATATTGGACTGGAAAGTCCTTTTTTCTTTTGAAAGACAATTAGCAAAATGTCTTCTTTTCATTTCACTTATTTTTTTTAATGTTTTAAAATAGATTCCTCTTCGAAATTTTTAAATTTAAAAATTTTAATTCACTTAAGCAATTGCCTGCTCTTGTTTACACTTGTTTGCGCTTTTTTTTCTTCTTCTTCCACTATATTTTCGCGTTTAATAAGAATAAATAACGGCTGATATATATGCATACAGTGTATGTCCAGAGAACATATGTTTTTAGTTTCTCTGACTCTACACTGTGTGTATATCAGCTATTTCAGTTTTGCACGTGTAATCATAGCCCGAAAGAAAATAATCTGAATCCTCTCTTTCTTACTTGTGGATAGGTATACAATAATTTCTGAAGTCTATGCATTTGTGTTAGTGAGAAAATTGCTATTGTGTTAGTTTCTATCATTCAATTCTTGTAGGGAATAGTTATAATCCAACCAATAGATAATCCAACCAATAGAAAAAGAGCTATTTTTTAAATATTTCTTTTGTTTGATACTATAATATACTTTGATATGTGAATATGTTAGTATATATCTTTCTAAGACCGATTCAGAATTGTCTTGAATCGGTGAAGATGAGAATCGAGTGCAGTATCGTATCAAACTGTCACTCTCAGCAATGAATTTTGTATAAGAAATATCTTTACCCCTCTTTATTTTTGCAGCACCTTGCTTTGAGCGTGTAGCTTCTGCCGGTGTGCATGGACTTTTTTCGTCTGAAATCATCTTTGGAACTTTTAGCAACTGAGTTGTTTTAGATTCCTTTGAGTCTAAGCTCATTTAAAAGATGTATATAATAAATTAAAACGTTTTAGTGAAAACTAGACTTGTAGATGTTTTGAAAATATTTCGTAAATTAAATGCTGAATAGAAGACTCTTTTGTATGTAAGAATTTTGTATGTAAAAAATCAATAACGCAAAAAATCAATAAACGCAATGGCTTTTTAATAAGCCGAGATTTCAAAATACTTTCGTGTATACAGTATATGTATGTATTTATGTATATAATTAGACGAGAACTCTTTTAGGTAAATAAGAGCTTTGAACGAAATTGAATAAAGATAACGCTTTACGTATTTCGGAGTAATAATATGCGCAATCGCGAACTCTTTTAAGTTAATAAGAGTTTTAAAATTAAATAAATAATTAATCACTTAAATTTGATTTAATGATTATTATTATTTTTTTTTTTTTTAATGACCGGAAATTATTTTAAGTATTTTTTATTTTTCTTGTATATATTTGTTTTATATATTTTGTATGTCCAAATGTCCTATAGGGTATACCTATAGGTGGATCTTTTATTTATTATGTGCTAATGAGCGCTCGTTGTAGAGATCACTGCACTTTGTACATAAGCATGTACATATGTACATATGTATTACGCTTTTGTTTTTTACACAATCCTGCTTGTTTTTGTTGATCAAAAATCAAGGGGTATTGCGGAAATATGCCAATGTGGACTTTGAATATAGTTTAAACGCAATCCTGCTTGGTTTTGTTAGGCGAAAACCAAGGGGTTTTTTTTTTTTATAGTAGGGGGAAGCATCGAAAGCCGGAGTGCGGAACTTTAATCCGCTAAACCTAACCTACTTCCAACTCAGGACTCTCCCACGGGACCACCGATTAAGTATTACTTCGTGGGAGGGACAGGACATTTAAGTCTCCTCTATCGCCCGGACTGACGGACGCCTAATTTGTTCAAAAAGTCTCAGTTTTGTCATTATGGATGCTGACGCTTCGCTGACAGCTTTCCATTTATCAGTCGACTGACACATGAGTGTCGTTAAATTATCGACTGTAAAACTACCACCGAGTGTGGTTTTTAGTTTTTCCTTTGTATTTGAAAATCTAGGGCAATAAAATAATACATGTTCAGAGTCTTCTTTATGCTCTGTACACGTCGGACAGTTCGGACTAATATCATTGTGGAATCTGAAAAGGTAACTTCTAAAGCACCCATGTCCACTAAGTATTTGGGTCAGATAAAAGTCTAAGTCCCCATGTCGTCTATCAATCCAAGAGTGGATGTCCGGTATAAGTCGGTGGGTCCAACGCCCTTTGGATGAGGAATTCCACCGCTCCTGCCACATTTTAATGCTCTTGTTCCTCTCCTCTGTCTTTGCCGATACTGTTTTAGGCACTGATAGATGATATAAACGCTCGAGTTCACCTCCCTGGATGTCAATGGGCAGCATGCTGGCTAATACTTCAGCAGCGTCAGTTGATGTAGTCCGGAAAGCACTTATTAATCGAATTGCAGAAAGCCTATGCACTGCAGTTATTTGTTTAGCATACGCTTTTATATTCATTGCCTGTATCCATACTGGTGCTGCGTACAGTATTACGTAACTCATTGCTTCCGCTATTAAGAATCGCCGGCTGGAACGCACACCGCCTGTATTGGTCATCATTCTCGATAGTGCATTGTAAATTTTGTTTGCTTTACTGGAGGAATACTCCAGGTGTTCTTTGAATTTTAAATTAGAATCTAATATTACCCCCAGATACTTCAGCTGCTTCTGCGAAGTAATTTCGCACTCCCCTATGGTGAGCTCTATTTGTTCCTCTACCTTTCTGGTGCTTATAAGTAAAACTTCAGTTTTTTGCTCCGCCAATTCCAGACTCACAGAAGAGAACCAGTGCCGTAGATCATTTACGCACTCATTGCATTTGCTTCTTAGGTCGACTAATTGTTTTGCCACTGCTACCACCATGAAATCGTCCGCATATGCTATTAGTTTCACATCTTTTGGTTGCTGCCTTCTTAGCACCCCGTCATACATGAGGTTCCATAACAGCGGGCCTAACACAGACCCTTGGGGTACTCCACTCGAGATAGAGTAGCTCTTGGCTCCTTCGTTCGTATCATAAATCAGCCTTCTATTTTTAAAATAACTCGTTATAATGTTTATGAGGTATTCTGGGGCGCGAATTTTTCCCAGGGCTTTGATTATATGTGCCCATTTTGCCGTGTTGAACGCATTCTTGACATCCAGGGTGATCAGTGCGCAGTACTTTTCCGTGCCACCTTTCCATCTTTTCCCACTTACTGCACATTTCGCAGTATCGACGACTTCTCGTAGTGCGACAATTGTGGATCTCTTTTTTATAAAGCCGTACTGTCTCTCTGATAGTCCGCCGGCTTTCTGGATTACTAACTCCAAGCGGTTTCGTATTATACTTTCGTACACCTTACCCATTGTGTCGAGCATACACAAAGGTCGGTACGATGAAGGTTCTTCAGGTGGTTTCTTTGGTTTTGGGAGCAGAACCAAACGTTGTACTTTCCACGAGTCGGGGAATACCTCTTCCTTTATACAAGCGTTGTACATTTTAGCAAACAGTTGAGGTTTTGAGCTTATAGCTTCCTTCAAAGCTCTATGAGGTATGCCATCTAATCCAGGTGCTTTGTTGTTTTTTATTTTCTTTGCTATGGCCAGGAGCTCTTCTTCTGTGACTAAAGGGGGTGACTCTGCAGCTTCGTTTTGTCGCTTGGCATATGAAATCTGGTCGTGTTTCGGGAATAATGTTTCGACGACTTTTCCCATAAAAATTGCATCTTTCGGTTGCTGCTGCTTATTTTTAAATCTTGACATACAGATTTTGTAAGCAGTTCCCAAAGGGTCAATGTTTGCTTCTTTACAAAGCTTCTCAAAACATGTCTTTAAACATGTCTAAAAATTCAAATGAAACGATACAACTCACTTTGCTTTCCGCCAGGGGCTTTTGGGGATATTGTGAGTTTACGTATGTATGTATCTGATGTGTGGGTGGTGTGCGTGCGCCTGTGGTTGTGCCTGCCTGTGGTTCGCTTGCTTCTTCAGTTCTCCTGTCCTTTTGTTGCTGGTGTTGCGGCTTGTATTTTTGTATTCCTTTTTTCCTTTTGTTTGTATGTTTTATGTCACTCCACTATCACCACTTGATATTTTTTCACTATTTTCAATTTTTTTCGTTCTTTGGGTAACTTTTTTATGAATTTAATTGAATACGGGGAATATATCGATGGCTCGAATATATTTGGTTAACTGTTGACTTTAATCTGGCCCATTTGTAAAATTAAATTGAGACAACTTTTTTTTATTTGCACACAAGTCTTTGATTTCATTATTACTAATTCTTGTAATAACTTAACAAAATTTTTTGTTTCAATTGAAAATGGAATTACAACATATTCAAAAAGAATAACGGGAAATCTAATATGGCGTCGGTCCACCTCTAGCGGATATTACAGCTTCGATACGAGCAGGCATTGACCCAACAAGTTTCTCCAAAACAATGCTTGCAATTTCCTCCTCCCAAACACTTTCTAACATTTTTTTTTTAGTTCTGGTTTACTTTTACTTTTTTGACAGAACTTATTTTTTTTTTAATATTTTATATTTGTGTAAGTCAGAGATCACTTCGTTAAAACTTAACGGAAAAATTCCATTACCGCAACAAGTACCGTTACAATGAGTGATAGAACACGTTTTCGCTAGAAATTTCTTAATGGTAAGTTACGCTTGGCCGCGGGTGTATATATGTATGTATAGTAGGTGTGAATTTTTTTTCGTTTACTTTGCTCTCTCTCACTTCACCGCACTTTTTAGTTATTATTACTTTTTCTTTTTCGCTTGTGGGCCGTTTCAACTCACTGTCACCTTACATATACTCGTATATGTATTGTATGTGTATATTAATTTTAACAATGCACTTTGTCACCTCACTTTGTTTAAGCTTTATACAGCACTCATTTGCACACGTAATGTGGTTTATTCTTTTTGGTCTTTTCTTTTTTCCCGTTGTGTGCACATGCATTCATACATATGCATACTCAACACATCATCTTCTTATCGCACACACACCAACTCCACACATCATCCTCTCATCGCATACACACCAACTCCACACGTCATCATTTCATCCCACACACACCAACGCATCACGAATTCAACACACATGAGGTGCTCATTTAGCCACTGTATATTTGTATGATGTTAACCTAATATAATTAATAAAATATAATATAATAATAATATAATTATTATATATACAAATGAGTAACATATTCGAGACGCAAGATGAAGGTGGTAAGTTAAAAGGAAAATACTCACCGAAATAAGTATAAATATATTAAAAATTATTAATTTTTTAGTAGAGATTCCAATCGTTGAGAGGATTGAGCGGCGCCAATATTCAGTGGGAATATCAAGAACGCAACAAAACTCAGGTCATTTTTAACATAAAGCTTCTAATAAAATATACTATATATTAACTTTTTAAATTTAAGATATACTTGAAGCATTAAAAACGATCATTGCGGGCCAAAAGAATATTCAGGAAAGGCTGGAAAAATTGGAGGAAAATGTATTTATAACTTTGCAGAACCAAAAAACGCTTAGTGAAGGCCAATCGTCACTGGTTCACAACCAAACTGCAATATTTGAAAAACTGAATGAGATGGAGTCGAAAGTAAGTGTTTTACAATATTGTATGTACACTATTTTCTTAGATTGTCGAAAAGGCTGAGGTTTTGGCGCAAAATAAGTCAATCAGAGAATGCAAAGTTATCTTAAAACGAGTGGAGCAGTCAGTGTGCCGCATGACCGGCGAAGTGATTGACAAAGAGCTGGACGACGTCGCTAGCACTTTTCCGATGGAGTCGCAAGCAACAGTTGCGGAAGTGGAAGATAGACCTCAAAGCGAAGACTATGCCCAAACAATGGTAACCTAAAACATAAAATATAATAAGTTTACTACTAGTTACAATACTTTTACTTCTTTTAAGACTGCATTCCTCCACAAACTTAAAGGCGCCAGTGATAATGTGGCTGACGTAATACCTAAGGTTTTCTCAGATGAGCTCATGGAAGGTTATAATTGGGATGGCAGGTGGAGCAAGAAATCCCTATGCAAGTTGGCGCTGGTTGATACCATTTTAAGAAGTACATACATATACATAATTGCAACTTAATGTTTACTTAAAATGTTTACTAATATATATTTTTCTTTTAATTTAGATGTGTTTCAACAACAAGGGTGTAGGAGTTTCGAGCAAAATATAAAGCGGTCAATACTGCTCAGCCATCACAGGTTAAAGCAGCGTAGTTATTTAAAAAAAAAAGGAAACAATAATTAGGTACATTTAAAAACTAAACAAATTAAAACCAAAAACTGAAGCTTTAATTTTATATTAATTTGTTTTTACTTTTTGTACAATTTTTTTATAACATGAATTAATGAATATTATATGAATTAAAATGAATTTAATTTTTTCTAAATAAAATAAATTACAATAAATTAATAACTACATAATTTTTACATGTGCTTACATCATATATGACTGTCACAACTGCATGATATTTACATCAAATGTGATAGTCACACATGCCTGAGTTTTACATCACATATGATTGTCACAACTGCATGATTTTTACATCATATGTGATAGACACACATGCATGATGTTGACATCAAGCATAACAGGCATTCATGACAGAGATTTATATCATTAATGACACAAATTTTTATTCTAAACACCGTTGGAGTGAGCAGTGTAGCTATATGTTGTTCGGGTTGTTAAACCCAGTAAGTAAGAAAGAAATGCAATATCACATGTATACAAAAGTTTTTGTCAACTTTTTCATATTGCCCTTAAAAATGTGATAGAAACTTGCACTGAGCCAGTGACAGAAAATTGTGTCACTAGTGAATGTCATATGATTGATCATTTGATTATCATCGTTCTTGTAGGGATTAGTTAAAAGATATAGCATTTTTATGAAGCAATTTGTGCTAGTTTTTGAAAAAATGGATCATAAGGCATTTCGAGTGTTAATAAAGCATTGCTTTTTGGGGGAAAATACTGTTGAATTTGGGCTCAGGGATATCCAACGATGAAAAGATAGCTTAAAGAGGCGAAAGCTCTGTGCAAAGTGGGTGCCTCGAAAGTTCATAATCCTATAAAAACAATCGAATACCTGATTCTGAGAAGTGTTTGAGTGCTCTTTAATCGTAATAAAACCAAATTTTTGCGTCGGTGTGTGACAATAGACACATAACTCCATCATTTCCCACTGAAGTCCAATCGGCTGTCATTCTAGTGGACTGCACATGATGAACCGGTTCTCAGGCGTGGAAAGACGAAAAAGTCGGCTGAAAAGGTTATAATATCAGTCTTTTGGGATGCACGTGGTATATTACATACTCAACGACTGATTACTGATCCAGTTATAATCTATTTTACTTCGTATTTGGTTGTAGTTTCTTTCTACTATTCCATATACTTAGCAATAGTATTATTTTTGAGGAAGAATCTATTTATAATTGTACGCATATATTCAAATGATTCCTACAAACATAAATTTTAAACAAATGCTTGAAATATAATTTTAGTATTTATGAGTTGTATTAAATTTTGACATAAAGAGATAAAAGGTATTATATGTCCTTACCCTGGTTCTAAGCTACTTCTCCACCAATTTTGAGCCAAATCGGTTTGAGTTATAAATTATGCAAGTAACACAACTTTCTTTTTTATATATAGATATCGGTACCCATAGACGTATTGAATCACCCAATTTATTACTTAAGAACGAGCAACTCTGTCCACATTATGAAAACTTGTTTACAGATGTCGCCTTTTACTTTTGCATCGTTTTGTTTATTGCATGTTTACGCCAATTTAAGGTTTGAATATTGGATACTGCGGTGGTAGCGCAATCTATCGGATCCAATGTAAACATTCCAAAATTAGCAATTAATTACAAATGAAAAATTAATTCAACCCTAGAACACACACCCAGAAAATACCACGTAAACACACACCCGGGATACGTTTGTACCCGGGACGTTATTTTGCGGTTTTTTTAATGCTTATTCCACCGATTTCTATGATTTTTTTTAAATGTATATTTTAATATATAAGAAGTATTTTGTTTTTTGTTTCATTCGAATATTCCTACTGGTTCCAGCGATATGGGCAAATAAAGTCAGGACATGCTGCAGTGGTTTTTTTTTTTGTGTTTGTCCTGATAAATGCAAAACAAAATAATATAATTTATAATAATATACTTGTAGAGTAACAACGAATACACATTTTGGTTTTTATTTCATTGAAATATTCGACCTGGTTCAAAAGATATGTGCAAAAAGGTCGCGCAAGGTATGGGTACATAGGTAGAAAATACACTCGTATAACTGGTTTTTGTATTTTATATGCAGCTCCAAGGGTTGTTTTCACATGAGGTGTTGTTATAAATGCTGCCTGTTGATATTTTCACCAAAACAATAGTGCTCAAAAGTGTAAGAAGTGAAAATAAATATAACTGAAACTATAAATAACTGGATACGAAATGACTTCAAGAAGAAACGAATATTTATCAAGTGCAGCATTTACATAAAAGGTAAAAAATGTAAAATAAGCAACAATGTAAACATATACAGTGAGTCACAGTCAAAAGTATCCATTTGGGTTTTTTATATTGAAAATGCCATTGTTGATAGTTAATTATTAAATTCAATTTTATTGTTTTTTATATTTGAACATTAACGTCTTAACTTAAAATTAATAAAATAAAATTAACGATATTTATGTAAATTCAAAATAAAAAAATAATAATTGTAAAACAAAATCAGTTTCTACCTCACAGTGAAAAGTATCCACGATAAAAGTTGTATTGAAAATAGGATTTTCGAAGGTGGTTAATACTTGGTATGATATCCTTTATTGTCCTTTACTGCTTTGAGCCTTTTTGGAATAGATTTAACCAAATTTTCAGTGTAAGAAGGTTGAATTTTTTCCCATTCTTCTTGCAAAGCTTTTTTCAGAGTTAGTATGCTTGAGATGTTATGATTTCTAATATTTTTCTCCAAAATACTCCATAAATTTTCAATAGGATTCAAATCCGGCGATTGGGGAGGTGTTTGAATCACTTTTGGACAGTTATAAAGCATCCATTCTCGAACAATGTGGGATTTGTGTTTGGGGTCATTATCTTGATAAAATTGGAATGTTCCCCCCAACCCCAATTTTTCGGCACTACTCTGCAAATTATCTTTCAGAATGTTTAAATAATACATCTTATCCATGATTCCTTCGATAAAAACTAGATTTCCTACGCCGGCAGCACTCATACAACCCCATACCATTACAGAGCCTCCTCCGTGTTTTACGGTTGGAATTGTGTGTTTAGGATCCAAGGCCTTATTCGCCCTACGCCATGCCTTACTTTGTCCATCCGACCCAAACATGTTAAACTTGCTTTCATCGGCAAAAATAACTGACTTCCAGAATTCAAAATCCTTTTTTTCATGTTCCTGAACGAACTCCAATCGAATTTGGCGGTTTTTGGGATTGATGAATGGCTTTTTTAGTGCAACTCTACCATGAAGACCATTCTTACGCAAGATTCTCCGAATGGTTTCTGGGTTACACTTTTTGTTTAGATATTTTTCCGCGATTTCAGCAAGTTTAGGTGCACTAAGCTTCGGATTATCGGCCACCTGTCGAAGCAACCACTTTTCGTCTCTTTCAGAGAAAATTTTTTTCTCGCTGGTTTTCGGCTTGTTGCAGATACGATTCTCCGTTTTGTGCCTCAATATAATTTTTTGGACAGCGGATCTAGTAATATTGAGTATTTCTGCAATTTCCGTTGCGATTTTCCTAGTTCAGCATGATGAATGACTAATTTTCTTTCGACAATCGTTGTGTGGCGTCCCATGGTCTTAATTCCTCAAAAGTGCACTCCAAATAGACAAACTTATGCGTAAAGTGTAAGAAAATAACTGATCCAATATTTTGCTTGTTATTTCATGAGAGAAATAACTGTTAAAGGTTATACAGTTATAAGTATTGCCAGTGGATACTTTTCACTGTGAGGTTGAAATTGATTTTGTTTTACAATTATTATTTTTTTATATAGAATTTACATAAATATCGTTAATTTTATTTTATTAATTTTAAGTTAAGATGTTCATGTTCAAATATAAAAAACAATAAAATTGAATTTAATAATTAACTATCAACAATGGCATTTTCAATATAAAAAATCCAAATGAATACTTTTGACTGTGACTCACTGTACTTATTTTTCTTATTATGCAGGCTAACTGAGGAACAGCGACAATTTTTATTTGATGAAATTTGTGACGATGACGCTCCCTATGACTTTGACTCAGAAGATGAAGAAGAAATTCAAATCTATGACATTGAAATTGCTGATGACGATGCTGAAGTTTCGCAAAGTGCCGCAGAAGTATTACCTGATTATGCGGACTATGAGGATGATGAAGAAGACGATGAAGAAGAAGAAGTAGAAGAAAATAATGAATTACCCGCTAGTGCCGAAAAATTTGTTGCACGTGATGGTACTGAGTGGATGAAAGAACCAAATGTAAGTCGTCAGGTACTCAGACAAAATATTATAAGAGAACGTTCTGGACCAGCTAGATGCACTGAAATGTTGTCAATAGAGCAAACATTCAAATGTTTCATGAACGTTGAAATGGCTGATATAATTATGCGCCACACAAATGTAAGGTCAACCGCATAATTGCATCCCTGCAACACAAAAGAACGAGCGCACCAGCAACCCGAGAAAAGTAGTCGGAGTAGATACGTCGTCGCGTCGACATCGTTTGCGAGTGATCATTTAGTTTCTTTTATTTTGACTTTTAAAAACGAATTTGTTAATTTAATATAATTGAATTATATAATAATATTGTACGATAGACAATCTTTTTGTTAAATAATAAAACGGAGTCCTGACGGAACCCAAAGGATCTAGCATCTTTTAGTTCAGAAGTGGGATGCTTCTCATAGCCTCACATGTGTGTGTTATTGTTGTGATCAGTTTGAGCAGTCGCACATGCGAGTGGTCGTGCGTTTGAACATAGCAGACCAAGTGTGGCAAGAACGATCATATTGGTGACGGTTTACGTTTGAAAATCAAACATAATTGTTGTTGCGATTAGCCTATCGAGCGTACGAATGGACGAGCGATTAGCGAAGCATAGAAACGAAATCGGCGGTTTGCATTTAAAAACGTAGACATAATTGTTGTTGTAATTTGCCTGTTGCGCGTACGAATGGACGAGCAGTTGGCGAGGCATAAAAACAAGAAAAGCGAAGGTTTGCATTTGCGCATGTACAAACGGACAAGCGTTCGGTGAAACGAGAGAGAGAAACAGTGACAATTGTGAATGAAGCAAAATAAAGAAAAGTTAAATCCAATAAGAATAATTGTTAAAAAAAAAAACGCAAAATGAAAATAAAAGTAGCATGTTTGAAAGTTGACGAACTGAAGGAGCAACTACGTAATAATAATTTACTAACATCGGGTACAAAAGCCGAATTGATAATGCGATTAAATGACTTCTTAGGTAGTGATGAAATCGAAATCGAAACAGAATCTAATTTACAAAGTCAGGTAAATGATTTGCGTGAAATGATGCAGAATATGATGACGACCATGCAAAGTTTTGCTGGTCAAATGCAGCAAAGAAATAATGATACAGTGCCAGAAAATGTAAATGAAGAACGTTTAGTTACTACACCACAGAATTCAATACGAACAGTGGGCCGAAGTGCCAGTGTAAAGGAAATTCCAGAGACAATTCCTGAGTTTGACCCAACTAATGATAACTCACTAACAGTGACACAATTTGTAAATAGAGTGGACAGTTCCATAAGTGCTTACGACTGGGACGAAAAGTGTTTACTCTTAGCCGTGTATGGAAAATTAAAAGGTGTTGCGCGTATGTGGTTAGACGCAGCACCAGCATTTTATTCCAATTGGCCTGATTTGGCGAAAGCGTTAAAAAGCGAATTCGGTTGTGAATTGAATGAAGCACAAGTACATTATAAAATGGCAAGTACGACGCGTATGCAAAATGAAAAGATTTTAGAGTATTGTTTTAGAATGAGCGGACTAGGCCGACGGTATGGCCTGAGTGAAAGTTCAATAGCTGCATTGAAGTTTAACTCGTTAAAAGATATGCGCGAAACAATTGAAAGTTACCTTCAAAACTTAACTGTAACAAAGCAATTTAAAAATGAATATACGAGTGGTCGAAATAAAGACAGTGCAAAAGACATGCGTTTTAATACAATCGAAACAAAAGGCATAACGTGTTATAATTGTAAAGAATGTGGACATATCGCGCGGAATTGTCCTAAACCGAGGCAACCGCGTAAATGTAAAGATTGTAACAAATTCCACGGAAGTAACGAACCAGAAAATTGTGGTAGAAAAACAGTAGCTGCGAAGCAAACAAACATACATCAACCATCTAAGTTTTTCGAAAAACCAATCAGCGTAAACGGTAAGGCATTAGTAGCTTTCGTAGACACTGGTAGTGAATGCAGTATGATACGACGATCAGCTGTAACAAATTTAAATACCAAGAAGTATCCATGCGCTGTAGAAATAATAGGCATTTGCGGTGGAAAACGTACTTCAACTGAGAGTATCAACGTGAACATGGCTGTTGATGATGTAGTTTTAATCGTCAATTTGTTTATTGTTGATGATGATATATTAACAATGGACGTGCTTTTGGGACAAGATATTTTTAAAAACGCAGACGTTGTTGCAGAAATAAAGAACGACAACTTCGTATTTTCTACGCAGGTTAGAAAGGTAGAACTTAAGCATCGAGAAACTGATTTCAGCGAAATTATTAACAGTATTGACGACATAAATGTAAAAGCTGACTTGCAAGTATTGTTAGCCGATAACACAGACGTTTTTGCGGAAAATCTTACTGATATTGGCTTGACTAACGCGACGGAAATGAAAATCGAATTGACAACGAATGTACCAATAGCTCAAAAAGCGGACAGGGTGCCGGAGCCGAAGAAGCATTTAGTTACCGAAATGATTAGAGAACTTTTGGCATGCGATATAATTACCACATCTAAATCCGAATACGCAAGTCCAATTATTTTAGTAAAAAAAAAAACTGGCGGTGAACGCCTTTGCGTCGACTATAGGCGACTTAATCAGCATACGATAAAAGAGGTTTATCCAACACCAAATATTGAAGAAAGGCTTAGCGAAGCCATGCGATACAAATATTTTTCAGTACTAGATTTAAACAGCGGGTACTATCAGGTACCAATAGAAGAAGGGTGTCGCAAGTATACAGCGTTTATAACAACTGAAGGTTTGTTTGAGTTTAAGAGAATGCCGTTTGGCCTCAGAAACGCGCCTGCGGTATTCCAGCGGCTAATGCAAAATATCAAAGATAGAACTCAACCTGGTGACATGATCCACTATATGGACGACATATTAGTA
This sequence comes from Bactrocera tryoni, assembly GCF_016617805.1. Lineage (NCBI taxonomy): Eukaryota > Metazoa > Arthropoda > Insecta > Diptera > Tephritidae > Bactrocera > Bactrocera tryoni. The sequence goes on from NW_024395977.1 coordinate 31,893,114, forward strand.
GGTAGCAGTAACGTCACCGAGATGTATGAAAAACTTAAACGTGTTTTTAAGGCATTGCGCGAACTCAATTTAAAATTAAATATTAAAAAATGCGAGTTTATGAAGCAGACGATCGAGTTTTTAGGGCACAAACTTCATTCAGGTGGCATAAGCACAGGTACTGTGAAGACAATTGCCGTAAATTGTTTTACTACTCCAAAATCTATAACAGATGTAAGACGTTTTCTTGGTCTTAGCAGATATTTTCGACGCTTTGTGCCAGGTTACTCGATTATAAGTGAGCCGTTACGTTTATTGCTGCGTAAAAATCAACAATTTCAATGGGCAGAAAAACAAGAAGAAGCATTTTTAGCATTGAAAACAGCGTTAACATCGAAACCATTGATGACAGGATATCGTGTCGAGGCAGATCATCAGATTCATACTGATGCTAGCTCTGTTGGTATTGCGGGTGTACTTTTACAACAAGACGGCGGCGACTGGAAACCAATTGCATATTACAGCAGATCTACGACAGACAGCGAGCGAAACTTTCATAGCTATGAGCTGGAAGTACTGGCGGTGGTGAGCAGCCTAGAGCGTTTTAGGTATTATGTGCAAGGGAAAGAGATCGTAGTTGTGACTGACTGTAGCGCGGTTACTACAGCAATGCACAAACGTGAGTTGATACCACGAATTGCACGTTGGTGGCTACGTATTCAAGACTTTCTTGTAAAATTGGAGCACCGACCAGGTAGAAGAATGGAGCATGTCGATTTTCTCAGCCGAATGCCATATGAAAAAGGTGAAGAAATCGATACAGCGTCTCTGAAAATTGCGAAAACAACTTTAGACGTAGGTGACTGGATATACAGTATGCAGCATCAAGACAAAGATATTCGAGATATTGTAGAAAAGCTTGCCAGCGGCGATAAAATTACTAATGATGAATACAAAATCGAAAATGGAAGACTTTATCGAAAGCAGAAAAGTAATAAGCTATGGGTAGTACCAAAATCAATGCGATACAAAATTGTGCAGAGCGTGCACGAGAAGGTTAAACATCTTAGTACAGAAAAGACTTTAGAAGAATTAAAAAAATATTTTTGGTTTCCACGAATGCGTAATTTTGTAAAGACATTTTTGAAATCGTGCATTGAATGCGCATATAATAAACAGCGGGGTGGCAAAATAGAAGGAGCGTATCATTATGACGAAACAGAACCTGTACCATTCAAGACGGTACATATCGATCATCTAGGACCTTTTCCTCGTAGCAAGAAGCAGAACGAACACGTAATAGTCCTCGTCGAATCATTCACGAAATTTACGGTATTACGAGCTGTTAGAAGCACAGCGACACGACATGTATTGACATTACTTAACGAAGTAAGCAGCTATTTCGGAGTGCCAACACGAATAGTAACCGATCGTGGAACAGCGTTTACTTCTGATGATTTTAGACAATATTGCAACGATAATGATATTAAACAGATTTTGAATGCTGTTCGAACTCCGCGCGCAAACGGACATGCAGAGCGTACCAACCGAACTCTACTGGGTATGTTACTTCCGTCGACGGAAGACGACAAAACCTGGGATGATCAACTTAGAGGTATACAGTGGGCACTAAACACTACAAAGAACAAAACAACTCAGCGAACTCCACAAGAACTTTTATTCAATTACAAGCCTCGAGATATTCTTCAGAATAAATTAATATTAGCTTTACATGAAGATGATGTTACAAGTAATGACGAGATGAACGAAATTCAAACTGAAGCAGTAAGTCGTATTAATCAGCAGCGAGAAAAAGCTAAACAGCGTTTTAACGAAAAACATCGAAAACCTACACAATATAACGTTGGTGATTTGGTTCTCGCCGAAAATGAGCCTGTTAGTACTGGTGGTTCTCGCAAATTGGAGCCACTATACAAAGGTCCGTTCATGGTAACCAAGGTGATTGGCCACGACAGGTATCTCGTTGAAGATATACCAGGGTCAAAACGCAAACAACGACATTATACATCAATCTATGCATCTGATAAGTTGAAGCCGTGGTGTAATTTGCCGAATTTCGATGGGTTTGATAATGATGTCGGAGTCGAGGTCGACTCCTGTGGTCAGGATTGGCCGACTGTAAGGTCAACCGCATAATTGCATCCCTGCAACACAAAATAACGAGCGCACCAGCAACCCGAGAAAAGTAGTCGGAGTAGATACGTCGTCGCGTCGACATCGTTTGCGAGTGATCATTTAGTTTCTTTTATTTTGACTTTTAAAAACGAATTTGTTAATTTAATATAATTGAATTATATAATAATATTGTACGATAGACAATATTTTTGTTAAATAATAAAACGGAGTCCTGACGGAACCCAAAAGATCTAGCATCTTTTACAAATAAGTTAGCAAAAGAAACTTATAATGCTTACAACAATGCGCATCCAAACACAACTCCTAAGCCATGGACGCCTGTGTCAATAACAGAGCTGTATGCATTTTTTGGCATACTTATTATGACTGGTGCGAACCATAGCAATGGAGAACATGTTCGAGATTTATGGAGCGTCAAAAACTATCCTTTATATCGCGCCACAATGGGAGTCAACCGTTTCTGTTCGATATTGCGGTTCCTAAGATTTGACGATAAAAACACTCGTGCAACACGCTTACTAACTGATAGAGCAGCACCGATCAGTGAGTTGTGGACGATGATGAACAATAATCTTGCTGCACATTACAAGCCCAGCTCATGCTTGACGATTCATGAACAATTATTTCCTTACCGTGGACGCACACGGTTTACGCAGTACATACCGTCAAAACCTGCTAAATATAGTGTCAAGGTTTGGTGGATTTGCGATGCCACAAATGCATATCCACTGCATAGACAAATATATACTGGCCAAGCAGAAACTGGTAGGGAAACGAACCAAGGCGAACGAGTGGTGAAGGATTTGTCTGCCAAATACCAAGGAAGTGGCCGAAACATTACAATGGACAATTTGTTTACGACCTTGCTAGTTGCAGAACTGCTTCTCACCTGGAAACTCACGATCGTTGGAACTTTGCGCAAAAACAAATCATATATTCCTCAAGAAATGAAGCAGAACAAAATAAAGCAGTAAAATAAAGCAGTAATTTTGCTTTTTGCATGCATAATGATGCTGAAATAGCTGACAGTGGGAAACCTGAAATAATTGAATATTATAATCGTACCAAAGGTGGTGTTGATCGAATGGACCAAATGTTTGGCGGAATATCCAACACAAAGACAAACAAAACGATGGCCACCTGCGTTGTTCTTCAACATGTTGGACATTACAGCTCTTGCAGCCTACATTGTCTACGATTTGAATAACCCTATGTTGCCTTGGAGAACAAACAACAAGCGTAAGTAGATCCTGTGCAGCTTGGCTGAAGCATTGTGTATGCGCATTATTGAAGCCAGAGCCATAAACCGTCAAGTGACGCGAAATTTTTCGACTAAAATTGCTATTGAAGCATATTTTAACCGACCGGTGGAATCAAAGGTGTCAACAGCAGCATCAACATCTGCCGCAGCGCGCACGCGAAAACCTGTGTCCGGATCTTGCTATTTATGTTACGCATAAGAGGAAAAATGCCGTAGAAAAACCAGAAAGCTGTGCGCCAAATGTAAGAAGCCAATGTGTCTTGAACATTCGGTCACATCAACAAATTGCTCTATTTGCCATGATTTTCCTTAGATATAAGATGCATTTTTATAATTTTTATAATAAAAGTCAATAATATAATGTGTGAAATGAATAGTTTTAATTTTTAAAATAAAAAAATAATATAAAAAATGTTTTTTTTTTTTGATTTTTATGAGGATTTTTACTATTGGGGTACAAACGTATCCCGAGTGTGTGTTTACGTATATAATGTGTTTGGAAGGCTGTAGTTCCTGAACCAATGGTCCGATCTGGTTCAAATTTTGAATTTGAACTCAAAACTAAATAATCTTCTTAGATCCGAAGTTACAACACTTCAAAGTTGAAAGTGGATACATTTGTACCCGGGTGTGTGTTCTAGGGTTAAAAAAACATTTTCCAGTGGACCAAATTGTGAATCTAAACCATCCTCGAATCTCCTTAAACACACAAAAATTTCATCAAAATCGGTACAGCCGTTTAGGAGCAGTTCAATTACAAACACACGGTCAGAAGATTTATATATAATTATATATATTTTATAAGTATGTATATAAAGATTAAAGACGTATGTTGGCTTTTTGCATATAATTTTATACGTTTACTTGCATATCAATTGATGTGATTTGCGTATTTTTATGAATACATTGAAAATTGATAATACTATAATTAAATTATGCTATTTTCAAAGTAATATTTGTAGTTAATATACAAATAATAGTTACTTTTTTAAATATTTCATATGTTTGATAATATATTTAGGGCTTTCACAAGTCTCATAAAGTTAAAGTTATAACGATTCGAAAACATAGCATTGAGATTTGTAAATGTGTAAACTCATTTTTGTATGAAATCCAACAACAATTTTTGTAAACAAGTGTAAAAATTTATAATTTTACGATTTTACGACGATATACTACGGGTTGTGAGTAGCCCAATTATAAATTTACAAATAAGTATGAAGATATGCTACGTACTTGTATGTAATGTATATATATGACATACTATCTTAGTATCCTAAAAACCTTAATATATTACAATAATATTATATGCAAAATATATTTCATTTTAATTTTCATAGGCATCTACATATCAGCACATACTATGCTAGTTGGCGCTGAAAGCGCGTAGTTCTAGTTTTATTCGTCGCACCGGGTCATGCTATACCTTTTTGGAAAGCTCATTTCACGCGCTAACACGTGTTTGATTGTCGTTTCTTTTAAGTCGTTCGTGAGTTATAGCGTCGCAAACATGGAGCAAAATAAAGAAAAAATACGACATGCTTTACAGTACTACTACGATAAAGGCAACAATGCATCTCAAGCTGCCAATAAAATTTGTGCAGTTTATGGACCGGATACAGTTTCCATTTCCACCGCACAACGATGGTTTCAACGTTTTCGTTCTGGTGTAGAGGTGGTTGAAGATGCGCCACGCTCCGGAAGGCCTGTCGTCGAAAATTGCGATAAAATCGCTGAATTGGTCGAAAGAGACCGGCATAGTAGCAGCCGTAGCATCGGTCAAGAGCTGGGCATGAGTCATCAAAAATTCATTTCAATTTCAATAAAAAAAAAAAAACAATAAAAATCCGCAAGACTTTTGACAACCTAGTATACATACCAAGATGCATGTCGTGAACTGCAATTGATAGATAACATTTCACGAGATAACATTCGTCAGCTGTGTGCAATTATTTTGACGACATGTTATCCATCGCAAGCACAAATTTTGTAATATAAAAATATAAAAATTGTATGACAGAAGTCATACAAGTATTGCAACGAATTAGATAAACTAATCAATGCCATATACGCCAGAGACATACACTGAAGCGTTAGTTTTGATCGAGGATTTATGTATTTTAGTTTCAAATTTACCACTTAATCATTGTGGTATGCTATCACTTAATCGCCCAGCCACCGACTTAATCAACACCGACGAGAAAAAAATATGATAAAGCTAATTTAACAACAATTATCGGGAACAGTGAGTCATTGCTGAAGGCAGAGAATAAAATTATTTATGATGGGATTATGCTGACTGTTGCCGCTGAACAAGGCGGTTTTTTGCTTGGACGCACCAGGTGGGACCGGTAAAATGTTTTTAATATCTTTGATTCTTGCCAAAATACGGTCGCAACAGAAAACCGCATTGGCAGTTGCATCGTCAGGCATTGCGGCTACTTTGCTAGATGGTGAGCGAACGGCACATTCAACATTCAAACTACCATTGGACATTCATAATAAACCGAAACGTTCAATTATAATTCGGGATGAGTACGCAATGGCAGATAAAAATTCACTCTAAAAAAAATTCACATCTGCATAAATCTATGCAAGATCTAAACTATTTAAAGATCTAAACGCCAATGATGTACTCTTCGGTGGTGCTATCTTACTTTTGTTTGGTGATTTCTGACAGACCTTAACGGTTATATCTCGCTCTACTTTCGCGGATGAGATTAATGCATGTTTGAAACAATAATTTTTATGGCGAAGAGTTGAAACACTTTGATTAACCATAAACATGCGCGTACAATTGCAAAATGGTCCTTCCGCAAAAATATTTTCCGAAAAATTACTAGATATTGGAAACGATAATATAGAAATGCAATCAGATACGCAATGCATTAAACTGACAGATAATTTATGCACTGTTCTTCAGGGAAAAAATTAATTACATATGTAGTAGTTACTTGAATCATAACTGGCTGAGTTAACGGGCTATTTTGGCAGTCAAAAATGTTGATGTTGACGAAATTAACTTCCAAATACAACAGTTGTTACCAGGCGATCTGATGTCTTTTAAATCAATCGATACCGTTCTTAATGAAAATGAAAGTGTTAATTTTCCAATTGAATTTTTAAATTCATCACTTATTATTCTCCTGCGTAATTTGAATCCACCTCGAATATGCAATGGTACGCGTTTGGCTATCAAAAAAATGTTTTCGCTCGTTGGCCGGTATGGCCGCCAGTATATCGGTGCGAGTCTTTTGAATGGCCTCAATGTCTGCATAACGCTTTCCTTTCATAGGCAAATGCATTTTTCCGAAAAGAAGTCGCACGGTGCCATATCAGGTGAATACGGGGAGTGGTTAATGGTTAAAATGTAATTTTTGGTAAAATAATTGGTGACAATGATGTTCTTCGAATGTTGGATTCTGAGCAATTTTTGGTCGGCAGTCAATTTGTACGGAACAAACCGTGCACACACCTTTCGTAAGCCCAAATGTTCAGTCAAAGTGCGATAAATCGATGTTCAATTCCATTTCCATGTATTTCAATGATGATTTTGATGAATTCAAGCACAGTTTCGATGGAATTTCCGGTGTTCACGGATTTATGTACTCACGTCAACTTTGAAAACTTTGAAACCACTCGTGCACTCTGCTACGGGATGGGCAATCATCGCCATAAACTTGTTTCATCAATTGAAACTTTTCGGTAAAAGTTTTACCAATTTTAAAACAAAATTTCATGTTGGCTCTTTGTTCGAAAATCATTTTCGCACCGATAATACAAACATACTGACACTTAAAACGCAATAACTTCACTTCCAATCTATGAAATATCATGAAATTCTCACTGGACAATCGATAAAGATAGCAGATTCTAACGCACTAGTCGAAATATAGATGGCGCCACCAGGGGGCGCTAGATTCAAAAAGTCCTGTTTACTTTGGAACGCACCTTGTACAAATAATGAAATATACGAAACAAAAGAATATTGTTGTGAATTGAGCTACTATACAGCTGATCCTAAGCTTTTCTGATAAATGTTCGTAAGAGTTTTAAGATTATATCATATTGGTATGAATACAATGTGAATATCGAAATTCCTTGTTAGAAATCCTTGTTTCAGCAACGTTAGCTAGAAATTTTAACATTCTTGATTATAAAATCGGTAATGAGTAGGAGCCAGGATCAGATTTGCGCACTTGTAGGCAATAAACATTTATTATAATATTAATAATTTTTTTACATTGCTAATAACTTCGGTGAACTACCTATTTACCCCAAAAAATCGAAGTTTTTCTTTGCTTATAGTGCTTATTTTAAGTATCATTCTCTAAAAACTAAAAATAAAATAAATTTTATGCCGGTATTCTGCTTGTCACGATTGTCTCATGTCTCTAATTGAGACAATCGTAATTTAGTGACTCTGTTAGTCAGGATGTCTCATTTTGGTATTCTGGCAGATACAGTCTCAAAAATATTCACCAAATAGTATGGTGAAAAGAAGGGCAGCAATCAGCTGTTTAGTTTAGATGATTAGAGATGAGTGCAAGTGCACAATCGTAATGTATGAAACGATTGCATGCAATTATTTTTTTTCATATCATTTCAGCAGTAAAACTGCAGAGTACAGTTATTGAAAACTATTACTGAGATATAATAAATGCTTAACATATGCATTTTATCTGAATCAATTGTTAAGTAAATATGAAAAAATTTAACAACACAATTATCGATAAACACATGTGTTCATCCTTATATTTGAGAATAATGGAAAAGGAAGGTAAGTAATTGTAAACAATATAAATTTCATTATTTTATGATTATTATAGTATATGTATAATATATCTTTTTACAGATCATAATAAAGTGTTGCGCACCTCGAAGGAGCAAATAGAGTGCTATCTAAATTTTGTGCGGGTTCACCCGGAGATAAAGTTGCACAAAAACGACCCATCGCGGCCGAAAAGAATGGAGGAGCTTGGGCGGAACTCTCCGTACAATTAAATGCCCTAAAAGGGCCCACCCGGAACCCCATCAAATGGAGAGAGGTAATATTTAACCATAGACATTGGCATATGTATGTATTTATGTCTTTTGATTTACAGAATCTGAGCCATTGGAAAAACCAAATAAGGTCACGCGCAAGGAAAGCCAAGGCGCACAAGCTGGTGACAGGTGGCGGTCCCAGCTTAACAAGTGAGCTCTCTGAAACAGAGCAGAGAGCGTTAGAAACGTTAGGGTCAATTGCGGTTGATGGGTTGGCAGATGTACCAACCATTGGCGCAGAGGTAAGAATAGCAAGAAAGACCAATACGAGTGTGCAGAATTTATAATTGTTTTTTTCTTTTTCTAATTTAGGAAGAAGTAGTTTTCACAGCTGCACCGTCACCTCTAAATACGACTTCGGATGCATCCAATGATTGCACTCCGTCATCGTCCCGTAGTAAAAAAATGACGACGGACGAAATGTTCCGAAATTATATGGATTTAATGGAAGGAAAAGCCGAGGAGGAGAGAGCTTTCCGTATTCAAACCTTAGATTCCATTAATAAACAATCGGAATCCATTAATAATTTAGCGGCAGCGATGGTATTGCTTGCTCAGACCATCGTAAAAAACACCGAAGATTGTACAAAAAAGTAAAAAATGTGCTTTTTTATGTACATATTAATTATTTTGTTGTGATGTTTTTGTACAAAAAGTGAAAGTGAAAAATGTTCCTTTTTTATATACTTGTATGAATTATTTTATTGTTATGTGTTTTGTACAAAAAGTGAAAGTGAAAAATGTTCCTTTTATATACTTGTATAAATTATTTTATTGTTATGTTTATTTATTTTATAAATAAATGAAGTTTGAATTGAAATATATGTATATGTAGAATTTTAATTATTTAATGTGTTAATGCACCTTTGACGTGCTGCTCTGCCTCGAGTGTAATACTCCCCCGAATGGATTTCAGAGATTGCTCCCACATTTTCAGGAGGTGATTGATCTGGCATTATTTCGGTGTCATTTAGAAAAATTCCATGGTTTTGTAAAATGTTGTGGAATATTGTACAAGTATAAACAAATAATGCCGCTTTGGAATGTTTATACCGCAATGTACGTTCTCTTGAAATAAAACGAAAGCGTGATTTTAAAACTCCAAATGCTCTTTCAATAGTGTTTCTTGCTTTTATGTGCCTAGTATTGAAGTTTTGTTCATTTGGTGTTTCAGGGTTTGCCACCGGTGTAAGAAGCCATGGCTCCAATGGATATCCCGAATCACCCAAAAGCCATTTAAAAGCTCCATCAGAGTGTTCTCTTATTAACTTTATCCTTGCTGGCGAAGTAGTCCATATACCGGAGTCATGACATGAGCCGGGAAATTTTGCATTCACGTGCCGGAAAATTAGTTCATCATCACAAAGCTATTGGAAAAATTAGTTAATAACTAGTTATTAATTAGTTATTGAATATAATACTTACCGCTTCAACATTAATGCAATAATAACCCTTTCTGTTCATATAATCATGCGGTACAACTGTGCTTGACAAGGCAGGTGCAATTATGCCAACATGAGTGCAATCAATTGCTCCAATTACACCCTTTATTCCAAATTTCGAATAAAATCTGGAATAAAATTATTGTATAGCGATTTATTTTCTTTTAAATTGGAATAAAATTTACCCAGTCTTAATTCTATTGTATTCTTCAACAGAATTAGGAAAACGCACTTCGCCGTGTTTACGCTCCACCACCAATTTACAAATATCTATATTCGATGCAATGGGAAATGGTGGGTTGGCTCATCACCGCGAAATATGCATTTCCCACGCAACACTGATATGAGCCATTGCATAAAAAATATAAAACTGAAATAAACTAGAGAAATTCGATTGCATGAAAATATACTGTTTCTTTAATGTTAAAATGTAACTCACTCGAAGTTCAAATGGAATCGATGTTTGCTGTTGGTCATACGGCTTGAGTTGATTAATGAGATCCCAGCACAAAGATTTGGGAAATCGGAAGAACTTCCTGAATGTGTTCTCTTCGTATAAAAACGGATCATTTTTGTTTCGCAAAACAGTCAGATTGCGCCTGCGAATGTAGCTAGAAGATATGCACCTTATTATCCATTATTGCAAAATTATAAATATTAATACATTACCTCTCTTCCTCCTCTCGTTTTTTCATCATAAGGTAAAATAGTCCAACTTCATCAGCCATTGTTGTGTTCTTATTTTTCTATGACCTGCTGCAAAGCACATAACAAGTTAGAGACTGATATGGCTCAATTAGAGATGAGACAAACTCGCCAGAATACCAAACAGTCTCAAAATAGATTTCACCACAGATTCGTCTCTATTAGAGACTTGAGACTGCTCGCAGAATACCGGCATTAGTCTCAGTTATTGGTTAGTTAATATTTTATTCCCATTCTATTAAAGCACAAATTTTTTTCGCAATCTGCTAAGCATATTTATAGGCGCAACTCAGTTTGATCTTAATATTTTATTGTTATTGATCGACAATCATTGGCTTTAGCAGAGAACGTATATTTATAGCAGAGAACGTTTATAATAGCGAAGGTTCACGGCGCGAAAAACGTAAAAATATGTTTCGCTAACTCGGTCGAGATGGAGGAGCTTCACCACTGCCAGCTCGGTAGCAGAAATTTTAACGTTTTCGCTTGAACAGAGCTGAGCGTAGAATAAAAATTATGCTCAAAACTATATGTATATTGCTCTAACAGGTATGTTCGCTCTTTTGCTTATATTTTTAATACGCTTTTGTTAGCTTCACTTGTATGCATGTATGTATGTAGTATGTTTGTTATACGTTTATATGCAAACATTTCTATTCGTATGAATTCTTTTTGTGCATATTAATGAATATATGTATGTGCAATTGAATACATTTAAATTAAATTACTTTTTCAGAGCAATATCCGTAGTTAATGTGAATTTGATATATTCATACTTACATACATTATGTACGTATATTTATATAACAAACTATCATGGAAATTTTAAAAACTTAAATATATTACAATAGTGATAAATAAACATTAATCGTATATTTTATCATTGAAAACTTACATATACATACATATGTTCACATGTGTCATTACCATATGTGTTTATGTTCGCTTTCGCGAATTCAAATCATATTATCACTTATCAATAATAACATGTGCGCGCTGCTCATATGTACATACATAAATATGTGCCTTTGACATTGGTACACAAATAATGCATACACAAAACTACATTCTTGTATACATATGCGTAAACATGCAAATATGTCACCCCCAAAAACTACAAACATTGCTTTACAAAAACAACAATCGTTTGAAATAGCATCATATAAGTTAATCTTTTGGTTAATTGAAAACCAAAAAATATAATTTTTCACGGAGCTGCATTCGGGCAGCGCTACCGCGTATCTTTATTGAGTTTTACAAACTGAAGTTAGCTTAACCGAATTGCAATATTTATGCTTAATTCTTACTTTAATAATTATAAGTGGCGTGATTCGCTTCCACGAATCTTATGCTGCACAACAGGTAGTGCTGACGCTGACCATGCACTTTCTGGTGCATTTCGGTCACACGTGCCGGAAGTTGTAAGTCGATACTTGAGTAACAAATGTTGTGTTAACTCTTCCCCTCTTAAATCGATTGTCCCCAATCGGTGTTGATCGTAGGGTGTGCCGTTGTTATTTGCAAAAAAGGACCTTTCCGCATGTTTAGTACGTCCTCTGCACTAGATTCAGGTGACAAATATACTTTTTGACGATTTTTATATAAAAATGCTATAACGATTATAATTATTACGATTATTATTATATCAGAACTTAAGCTAATTATTGAGGAACTGTCGCTTTTATTTATCAAAAATTCAATATTGTTTTCATGCTGGAGTTGCTTCACATACAATGTTTCCAGTTTTAATTCTTTATTAGTAAAATTTGTATTTTCTTTAATTTTAGTTACATATAACATTTGGTAATACAAAGGATTCATATACTTCCTTCCTTATATTAGTATATGATCTGTTAAATACATTTATTTCACAATTTTTAAATTTTATTAAAAAAGTTCCTCTTTGTTTTAAATTTTGTTTATTACAATTTTGTGTAATTCTTGATTGGAAATTTTTAAATATTAGTATGCCTGGTAGCACTTCGTTTACAGATTGCTCATTACAAATTCTGAGCTTACAGTCTGCTTCTTCAAATTTTAGTATATTTGCTAAACATTAATCCTTCTCTTTAATTAAATTTTCTCCAAATTATCCTTAATTTCTACATTGTACATATTATTATCTTCATCTACTATTACATCGTATTTGTCTAAAATTAATGATTTATTGTTTATATTGGGAAGGGGCTCAATTTTGATTTAGGATAGGATGCTGTTCGAATATTGAGGTATGAGGATAGTTATAATGATTGTGTTATCCTGGAAAAGTACTGCTGTTTTTATGTGGCTATAGCTTTCGAAATCGGTAATGAGATTTAGTTCTGTAGATGTCAGTATATCTGTTGGTATTATGCCTAATTTGCTTGAAAAAATTATCTGTCCAATGTCATCCACGTGATTGCGTAAAAGTGATATATCGTTGTTAACCTGGTAGGTGTGTTTAATGAATTGAATGTCGTCTTCCAAAGTCTTAATCCTATTCTGCGCTGTTTCTTTAAGTTGGTTTATGTAATTACTGACAATAATTTGCTGCTTATTTATATGGTTCGTAACATTGCTTATTTGTCCGGAAATGAGGTTGCTAAAGTATAATAAATTATTAATATTTTGTACATCTGTTCTTTCGCTTTTATTCAATTGTGTAAGTGCGTCGCTAATTTCTTTTTCGTCGTCGCTGCCCATGGTACCTGCTATGTATTTTAGTCCTTTGCCTATGATATTAAGGAGACCTCGTTTAGATTTAAACCTTCTAGCTTCGCTTCTAATAAAATGAAATTTTTGTGAGTTGTGTCAAGTAATTGTCTGTACTCAATAGTAGTTGTCTTAAGTGTATTATTGTTGTCCGAAATAAGTGAAAGTGTTTCCTCATATTTGGTTAAGTTGATAAAATGTAGGACTTTATCAAAATGGTTGATTGTCCTTACTTCTCCTGTCTTAATTGGTAGATATCCGTTATTGTTTGTCAAGTCCTGAACGTCAATTTGTTGGGTTTTTGTAGCGGGTGCCAATATAATTAGGATGATGTAAATTTGTAGGTTCTCCATTTCGAGGTTTTTCCACTTGCAAGTAAATTTTTTTCTTAACATTGTTTTATGTTGTTTTTGTGAACAATCCTGCCTGTTTTAGTTTTAACCGTGGTATTATAATTCTGCGCGACAATTTCCTTCCTAAAGCTAGGTGATAACTTGGTTCCTAATCTCTTATTTATCTTAACAAAAATTTCATCTCCTTCAAAATATGGTTTGGGGGGCGTTCGGTTTTTATTGTGGTAAGAAAGATCTGCCAATTGCTTTTCCTGAAGCCTTTTCTTCGTTTCTTCTCTTTCCTCTTCTATTAGCCTGTGGTCTCTACTGACCCGTCTTCCGAAGAAGATTTCAATTGGTTTCTTTCCCGTTGTTGAATGAATAGTGTAGTTATATTCTTTGATTGATTGTTCCAAAAGTTCTTGGAACGATCGGTGGGTTTTCTCTGTTTGCAGACAACGCATAATCTCCTGTAGAGTAGAATGGAAGCGCTCAACCTGACCGTTCGAGCAGCTTGTGTAAGGGGGTGCGATATGTTTTGGTGCCAAATTCGTTCTCTATCATAAAGTTAATGGACTCTGAGTTAAATGATCTTTCATTATCTATTACTAATGTTTCCGGTACGAGAAAGAAAAGAATGTCCCTTAAAGGTTGTCTGATATCCTCTGTTGCCTTTGATTTAATGGGTTTTGCGATGGCGTATTTTGAAAATTTGTCCATTGCTGTATCAATAGTATATCTACGTGGATTATTTGTCCAGGGTAATTAGGTATGGGTGTGGCTTGTAGTTGCGGCTTTAATGGGTGGCGATCGTACTTGTTCTCCTTACAAGTTACGCATTTTTTTTATTATCTTGTTTATTTTATTCGCCATACTTGGAAAATAGAATTTTTCTAAAATTTGTATCTTATTCTCCCTGCAATTTCTATGCGCTCTCTTATGTTCTTTTATAATAATATTTTCTTGCTCTTCTTCGTTTGTTATGTCTTCCACTTGGAACTGCGAAAACCTAATTTTATATTTGTCAAAATGTAAGGGGTAAATTTCTTGAATCTTGCCCATAGTGTGCTCCTCCGTTTTGATGCAATTTATTACGGACGGATTTAAATATCTTTTTAAAATAGAAATCAAATTTTGTTCGCAGTAATCAGGTTCGGTTACTATATGACGATGGTAGGTAGGAAATATTATTTTAAATTGATATGTCGATGTTACATCCTTATTTAAAAATATTTGGTTTTTAAACGCGTTAATTGGTGCTTCTACGCAGTATATTAAATTGTGGGATGAGCTGTCATCCGAATTTGTCGCTATTGATAGCGTATGCAAATCTGATTCTTGGTGTGGAATTCTTGACAGTGCGTCGGTCACGACGTTTGTTCTACCTGGTTTATAGTGCATTTCATAACTGTATTCCTCTAGTATTGCTTTCCAGCGTTTCATTTTGCTATTAGCATTCTTGTTGTTTAACGCATAAGTTAATGGTTAATGATCGGTGAATATTTTTACTCTGGCCGATCCATACAGATAATTACGAAATGCATTTAATGCCCAAATGATGGCTAACATTTCTTTTTCGTTTGCGGCATAGTGCTCTTCCGCTTTGCTTAATGTCCTAGATAAAAATGCTATTGGTCTATCTGACTGAGACAATACTGCGCCTATGGCGAAGTTGGACGCATCCGTGGTCAGCTCAAATTCTTTGCTGTAATCCGGATACGTGAGGATGATATCCTCTGAGGTGAGGGAATTTTTTATTTTCATGAAAGCTTCTGTCGCTTCCTTATTCAAATTTATTTTTATGTGAGTAGATTTATTCTTTGACGTACGACCGTCTTCCCCTCTTAAAAGAGATGTTAGGGGTTTTGCAAGTTTAGCGTAATCTCTAATAAAACGCCGGTAGTACCCTGACATGCCGAGGAAGCTTCGAAGTTGTTTTAAATTTTGTGGTGGTGGAAAGTTTGAAATGGCTTCAACTTTTTTTGGGTTGGTTCTTATGCCAACCTGTGTGATTACATTTCCTAAGAATTCTACTTCTTTTTTGAAAAATTTACATTTTCCTAACTGCACTTTCATATTAGCGTTTTCTAATGTTTCAAACACCTTATATATATGTTTGAAGTGTTCCTCCTCTGTTTTGCTAAAAATAATTATATCGTCGATATACACGTAGCAACATTTCCCTATGTGTTCTCTTAATATATCATCTAATGCGCGTTGAAAAATAGATGGCGCATTTTTTTAGGCCAAATGGTAGTCGAGTAAATTCGTACTTCCCATTGTTGATAGAGAAAGCAGTTTTTTCTATATCAGATTTTTTAGTGGAATCTGGTGAAAACCACTTTTAGGTCGAGAACGGAGAAGAAATTGCTATTACCTAGTTGAGAGATTACTTCTGTAATTTCCGGAATGGGGTATCTGTCCGCGATCGTTACTTTGTTTAATTTCCTATAATCAATGACCATAAGGTATTGTTTATTTCCTGCCTCGTCTGGCTTCTTTGGTACAATCCACACTGGGGAGTTGTACGGTGATCTAGATGGTCTAATTATACCATCGCTTAAAAGCTTTTCTACTTGAGATTCCCACTTCCTGTTTCAATGCTGCAGGATATGGATAGAACTTTGTATAAACAGGAGAATCGGATGTTGTACGAATTTGTCCGACAACTTTTGTTGTATAGGTTAGCTTTTCGTCAGGTTCGGAAAAAAGCTTTGGGTATTTATTTACGATGTTTTCCATCGTGTGCATTTGATTTTCTGAGAGGTTTCCCTCATCTACATTAATTGCGTTCACTCGCTGTGAGGGAAGCTGTTTGAGGTGAACCTTAAAGCCGTTACTTAAAGTCATGTAATTTTCTCCAGTGTATATAATGGCTTTAAATTCCCGAAGGGTATCATTCCCTAGAATACCGTCAAAGGTTTTGAGAAGTGGCATTAGATAGTATTTAATTTTATCTTTAAAGTTAAAAAGTTGAACATAAGTATGTTCTCTGATTTCTAAATTTCTCGCAATAGATTTTGCAAAAAAGGGGTTGTCGTTTCGGATGTTTTTCTTTGCCAGCTCTGGCTTAACATAAGTTTATTTTTACTGGAACCTGTGTCCACTAAAAATTTTAAAATTCTACCGCTCTCCGCCTTTACTTCGAAGTAGGGGAGCGAAGAGCTAATTATTCTAAAAAATGGATATCGCTTGGTTCACCAAATTGCCCGTCTTCCTGTGACGTTGTGTTAATGTGAAATGTTCGTTGCTCCTTCCTTCGCTGTTGATTCGGAAATTGTTGTGGCCTCTTGCCAAAGTGCTCGCTTCCTTGGGGTCTGTTTATGTAGTTAACGCGACGAGTGTATGCTCGGGTCGACGTCCATGGGCTCTGGACGTGGCTGCGGTTTCGGAGGTCTTGAGGGTTGTTATCGTAATGAAAATTATTATGTTGTTGTTGCCTTGGTTGCCAAGTTGTCCGCTGTGGTTGGGGTAAATGCGCTAGCTGGGGGTAAAATTGATGCCTTTGTGGCTGATGAAAATTCCTTCTTGGAGGTAAGGGTGGAGGCTGTACTAGTCTTCCATTGTACGCATGGTTCATACGAAAGTTCTGATTCTGTAGTTCTAAGCAGAGATGAAGAGCCTGCGGCAGGTCTGCCGGCTCTCGTATTCCTAATAGTCTAGGTAAATCCCCGTTAAGCCCTCTTATAAAAGTATCTAATGCTTTGTCCCTATATGCTTGTGTCAACATGCGAAGGGATTCATTGCCCATATCGAGACAACCTAATTTATTTAGTATCAATGAAAGGTGGCTATACACCTGCTGGTAGAAATCGGAAACTGTTCTATTTCCCTGGACCAATGTGGTCATTTGATATTCTAATGTTGACAAGTCGCGCTTGTCACCGTAGTGCATAATTAGACATTTAGAAATTGATTGCCAATCAAGTGGCGTATTATATGCTTCCAATGCCGCATCGGCATTGCCTATTATTTTATTCCGTATTACACTTAAAATTCCGTAATACTTCGGTGTCCCCTTTTGAGGTTCATATATCGCTAAAACTCGATCTACGCTTTTTTTCCATGAGTTGAATTCTCCTGGATTGCCAGAGAATTCTTTTAGACATTTTACAATGTCAGGTATACTATCCAATTCGCCTAAGTTATTTCTATGTTCTATGTCTATAGTTTGGTCCGTAATGTCGGTTGCAATTGCATTTGGGTGTAACGCCGCATGAACCACTTGCGGTCCCTGTGTCTTTACTATATCTGAAGCTATACTAGCTATGAGCCGGGACAGGTCGTCCATACTCAATTGTGTATTTTGGGATGTCTGAGGGGTATTAGGTGACGAATTGGGGGGAAGGATTGGAGGGCGGATTAAATTATTGGGGTTCGCCATTTGTGTACTTTTAATATTCTTAGTAATATAATGATATATTGATATTCTTAATATAATATCTAAATAGTTATTATAGGCTGCTTCCACTTACAGGATTGTTGAAGATTCTGTTGTCGCTGCTACCACCGATAGTATTATTCCTATTAGCTGCTGTGCCGGATATCTCCACTGAATTCGCTTGTTAAATATCTGTCTTGATTTTTTTCCCTTGCCTGCAATATGCGTTGATTTTTGCTTCCACGAAATTTTGTTGCAATAAATTTAATTTACACTTTGGCGTATTTCGTTGCACGCACACACGTATATTTTCATCAATATTTAATTCACGCACACCGCTTACTGCCTTTTTCAGCCGTGATTAATTGGTCGCTTTTTATTTTTATTTATATTTTTATTGTATTTTATTAATTTGTGTTTTGTATTGTTTTTGTAGTTTGTTAATAAAAATTTTTTTATTATTATTTTTTATTAAAGATGAAATAATTTGTATCCCTGAACTTGCGTGTATTTTACGCTTAGCGAGTTGCAAGTCACCACACTCTTCAATTCGTAATTCTAAGTTTTTTTCCTAACTCTTTGCAGATTTAGTTTCTTAAGCGGTCTTTCGATATTTTTTAGTTTTCACACATCATTAGGTTTGTATTATTGCTTTGTTCGTTCTTTCACTTGTGCACGCCTTTCTTCAGTTGTTTGGTATTTGTTACACGTGTGGTTTTTAGTTTTGCTTTAAATTTTATTAATAATGTCTCCGCGTTTTTATCTTAATTAACAGATAACACTTTGTGTGTCTTTTGTTTTTCGCTTATTTAAACACTCGCTAATAGTGTTGGCTAGCAACTATTGCTTCCCGTTTGCTTTACGCTACTAGGGGGCCTTTATTCCTCTATTATTTATAGCTTTTTAGTTCGGGCGCCAGTTAATCTTTTGGTTAATTGAAAACCAAAAAATATAATTTTTCACGGAGCTGCATTCGGGCAGCGCTACCGCGTATCTTTATTGAGTTTTACAAACTGAAGTTAGCTTAACCGAATTACAATATTTATGCTTAATTCTAACTTTAATAATTATAAGTGGCGTGATTCGCTTCCACGAATCTTATGCTGCACAACAGGTAGTGCTGACGCTGACCATGCACTTTCTGGTGCATTTCGGTCACACGTGCCGGAAGTTGTAAGTCGATACTTGAGTAACAAATGTTGTGTTAACTTATATACTTATATGCGTACACATGTAAATATGTGCCGCACATAATGTGCGTATGACATTCCCACACAAATAATGCATACACATCATACATACTTATATGCGTTCACATGTAGATATGTCATCCGCAAAAGTTACAAATATTGTTCTACAAAACAACAAATGTCTGAAATAGCATCAGCGGCGTCACAAGTCAATATGGCAGCCAAATGTAGTAAATCTTACAGCAAGAACAATTTCATTCATGAACGAAAGCGCACTTTCAACAAGCAAACTCGCTTCATTCACAAAAGCACCCACCTTCACATATCCCCGAGCATGAAATTGGTTCACGAAACCAGCTTCAAGCTAACCGAAGATATTCGAACTTTCAGAATGCCAATCACCCAGAACCTATGGAAGTGGATCAATCAATCCCAGTAACAAATAAAACAAAAAAAAAAATTAATGAAGCAAATGCTCACAACATTTTAAAAATAAATAAATTTCCCCGAGCATGCGTTTGCCAACAAGCGGCTTTTCGCGACGATGGCAAACGCTAAAAATCATAAATTGAACAACTTTCTGATGTTTCTTCACAGAAAGAAGTGAGGAATCAATTCTAAAATACCCAAGGCAGATTCCATTTGCGGCTGCTACAGAGGTAAAAAACGCCTTTAGCGTACCCAGAAGTATTTAAATTATATGCCGGCATTTGTATGATCATGACTTGGGGGCCCCCGATTCATAAAAACACATGTTGAACAAAGACTTTGATTCGCTAAAAGAAATTTTAATTGGTCTTCGGCAAAGTGGTGGAACATTTTATGGTCGGACGAATCGAAGATTGTTAAGTACGGCGGAAAAGGATCGCGTCAATATGTAAAAGACGGCCGCCCAATACCGAATACCAGCCGAAATATACAACAAAAACGGTAAAACATAGTGGTGCGAGTATCATGGTTTGGGCATGTTTTTCTTGGCAAGGTGTAGGCCTTGCTTATTAGATCAAGGAAAGCATGACTTATGATCCATATGTCGAAATACTCCAGAAAACCATGCTGCCGTTTACCAGTGAAGAAATTCCGCTTGCTTAGATGTTCCAGCAGGACAGCGATCTCAAGCACACAAGTAAAGTTGCTAAAAGGTGGCTTAAGGACACAAATGACAAGGTAATGGAATGGCCGCCACAGTCTACTGACATCAACTCCACAAAAAATTTGTGGACTGATTTCAAGGACACAGTAACCCAATGTAAGTCGACATCGATGACGCAACTATAGGATGCTGTGAAGAACGTAGGGAGTCTATCTCCGTCGAAAGATGCCAAAAACTCGTTGGTGAGAGAGTTGTATTTGAATACATTTTTCGCTGTTAAAAATGGAATATCAAAGGACTTATTTTTCTTCAATATTCAATGCCATAAATACATATGTACATTTATTTATCTTCATATTCTCTGGTTGAGTATGTGAGAGAACTATAAACAATGTTAACATTTCACAGCGGGAATTCTGTGGTTGTGAGGTGAATTCCTTACTTTAATTCTAACAAATGTTCGATATCGAACCTGCACCTTCTTTATGTTTTTACATTCTATCGCTTTCAGCGCCATCGTTAAGAATACCGTAGTATGTCAGAAGTCTGTCTCGTAACTCCTTTATTACGTACAAACGTACGCGTTTCAAAAAAAAAACATAAAAATTTTAAAACAAAAAACTACAACAGCAAATATAAAGTGATTTCAAAGTTTGAATTGAAAAAACAAACTGAAAGTGAACATTTGTGAAAATTAAAAAAAAATAAATAAAAGAAAGTGTGATCCACACTACAAACTACAACAGCAGATATAAAGTGATTTCAAAGTTTGAATTGAAAAAAAAACTGAAAGATCATAAGACATCCACTTAAAAACGCTGAAAGCTCCTCATAAAAACATAAGAATCAAAAAAATTTCCGTAAATCCGAAATTTTGCCAAAAACATCGTACTTCATCTAAACCTCACACGCGGCCGCCAACGACGACCATCGCACAACCAACCGCCAAAATTCTACTCAAAAAGCAACAGCAACAGTAACGACAGCAGCAGTATTAGTATATCAAATACATATATACAAATTATATTAAATTAAATCTAAAAAATTTTAAATGAAGGCTCGACCAGCCAAATAATAAAATATTTTTAAAACCGCGATTCACTACCGCAAGGGGGATGTATATTCAAAAACTCTAAAGGAACATATGTCTCACTTGAAATATATAGTACAAACCCTCAAAGAAGCCCATATGAAAATATCTATAGAAAAATCAAAATTTATAGAAACCGAGGTTGAATTTTTAGGATAGTATCCCATAAAGTTATAAAAACTGATCCCATAAAAGTAGAAACAATAAAAAATTACCTATATCCCAAGACGTTACGACAACTTAGAGGATTTTTAGGATTAACGGGATACTATAGGAAATTTATAGGAAATTATGCGACAATAGCTAAACCACTAACAAAACACTTAAAGGGAGAAAATGGTAAAATATCGCAGTATATGTCCAAAAAAAAACAATTATTAATCTTGATCAAGAAGGAATTGTTGCTTGTGAAACCTTAAAAAGAGCGTTACAAGAACAAGTTGAATTAGCTCAACCAAACTTTGATAAAAAATTAATTTTGACTACTGACGCATCTAATGTTGCTGTAGGTGCAGTTTTATCCCAAGAAGGAAGACCAATAACATTTATTTCAAAGACACTAAACTCTACCGAACAAAATTACGCAACAAACGAAAAATAATTATTCGCCATAGTTTGGGCATTAAAGACATTACGCCATTATCTTTATGCAGTAAAAAATTTAGAAATTCATACGGATCATCAACCATAAAGATAATGTCCGAAAAAAATCCAAATGTTAAAATGAAAAGATGGCGAGCTTTTATTGAGGAGTTTTCTCCAAAAATAATTTATAAACCGGGAACAACAAATGTAGTTGCTGACGCATTATCAAGACAAGTATTAAATAATTTAACTAGTTCATGTGAGTCGAGTGACTCAAGTGATTCACTAATAGAAACCCAACATTCCGCAGAAAGTAGCGATGAGTACCAAATTTATGAAACAAAAAAACCTTTAATCATTTTAAGCAACCGATAGTAATCGATAATGGAGTAAGAATTACTGTCTTACAGACTATTTCTTCTTTTAATAATAAACGTTTTTTAATTGAATATGACAAACCTGAAAATATAATTGGTATTTTAAAAGAATATATGAATCCAAAAGTAGTTACAGGAATATTTTGCACACCTCAAGTGCTATATGCAATAAAAACATTTTGAA
The DNA here is from genome assembly GCF_016617805.1 of Bactrocera tryoni. NCBI lineage: Eukaryota > Metazoa > Arthropoda > Insecta > Diptera > Tephritidae > Bactrocera > Bactrocera tryoni. The sequence continues at coordinate 31,915,627 of NW_024395977.1, forward strand.
GGAGACATTTCCCACGATAAAATTTCTATATACTAAACTATTCCCTAATGATATATGCAATAAAGAAGATCAAGGATCGATAATCGAGCAAACACATAATAGAGCGCATAGAAATTATAGGGAAAATTTGGCTCAAATTAGGCAGCAATATTATTGGCCTCTAATGATAAAACAATTTAAACAGTATGCAAAAAATTGTAGCATATGTAATAGTAATAAATATGAAAGACATCCGAAACTAATTCCAATAGGGGAAGCACCAATACCAAAAAAAGAAGGAGAACAACTCCATATAGATATTTTTTTTGCACAAAAGCTTAAATTTCTTACATGTATAGATTCATATTCCAAATTTCTATTCGTAAAACATATAGAAGACAAATCAAATTTAGAAGAAAGAGTTTTGGAACTGTTACAAATATTTCCAAATGTTAGAAGTATAGTTATTGATAATGAACCAGGCTTAAGTACGATACAGTTCAAGTCTTTAATGGAAAGGATAAATTTACAAATTTATTATTGTACACCACGCCATAGTACAAGTAATGGCCAAATAGAGTTCATTCAACACTGATTGAAATCTCCAGATGTTTAAAGCAAGAACACAGCTAAATTAGTAATTTTGAATCAATTTTGAGAGCAGTTCAGCAATATAATAAAACAATTCAATCTGTAACAGGTAAACAACCTTGCAACATTTTATTTAATAAAGAACCTCACGAAAATATGAAAAATGTGTTGCAAAATGCACAAGAGAAAATGCTAGAGCATCATAATAAGAAAAGGCTTCATAAAAGTTATCAAAAAGGAGATATTACATATGAAAAAATTTATGGGGAAAGAAAGAAATTAACAAGAAGTACTAGAAGATTAAGGAAATACAATTAAAATACTAAACAGAAACAGAAAAATTCATAAAGATAATATTAAATCTTAAAATTCTTTAGGTTCACAATGTTATACATCATCATAATTTATACGGCGATTCCATTCATCACAGCTGAAATCGAAATCATGGATCTCAATCACGGGAATGGATATTCCCTTCTGAACCTAGAAACAGTAAAGTTGGTTGAAAAATACGACAGAATTACATATCTTATCAATACAACAATGTACAAAGAAATAGTTGACAATTTAGAGGAGATGGCACTCAAAGAAAAAGAACCGAATCCACTTGTATTGGCTAAAATTAAGCATATTAGAACTCAGATATATACACTCACCCCGCATCATAGAATTGAGAAAAGGGGATTAGTTAATATTATAGGGACAGGTCTTAAATATATTTATGGTGTCATGGACGACGAAGACCGTCAAGAAATAGAAGGCAAATTAGAAATAAATACAATCAATGCCCACAATGCAATTGAACAGGTCAATGTTCAGAAAAACATTAATGAAAAATTTAACTACCAAATTAAAGCTATTAGTGATAATACTAACAATAACTACAGAAAATTGTTTCAAAATATTAACGCAGTTGGTTCAGAATTAAATAAAATAGCAAAAAAACGGTGGACGAACAAACTGTGAGGGAATTTAATGTATATTGAGACTAATATCGTAAGAATAAAAGAGATCATAATGACGAGTCAAAATAATCTCTTAAGTAGAGATATTATTTCAGATGACGATAGTTTAAAATTGAATATAACTTTTGAAAAATTGAGTAAGATCAAAATTGTTATTGTCATATTGTGATTTTAGTGAAGATTCCTAACTTTACCAAAAAGATCTATCAATCAATATGCATTCAACCTATACCGAATATAAATCAAGTAGAATTAAATATACAAGAAAAAGAAATTTTATGTCTAAATGATGTCACATATAAAAAGACTGCCATTAAAAAAGAATTAGAAGAATACAAAGACGAATGCATCGAATATTTATTTAGGAGTCACAATAAGATGAATTGTAAATATAAGTATAATAAACAATCAGAAGTAATAGAAATGGATACAAATCATATTTGCGTAATCAATGCAAAAAATAAAACCATTTATCATAACTGTAGTTCTAACAACTTTACCATTAACGGTAATTATTTAATACGATTTGAAAATTGTAATGTTGAAATTGATAACTTATTGTATAGACATCGTAAGCCCCTCACAATGAAATTATTACAAAATCCAGTTAAGGTTATTAATATTACAATCACAAAGAATTTAAGTATGGAAGAAATACATTTTCAAAACATTAAAAATATTCAGGAAATAACAGAACTCAGACATGAAGCAAAAAAAGGTAAAATGATAAATTACAGCCTGATAACAGTTGTCAGCCTCTGAATACTAATAATCTGTAAATATAAAAAAAAGTAAGAGCACACAGGTTAAAATTAACATTGAACAAATTCCAATGCAAGAGCAAGCCCAACCTATAGATCAAATGATGGAAAGGCTCAAGCACTATTCCTCTTTGAATCGGGACGCTTCAATTTAGAGGTGGGGGAGTTAATACCACCAGTTCATATTACATGAATATATTCTTTATCTGTCATAAATATGTACCATGACACTTACGACCCATATGGTCCGTATTGAAACATTATATGTACTTTCCTAATACTGTCCGCCTTAGGTGGTCCCAAAATGTAATTCATAGATTGTAAGATGCATCTTTCCACTTGTAACATAAGTATGTCCTATCTCAAGTGGATTTTAGAAATAGTTCCTAGAATGTAAGATTAATATTTGTATCTAGGCTTAAGCAAAATATTGTATTTAAGAAAAGATAATAAAGAAAACGAGGCAGTTGCCCGTAGTTGCCCACGAAAACTAAACAGAGTTTTTAATTTGTACGGCATATAATGCCATAGCATGCATTTGATATTCCATTTTTAACAGCGAAAAATTTATGCAAATACAACTCTCTCACATATTCAAGAATATGAAGAGACATAAATATATGTATGTGTGCATCAGAGAACTGCAACGAGTAATAAATTTTTGTTTATACTTAAGTACTGATCCGTTACTCTCTCTGATTCTGTCAGTTCGGTTCATGTACACGAAGCGAACCGTTTGTCTTCAAATCAGCGATAGAGAACAACTTTGAATCACTAGCGATCAGCTTATACCTGATTTGTTTATGAACGTTCGGTTTGTATATCATCCCCTAATATTATACTATGTTCGGACCGACATTGAAAACATTTTGAAAACACATTTGTATGTTGTGGGATCAAAGTCGTTCGGACCGACAATGTGAGTTTTCGATGAGTTTTCACGACAACTATCAATAGCGGCATTCTCTTGCTCTTGCAAGATTGCACGATGGCACAAAATGCAAAAATCCTATACCGAAATATGTATATATAATATAGAAAAATACTTGGTTTTTTTTACTGTTTATTTATTAAAGAAAAAATAAAATGACGCAATTTTTCCACAATTTGCATTTCAATCATTAATATATGTCTCAAGAATATTATAAAAGCGAAGTTTTAGTATATGAAGGGAACTTTTGCCTGTAGTTCTCGACAATATGAAGCAAGTATTGTTTATCTTCTTCGCTATGAGTTAAAGACCGGTTAAAATCTGTTATTAGTTTTACTTTCCTCTCAGCAGAATCATTAACAGCAGTGACGTTTTTGAGGATTTGAACACCTTTTAAATATTCTGCATTTTCGCACCAGTTTGAGGGATCTAAGTTGAAAAATTTTACGTCTATTTCCAATCGTGAAAAGATATTTCTAGTTCTATGCGTTACAAAACAATTTAAATCTTTACTTATGAATGCTTTCATTTCTTCAATGCTGCCATTTTTATGTAGATAAACGCCAGTTTCGTCATTGCTTTCAAACTCTTTTTCTAATGCTAGTGCTTCAACCATCTTTCTTTTCGCATTTAAGTCCACATTAGAATCGAAAAAGGCGAGACCAACGGCTTCCTCGGACAGATACCATAAGTGGTTTTTAATTTTATCTAATAAGGCTAGAGATATTTTTGGGTCGTAATAACCGGCAATGTTTTTTACCAGCTGCAAATCCAAATTTGGTGCTTCGACTGCATTAGTAGTTCGAAACCAATACGGAATATAAAGACGCAGCAGGAAAATACACACATTGCGGAATCCATTCAAATGGCTGGAAGATATTTTAAATTGTTTTTGCAAAGCAAACATTTTTAAGGCATATATCGCTTTTGACATAAACCTGGCATGTGACGTCGCGCCAGGTGCACGAAAGGAAAAGTTCGGGATGCTGCCACCTAAGAAAATAATCATGAGTTGCAATAGCTCTTTGTAATCATGGCGAATGGGGTCTTTTGCTATATTTTTGATGCAAAATTCTTTATTGGCTTCACATTCCTCTGCATTTATAGCACGTCGCACTTCTTCATCCATGATTCCAATTGAAAGATCTTTTAAATTGAAAGTGTTCCATTCCCGCGTTCAAATATGGCAACTTCCGGGCCACAAGATTTTCCAAAATATATTTCAAATACAGCTCGTAGTATGATTTCTGCAATATGATGGCTGCATGGCAACCACAACAAGCTACGTTTAAATTTTTGTTCCAGCAACATTCCAGCACCGTTACGTTTACCAGTGTTTGTAGCTGTCGTGTCAAAGTATACCATTTCCACCGAATTTATCATATTCATTTTTCTAAGTAATTATATATGGACTGGGCGATTGCTTCACCAGTTTCACATTCAATAATTCGAATGAAAATTAATTTTTCTATATTAGCTGCCGTTAAAACAATAGCTAGGCGTTCTACTTTTTCCTTTCCAGTCATTGCAGGAAGTAGTTTACCGTCCCAGTGTAACACAAATGTAACAGGGATCTGAAAAATTTTCGATCTGAGAAGTATTCATAACAAATCCAAAATTAACTTTTATACCTTGAAATTCTCACTAATTTCTGTACGATGACGCCGACGATATTCCTCTAAAAAAAATTAGTTGAAAGAGAAACTTACATATTATTTGTTTCAGCAGAATTAAATAAATACCTTGAGTGCTTTCCAATCTTTGATACTTTGCTCTGCGTCGATTTTCTTCTTCTAACCTTTGCGCCTTCCGTTTTTCTTTATTTGCGAGACATTGATCTATAGAAATCATGCTCCCAACACGACCTAGCTCTCTTTGTTTAATTAAAACATATTTGACTAATCCCCGTACTCAAAATTCCAAAAAAAAAATAACGCCAGGTCTAATACATATGTTATATGTATATATAATGAAATTTCCATCGAGTACATACATACAACAAATATACATATGTGTGGGAATATTACGACACCACATTTAATATAAAAACATTTATTGATTAAAGAGATCTTAAACACTTGTACTCTTGACGGCGTCTGTACAAAAAGTGACGCTTCTTAAAACTGTAAACTAAGAATAGGAATTCAGTTGGAAACTGTAAATTTCCAAGAATATACAGAGAATGAAGTAATAGAAAAATAATAGAATAACTGACAAACAGTGCTGCCAGATGTGATGCATCGCACAGTACTCCCCCTCAAATAAAGTCCTGCTGGACTTTTTAAGGTGTTGGTTGTGAGTTGTCTGTTAACTCAATGTATGCTGGCTTCAGCATGTCGATTGAGACTGTTTTGTCTGCCCCATTGATCCTGATGATGTAGGTTTTGTCGTCTACATGCTGGATGACTTCATGGGGGCCAGTGTATGGTTGTTGGAGAGGCTTCTTGATGGAGTCTACTCTCTTGAAGACGTGGGTGCACGTGTAAAGGTGCTTGGATGATTTGCCTGTATTTCCTCACGAATGTTTGTGGATCACCTGGTGTGCTTGCTGTATCAAAGAAATCACCGGGTATACGCAGTGTAGTCCCGAAAAGCAGGAGATGCTTTCAGATCTGGTTTGTATGCGGTTCGGAGTCTTAGTAGAACTGACGCTAGCATGTCCGGCCAAGGTGTCTCATTGTTGCACATGAGAGCCGCCTTGAGTGTGCGGTGCCATCGTTCCACCATACCATTCGATTGAGGATGATACGGTGTCGTTCTGATACGATGAAAGCCCAGCATTCGTGAGAGTGAGGTGAACAGTGCTGATTCGAACTGCAGACCTTGATCAGTGGTAATTGTCAATGGTGTACCGAATTGACAAATCCACTGAGTGTAAAAGGTGTGTGCAAGTGTCTCAGCTGTCATGTTGTTGAGTGGTATGGCGTGTGGCCATCTGCTGAAGCGGTCAATGATCGTCAGACACTAGCGAAGGTCCTTGACTCTGGGCAGCTCTATGAGATCCAGGTGGACGTGCTCGAAGCGATTATCTGGTACGTCAATGTGGTTTGGTGTGGTGCAGTTGTGACGATGGACCTTGGGACGTTGACATAGTATGCAGTGTCTGGACCAGAGGAGTGCGTCTGTTCTAATACCTGGCCAGACGAATCTTCCGGTGAGTTCCTTGACTGTGGCCCTGCCACTAGGATGAGAAAGACCATGGATGATGTCAAAGGCCTGGCGTCTGAGTGGCTGTGGAAGATAAGGTCGCAGAATATTATTGGTCACATCACATAGTATATCATGACCTTCAATGTTCAGCAGGTGCAGCTTGAGAGATGTGCTGGATTGGAGATTATTAAGCTATTCATCTTGGAGTTGTGCCAGCGCAATGGTCTCAGCATCAAGTTTAGTTGGCATGGTTATGGCATTAATTCTCGAAAGCGCATCAGCTACGACGTTTTCTGTGCCCTTGGTATGGAAAATCTGAGTTGAGAACTGTGAGATGTAGTCCAATTGACGTAGTTGTCCACGATCGTACGTGGAGTATCTGGTCTCTGCTGGTCTGAGCTTGCGGGAGAAAAATGCCAGTGGTTGCCATGAGTCCTTGTGTCGCTGTTCAAGAACGCCCCCAATGGCTGTATCCGAGGCGTCGGATCTCAATGAGAGGATGGCGTTTGGTGCGAGGAAAGCCAGGCGCGTGGCTTGGATGACACTTTTCTTGCAGTTTGAGAAAGTCCGTCAGTGGTGATTGTATCTGGGCCGCTTGAGAGATCGCTCGTCGGTAGTAGTTGACGATTCCCAGGATCGCTGACGGTTTCTGGCTTTATGTAATCGGCGATTGCTTGCGTGCGTTCGGCGGGTGGAGTGTAGCCGTACCCCAGGTAGATGACTTCAGACTTGCCAAACTGGCACTTCTTTGGATTGATGGTGAGATGATATGTACGCAGGACTTCAAAGATGGTGGTGAGATGTCGTAGGTGCTGTTCGTGGGACTGAGAGTAGACAATCAGATCGTCTATGAAGCAGCCCACGAAGTCTAAATCTCTGAAGATGTTGTCCATATGTCTTTGAAAAGTCTGCGTGGCATTGCGTAGTCCGGGTGGCATACCCAGAAATTCGAAAAGTCCAAAAGGGGTGGTTACAGCTGTTTTGGCAATGTCTGAATTGGTGGTAAGCCCTGACTAAGTCGATGGTGGAGAAAACGGTGGATCCGTGGAGACGCTGGAGAATGTAATCCCCATGAGGGACTGGATATCGATCTGGAACTGTATTTGCGTCTAGCTTTCGATAGTCACCTGTGGTGTGCCATCCACCCGTTTTCTTCGGCACCATATGGATAGGCCTGGCCCATGGGCTGCTCGATGGACGGATCACGCCATGATGTAGCAGGAGGTTAAAGTCATCTTTAGCTATTTGTAGCTTCTCGCCGGTGAGACCTCGTGGGAGCTCAAATACTAGTGGCCCAGTTGTCTCAATGTGATGAGCGACTTGACTGTCAGTGGCTGTGAGAGGATTGGTGCTGGGATGAGTTATGTCGATGAATTGGTTGAGTAATTGCAGGTATTTGGCGTCATGTGCACCAGGACAGATTGAGCGATTGATTGTTGAAATGCTGTGTACCGTGGCCTAAGATAGTGTGCCCTGAGTTGTGCACGACGAGGTTGTATCAATGAGACATCGTCCTTTGAGATCTAGAAGCAATACAAAGTGGACCAGGAAGTCTGCACCGAGAATGGCTGACTTGACATCTGTGATTATAAAAGACCAATTAAATGTACGGCGAAGATTGAAATCAAGGGTGATGACTTTTCGACCGCAGGTTCGGATAACGGTCCCGTTGGCTGCGAAGAGAATCAGATCATCTTCTGTGAGCGTGTGAGTGATGGCGGACTTGGGCATGAGAGAGATCACTGTTGTGCGATCATGAATGTGAAGGCGATGCTCTCTGGTTGGTGGTGTGTTAGCCTCTATGCTGTCGCCGGCCGCCTGAATGGTCGACAGCGAAGTTAGTTTTCCGCCGATGAGTCGAAGGTGCAAGGACGCTCGAACTTTTTGGATCTGGACCCATAGAGACGGTGATAGTAGCAGAACTTCTTCTTATCTGAGGCTGGCTCTTCCTTTGATGATGACTGCTGGAAACGGCCAGATGCAGGTTGGGGTCGGTCTCGAGTAATTCCCTGGTTCTTGATACAGGTCACCAGGTCGGCTTTGGCAAGTTTAAGACCTGACAAGTCCTTTGCCATGCTGGTGAGCAGAGTATTTTCGAATTTGTCGCCCCTGTGTGCTGCCTGGGCAGGCTGGTGATGTGTAGCCATAACGGAACGGCCAGCCTGGTTTTCCATTAGCTCGTCTGCAACTTCAGCAAGCTCTTCTGGAGGGGCATCTCTGAGGAGTTTGAGACACCGGTTGGTTGATGATGGTAACAATGCCAACCATTTTATACGCAGTAAGTCCTCTGAGGCCCTGTCGCCCATGAGAATTCTGAGCTGGCGCAGGAGCTGGCTAGGTTTTTTATCATCTCCGTTAGCGCTCGGTGAAGTTGGCGGTGGCTGGATTATGAAAACCGCTTCAATATCTCGTCCTTCAGCTTCGCGTACTTGTCGGTCTCTGGTGGATTCTGCAGGAAGTCCGCTAGCTGTAACATTGCATCAGTGTCCAAAGCACTAACGATTTGATTGTAACGTGATGCGTCATTTGTGATACGGGCCACCTGTAACACTGCTTCAACCTGAACAAACCACAAACGAGGCTGGATGGACCAGAACTGCGGGAGTTTGCAACTGGACACAGCTACAATTGATGCAGTGTTCTGGGCTTCATCGGCGGCGTCACCGATGGTCAGAGTTTTGTCGTTTGTGGTCATGTTCGAGGAGATTGAGGTCAAGACGTTTGAATTACTGGTGGACGTGTTTGGCGAATGCTCTAATGGCATGTCAATGAATCGATTGAGAGCACGTGGTCACTGGTTTTCACAAATTTTTAGACGCTGATGAGTGTGAAATTACAACGAGCGTGAATTTGCAATTAATATTAACGTTTGCACTCATTTGTACTTTAACGCGTGGAGAGACAAAGTTTGATCCAATTTAATCACGTCGGGGTCACCAATTATGTGGGAATATTACGACAGCACATTTAATACATATAAAAACATTTATTGATTAAAGAGATCTGAAACACTTGTACTCTTGACGGCGTCTGTACAAAAAGTGACGCTTCTTAAAACTGTGAACTAAGAATAGGAATTTAGTTGGAAACTGTAAATATTAGAATAACTGACAAACAGTGCTGCCAGATGTGAAGCATCTTGTTAGTGTGCCCACATATGTATGCATATATGTATGTACGTTCTTGATGGAATTTCCATTGTTTACGCTTCGAAAATTTGTAACATGCGCACATTTTCAAAGCTGATACATTTTTTGCCACACATGATTCAAATCAGTCCAGCAGAAAATTGTTGTTGTTTGCTGTACTCATAGATTTACACATAGATTTACTCGTAGATTTACTTCTAGTTTACCCAAAGTTGAATTGATGTAATTGTTTTCTTTGTTTTGTGATCTATCAGCTGTTCCCCTTCTCGGGTTTTCGTTTTTTCTTTTGGTTGGTGCATTGCCAACCATCCCAAACAGAAGTATCAGCTGTTCCTTTTTTCTTTTGGTTTTCGCATTGCCAACTATTTTAGTTTTAAGTTAGACAGTAAAGCTAGGTACTGAACGCACACATCGAGGGGTGTTACCAAACTATTTTGTCGCTGAGGTATGGCCTCCGGAAATAGTATTGGGCAAACACCGGATAATCCTTTCCGAAGGATTCCTAAAATATTGAGAACACCGCCTATTGGTAAAAATGAGGAACCCACCGCTGCTGGATCAAAGAAGAAATGTGATACTGCCGGTCAAGTAAACAAGGAGAATAAGCGTGAGGAATTGCAAAATGTATAAACGGTTAGCATTTTTAGCAAACTGGGCAAAAATATAAAAGAATTGGAGAGCATGATGGCGGGTCAAAGGCACATTATCCAAACCATGCGCGAACTTGTGAGCAGTATAGTCAGAGAACTTAAAAGTATAGAGAAGGTGCAAATCGAAATCTGTATGATGGTTAGATTGCGCGGCTAACAGAGCTGATAGAATCATAGTAGGGAATTCACCATATTCGCTGCTATTTAGCAGAATTGAGCACGTGCAGTGGCAGATATATGTATATGTAAAATGACTGAGAATAAATAAATAGAATTGCTTTGTAGAAAAATATACAAACTCGCACAGAAAACGTAAAAAATCATTCTCTGAGTGACATATGCATGCTTATATTGTATTATATGAACCATTGTCACATATGCGTGATTATGTGTGTTATAAGAACCATTGTTTTTCGAAAAATGGTAAAAATTGTATGTTATAAAATTAAATAAAAAATAATTTTAAATAAATTATTATTTCCAAATTATATTAATTTCGACTATTATAAAATGAACTTAAATGTGCTCATATAAACACTTCCATTCATTCTTTTAATTTCTTCAAAAAAATTAATGACCTTCATGAAATATGCATATTCGCATTTTTTCGTTATCATTTCCATATTTGTACCAATAGAATTTTTATGGCATACACATACATATGTACATATATTATTTCCTTGGCACATTTGTCTGTATGTTTACGAAAGCAAATGCGAGCCACGTACATATGTATGTACATTAGGCATATAACTTTTTACAATTTTTGCAAATATGAAAAACGGCATACCATAGTCGAATAGAGAATAAAAAAGTATGAACTCCATTATTTTTTTTTTATGCGAAATTGCAAAAAAGTTTCCGCGCAAAACGAAATTACTTTTTTATCAGAACTGCTGAAAAAAACAAAAAAAGTTTTGTACACTGATAATATTTATTTAACTTATAATCTTCCTATTATTCCAAACGCCTTTTAATGGACCTAAGGGAAGTGCCACACATCAGCGCCCAATATTTCATACAATTTTATTCCAAATTTATTAGAAAATTACGATGATCTAAAAAAAGAGTATGAACAAAATAAAGAGTGTATAAAGGTTAAAAGCATTAAATGGCGAAATGACATGCAATACTTATATGAATTGGTCGAATCTTTTAAATACTTCGAGAAAAATGAACGTTTTCCCTACATACAATTTAAAGCAATACCAGCACTGAGTAATGCCCGTTGGAATTCTAGAGCTATTTTGGCACTTTTAGCCTTTATACTTATTCCTGAATATCGTTTGCAATTATATCCTATTTGTAAGTTTGTGTGCGGTGCTTGAAGCGAAATCTGGCTTTCCGATCATACTTTCAACAAAAATAATTTCGCCGCACTACAGAAATCATTGGCCGGCTTCACAAAAGCAAATGAATGTTTTCTCAGACATTGGGTAAATAAACCATCAGCTATTAAGGAAGTTCAGCGAAGTAACATCTGCGCAGAGCGTGCAATCAAAATTATGCAAGACATTTTACCATTGTGTAAATCATCACATACTTTAAACTTAAAACTTTTTTCATGTAACAATTGACCAATATGTAGGTCAAATGAATTCGTTTCAATGCGGGTTCCACAGCAAATGCCAACTGCTGTGGTTGAATCAAATAGAAATGGTATTGGGCCTGTTTGCTATACTTGTAGGGAAAGGGGGCATATCGCCCGAAATTGCAAGAAACCAAGAAATAAATTTAGTAAAGTGAACCGAACTGAGCATGTAAATCAGATAGTGAGCGACGAGTGCATTGAAGTAACAGAAAACAGTGGTGCATCAGTAAACAAAATTGTTCCTAGTAAAAAATGCACAGAACTCCGTAAGGATGTCATTATTATTGGTCAAAAGTATGTCAGCTGCAGTGCGCTCATTGACTCGGGTAGCGGCAGGTCGCTTGTTAAGCGTTCATTTGTAGGAAAGTGTGGTGAAAGTACATCAACATGTTTTGAAAAGCTGATTGGTTTTGCGGGAGGTGAGATAATTTGCAGGGAAAAGGTGTCGGTGAAAGTAAAATTTGATAAGGTCACGCGTTTAGTTGATTTATTGGTTATAAATGATGACGTAATGGATTACGATGCCATAATTGGTATCGACATACTGTCAAAGGGAAAGGTGGTAATTGAGGGAGGTACGTGTAGGATAATGGCGATTGAAAGAAGTGACATTGACGTAGGGAGTGAGTTGCAGTTTAGGGTTGAGCAAGAACTACTTGAGTTGTTAAATACGTACGCACATTGTTTTGGAGAAAGGCTAATAGAGTTAGGGAAATCGAAGCGGTTCAAAATGGATATCCAGGTAACGTCACCGAGGCCGATTTCAAAAAAGCCGTATGGTATCCCCATTCCAAAACAACGTGTAGTAGAGGGTATTATTGAAAAGTTGCTACAGCTAGGGATAATTCGCAGGTCTTCCTCATTGTATGCGTCACCAATTGTGTTGGTGCGTAAGCAAAATGGGGAGGACAGATTATGTATCGATTTCCGGGAGCTAAATGCGGTAACAGAGAAACAGCCATGGTTGATGCCCACGGTAGATGGAGTTTTAGCCACGTTGTCAGGCAAGAAATATTTCACGACGTTAGACCTTATGTCAGGATACTACCAGGTAGAACTGGAAGAAAGTGCTAAACCTTTCACAGCGTTTGTGACGCATAATGGCCATTACGAGTTCAACCGAATGCCGTTTGGGCTTCGGAATGCGCCATGCGTGTTTCAACGAATGATGTCACAATTAATAGAACCGTTGGGGGATAGAGTGGTGTGTTATGTGGATGAGGTTGTTATAGCGACGGATACAAGGGAAGAAAATGTGAGGTATTTAGAGCAATTTTTGCAAATTATTCAAGAGGAAGGGTTAACGTTGAGGCTTTCGAAATGTTCATTTCTTCGTTATAGCGTGAATTTTTTGGGCCATGTGGTAGACGCGAATGGTATTCAACCGGGGGCTGTGAAGACGGCAGCCATTAGAGAGTATCCGACACCGAGTAGCCAGTTAGATGTTCGACGCTTTTTGGGTTTGACGGGATTTTTCCGCAAATTTGTGCCTGGGTGTGCCTTGACCGCCAAACCGCTCACCCAGCTTACGAAGAAGAGTGCAGAATTCGTATGGACCACAGCATGTGAAGAAGCATTTCAGCATCTGGTCCGGTCAGTGACAACCGCGCCAGTCCTCACCATATACGACGTCTCGAAAGAGCATGAGCTGCACACTGATGCTTCCAGTGTTGGCGTCGCCGCAATTCTTCTTCAGACAGAAGCCAATGCAAGTTTGCAGCCGATCGCTTACTACAGCAGGGCGTGTACAGCCCAAGAAGCGAAATATCATGCCTACGAACTAGAGGTGCTTGCTGTTGTGGAAGCGTGCCAGCGTTTTCGAATGTTCCTTTTAGGAAAGCGCTTCAATATTGTTACTGATTGCCAAGCAATAACAACTGCAAAACTATCGAAACCGATGATACCTAGGGTGGCCCGATGGCTCCTTAAGTTACTTGAGTACGATTGCAATATAATACATCGGGCTGGGTCACGTTGATGCGATGAGTCGGGCACCAATCAAGGTGTCAGAAGAAGTAGAAGACGTAGGGGCCAATATATTGATGTTGTCAGTTGATGATTGGATGGCTACAATGCAAATGCAAGACGACAACCTCAAGCATATTATGGGCGTATTGCAAGGGATTGTGCAGTCCGATCAAAGGTCCAATATAAATTCAGAATACACGTTGAAAAATCACAGATTGTTTCGCAAAACCGGGAAGGGGGAGCCGTTGCTTGTTGTGCCAAAGGGAATGCGTTGGAGAATAGTAAAGATGTGTCATGACGATGTGGGTCATCCGCGAGTGGATGGGACAGTTAAGAGAATTCTGCAACACTTCTGGTTCCCTCGACTTAGAAACTTTGTAAAATCTTTTGTTAAGTCGTGCATCGATTGCTGTTATAGTCGTGAGCCATCACGGAAGCAATGCGAACTTTATGGGATGGATATCCCGCCTCTGCCGTTTGTAACTATACACCTAGATCATTTAGGTCCGTTTGTCAAGAGTCGACATGGGTATGAATATGTATTAGTCATTGTCGATGCATTGACGAGGTACACAGTTGTCGTACCGACCCGGTCAACAAAAACGAAACCAGTTATTGATGCCTTGAACCAGCTAACACTGTATTTTGGCTTACCGCAACGAATTGTCACGGACCGTGGCACAGCATTCACGTCGGCAGCATTTACAACCTATTGTGAAACCTACAGCATGCAACACATTAAAGTGGCCGTGAGAACACCACAATGGGTTAGCGGAGCGGGTTAACCAAGCGGTGCTGGCTTACTTGAAGACGTCCACAAGTTATCCCAAAGACTGGGATGCGCATATTCGTCAACTACAATGGACAATGAACACAAGGGTTAATACCACTACCAAGTTTGCGCCAATAGATCTGGTGTACGATTTTCCATTGCGCGATCTGAAGGGAAATAGGGTGTTGGCCGCATTGCATGATGAACAATTTCATATGAATGGTCGACGTTCTGAGGCGATTGAAAATATCAAGAAGGCGCGTCTGAAATGGAAAGCAAAAATCGACGCTAAGTACAGCAAACCAGTTCCATATCAAGAAGGCGACCTAGTACTACTAGAAGCACCACCACAAAGTACTGGAGAGTCGCGTTAACTCCAACCCAAATACAAGGGGCCCTACGTTGTTAAGAAGGTGTTAAGGTTCGACAGGTACGTGATTGAAGACGTTGATGGGGCGCAATGTACACGAAGACGATACAGTACAATTGCAGCCTCCGACAAAATGAAACCTTGGTGTGCCCTGTTTCCGGAAGTAGACGACAATTATAGTTCGGAAGACGAAGTTGACACCAGGTAAACTCGGGACGAGTTTTGTCAGGAGAGGCCGAGTTGTCATCACTATGACGTGTCATCTCTATTTCTTTTACATATACTCATACACTTGTTCATTTTCGTCTATGTATTCATTTTCATTCATTTTCTGTATTTGTTAATTTTGAGTTCAAGTTTGTATTCAATGCTAATAAAATCAGTTGCCAAGAAGTAATAAAACCGAAAGGTCCATTTGACAAGAAGCTAAGTGTCAATTACTTGTACAATATTTGCCACCACGTGGTGGTATGCCAAACTTTTCGTCAAAATTTGTTATATGTCTAATGTACATACATTCATAATAACAAGTGTCGCAGGCATCTTTCGCATCTCCGTTGTCACGGTCAACCAATGGCCGAAACTGGCGTTCGTCAAAGAGTCAAGTGCTGAACACATTGAGCGCGAATACACACGTCCTTATGGACACAGTTATATAGTTGTGAAGCTGCCTCAATAAATGTGTCCCTAAGAACGTGTGTATTCTAATATTTGACAAATGTCGCTTGCAGTTTGTCGCGCTCATTGTGTTCAGCACTTGTGTGATGAAAGAAAATCCAAGCTGTGCCGACAAAAATAAACGAATGGCCGCCAATTGTCACCGCTTCCCTTGCCGCTGTACAGCTCCGCCTTCAAACCAGCGTAAATATGTATGAAGATGTATGAGCGTGCATACATATCGACGCAGATTTTTGCGAGTCACGGAAAAATATTTTAGACAAATATTGTAAATCGACAACAGCTATGTTGTCACTTTTGTCACTTCTTTCTGTGAAGAAGCATCAACAAGTTGATCAATTTATGATTTTTAGCTTTTGCCATCGTCGCGAAAAGACGACTTGTTGGCAAAGGCATGCTCGGGGAGATGTTACGGCCTCTGTTTTTATGAATGAAGCGAGATCGCTTGTGGAATTTGCGCCTGCGTTTATAAATGAAATCGTTTTTGTTGTAAAATTTACTACATTTGAGCTTCGCCAATTCGGCTGTCATATTGACTTGTGGTGCTTCTGCTATTTAGATAATTGTGGTTTTTGTAGAACAATGCTTCAATTTATTGTTGGTGACATATTCACATGTGGACGCATATGTATGTTTGTATGCTTGTGCATTATTTGTTCGGAAGTGTATGCAAATATATGTACATATAAATATATATGAATGCATGAACATGCAGATCAATGCGCGCGCATGTAATACATTATATTGATAAGTGATAAAATCATGATTTGAATTTCTGAATGCGCACATGCGCATACATAATAAGATTATGATATGAGCATGTGCAGAGACATAAGATTAATATGATAGAAGAAGTACATACATGCATACATACATACATATGTATATATTGTTGTGATAAATTTAATTTCTATTAGTGGGAAATACAGTAGGGGTATTCCCTTGCTCTTGCAAGATTGCAGATTGCAAAAATACTATACCGAAATATACAAGAGCACGAGAGCACCCATTGCAGAATCTAGTGATATATGAACGGCTGATTCGGTCAATGTATTGTGAATGACTGTTATGCATGGCTATTGTGAATCGACGCAGCTTCTGCATAAAGTTTTAAAAAAACTGTAACAAATCTTTATAATTTAAATAGAAATTATAAAATCTATTTAAAACTTACCTTCCTCAAAAATTTAACGACATAATATGTCTTTATGTAAAATGACAGTAAAAACAGGGTTGCAATTATATTTTTGCGTGACAGTGCACGCAAATATACATGGGTTTTGGTCCGACATATTTTAAAGCCATTGCAAATAATTTTCTGTGTGTGTTTGTTGTTGTGCCGGTGCATCAAGAGGAAATATGTATATGCAATTCTTGCACCGTGCTAGGGTTTTGCAAGATCAAGAGAATACCCCTAATATAATACAAAAACATTTATTAGAATAGTATATTATGTAAAAATCAAAGAAAATTATTAAATATGCAAGTCCAAATTGACTATAAATATTACTATGCATGCATTTATACAAACGAAAATTCTTGATATTCGCACATTGCGTATGAAAGGAAATGCCTCGTTGACATGAATCATGAATATATCATCATAACTTTTGGGTAAATCTTTTATTTACTTAAAATGACTTATTGTAAAATAAGATCAAATTAACATAAAATAATTTGAAAAATAATAAAAGTTCTAAATACATATTTCCATACAAAATGGAACATACATACATACATATTTCCTATGGAATATCAAAGAAAATATTTTTGTTCAATATTCTCTGTTTGGGAGTATCATGCATACATATGTATGTCACTTCATATTCATATTATATCATAATGGGCATGCATACATACTTATATGTATTTATGTCTCTTCATATTCTTGGATATGTGAGACCAAAGAAAATAAAGCATTTCTGCTGTTTCTCTGGGTGAGATAGAAAACATAAAAAAATGTCTTTATGTTCTCTGTGTGAGATTTGTGTTTTGCACACATTTTTCGCTGTCAGAAATGGAATGAAATATAAACAAGCAAAACGAAAATCGTCATGGGCATGTTAATATATTTATCTCTCTTCATATTATCTGCTTTGGCATATATGCCATGCCATCATATGCCGAAAATACATACATATATTTCTTTCTCTCATATTCTTTGTTGAATATGTGGAGAACTGTTAAAAATGTTAACATTTTACAGTGCGAATTCTGTGCTTGTGAGGTGAATTCTCTACTATAAATCTAACGAATGTTCGCTGTCGAACCTGCACCTTCTCTATACTTTTAAGTTCTCTGGTATAGTGGCGTTACACGCAAAATCGGAAAAAGTAGAAAACCCACCGAGAAGAGTGATAATAGGAAAATCATCTCAAGTCACTATTGGTAGAGATGATAATACCCCAAAAAGAATGCAAGAGGCACCAGGCTTTTTACCACCCATAAAAAAGCCAAAAAACGTAGCTGAAAAGGAGCAATTGTCGTATAGAGGAGCAGTAAAAAACGCCCAAAAGGATACCACGACTCTCCAAAACGCAAATGAAAGATGGGTAGACGTGGTTAAAAAGAGGAAACCGATAGAAAAGAAAATAAAAACAAAACCAGATGCCATCATTATCACGAAGAAAGAAGGGGCGTCGTATGCAGATATTCTGCGGAAAATAAAGAGTGACAGCGGGCTTGAGGAGCTGGGTTCGAACGTAACCTATGTTCGGAAAACACTCAAAGGAGACCTTCTTTTAGAACTGAAAAATGGAGCAGACACGAAAGCCGAATCTTTCCAAAGCGTCTTGGAAGGAGTGGTTGGAGAAATGGCTATGATACAGCCTAAGACCCACAACGTTACCATTGTATGCAAAGACCTGGACGAAATAACAACTCCAGAAGAAATTTGCTCAGCACTGAAAAGGGAGTGTGGAATCCAAAGTCTGGAGACAACGAATGTCAAAAGTCTGCGAAAAACGCGTAGTGGCACACAAATAGCACTTGTATGCATGCACGCTCAAGATGCTAAGGCTGCACTCAAATTGAGAAAAATAAAGATTGGGTGGTCAATATGTCGCCTTCGAGAATACTCGCCTATTCCCAGGTGTTATAAGTGTTTCCATTTGGGTCACATGGCTCGTAAATGCTGCAGTTTGACAGACAGGACACTTAGCAAAGTCGTGCACAAACGTTCCGAGCTGTATGCTCTGCAAAGGGGAGCACTCTGTATTGAGCACGGCTTGCCCAAAGTACCTCGAGATGATGAAGTTTCTAAGTAAATGAAGATACTCCAGCTGAATCTAAACCATTGCGCAGCAGCACAAGATCTGCTAGATCAGACAATCATAGAAGAGAACATTGATGTCGCCATACTAAGTGAGCAATACTCCCAGCGTCCGGAAAGCACATGGATTGCAGACAAATCTGGCAAGGCAGCAATATGGTCCTGCAAAGGGCAACCTTTTAAGACCTGCTCCAGAGAAAAACATAATTGCTTCACATGGGCGAATATTCAGGGGATTTATTTTGTAAGTTGCTTTTTTTGTAAGCGCAGCAATCGCAGAATTCGAGGATTTCCTCTTAAGGCTATCTTTAGAAACCAGAGGCAAAACACCTATTATAATAGCGGGTGATTTTAATGCTTGTTCAAGTGTATGGGGCAGCAGATGTACAAACCACCGCGGGCGGCTAATTCATGAATTTCTGAGTCAAACGCACTTAACAATAATGAACACCGGAACTCGAAACACTTACCAAAAAGGCAATAAAGGATCCATAATTGACATTATGTTTGTTAACGATTCGCTGAGCAGGCACATTAAGTGGGCGGTGTCTGACACATACACCAACAGTGATCATATGGCAATTATAGCACAAATTCCGTACTCCCTAGAGCAAGAACTTTTTAGCAGAAACCCCTGCCGAAAGCGAAGCTGGAAACAACAAGAATTCGACCCACACCTGATTTTGAGCTAGTCTGGAGTGTATCAAAGGCATCAGGTGACGGGCGCCGCTCACCTGGTATCAGCAGTTCGAAAAGAACTGGTCGCAGCATGCGATGCAACAATGCGTAGAACGTCACATCACAACAAGCGGCGGCCTGTATATTGGTGGAATGAGGAAATTTCCACGCTGAGAAAGCTCTGTCACTCAGCTAGATGGTGTCTACAGCGTAACTGGGGTGAAACGAACGAAAATCACTTTAGGGAAGAATTTAAAAGCCACAAGAAGCTCCTGAAGTCGGCAATTACCCGAAGCAAAAAATCATATTTTGAGAAGCTGTGTGAGGAAGCAAACATTGACACTTAGGGTACTGCTTACCAAATATGTATGTCAAGATTTAAAAATAAGCAGCAGCAACCTAAAGATGCATCTTTTATGGGAAAGGTCGTCGAAGCATTATTTCCGAAACACGACCGGATTTTATATGCCAAGCGACGAAACGAAGCTGCAGAGTCACCTCCGCTAGTCACGGAAGACGAACTATTGGCAATAGCAAAGAAAATCAAAAACGCCAAAGCGCCTGGGTTGGATGGCATACCAAACAGAGCTCTGAAGGAAGCCATAAGCTCAAAACCTCTAGTTTTCGCTAAAATGTACAACGCTTGTATAAAGGATGAGATATTTCCCGACTCTTGGAAGGTACAACGCTTGGTTCTGTTCCCAAAACCAAAGAAACCACCTGAAGAACCGTCATCGTACCGACCTCTGTGTATGCTCGACACAATGGGTAAAGTGTACGAAAGTATAATACGAAACCGCTTGGAAAAAATAAAAAAAGAGATCCACTATTGTCGCACTACGAGAAGTCGTCGATACTGCGAAATGTGGCACAAAAAAGTACTGCACGCTGATTACCCTGGCTGGGCAAAATGGGCAGATATAATAAAAGCCCTGGATGAAATACGGGCCCCTGACTACCTCATAAACATAATAGTGAGTTATTTTAAAAACAGAAGGCTGATTTTTGATACGGACGAAGGCACCAAGAGCTACTCTATCTCGAGTGGATTACCCTAAGTGTCAGTGTTATGTATAACGGGGTGCTAAGAAGACAGCAACCAGCAGACGTTAAACTAGCAGCTTATGCGGATGATCTCATGGTCGTAGCAGTGGCCAAGCCGACCTGAGAAATAAATGTAATGAGTGCTTAAATGGTCTACGCCAATGGTTCTCTTCTGTGAGTCTGAAACTGGCGGAGGAAAAAACAGAAGTTTTACTCATAAGCAGTAGGAAGATAGAAGAACGAATAGAGCTCACTATAGGGGAGTGCGAGTTTACCTCGCAGCCGCAACTGAAGTATCTGGGAGTAATATTGGATTCTAAATTAAAATTTAAAGAGCACCTGGAGTATTCTTCCGCGAAGGCAAACAAAATTTATAATGCCCTATCGAGAATGATGACCAATAGAGGCTGTGTGTGTTCCAACCGGCGATTCTTAATAGCGAAAGCAATGAGTTCCGTAATACTGTATGCGGCACCAGTATGGATAGAGGCAATGGATATAAAAGCGTATGCTAAACAACTAATTGCAGTGCATAGGCTTTCTGCAATTCGGGTAATAAGTGCTTTCCGGACTATATCAACCGACGCTGCTGAAGTATTAGCCAGCATGCCGCCTACTGACATCCAGGGAGACGAACTAGAGCGTCTATATCAGCTATCAACGCCTAAAACAATATCGGCAAGGACAAGAGCACTAAAATGTGGCAGGAGCGGTGGAATTCATCATCCAAAGGGCGATGGACTCACCGACTTATACCAGACATCCACTCATGGATAGACAGACGACATGGGAACATAGACTTTTATCTGACCCAAATACTTAGTGGACGTGGACGCCTTAGAAGCTATCTTTTCAAATTCCACAACGACTTTAGTCCGAACTGTCCGACGTGTACAGAGTATATAGAAGACTCTGAACATGTATTATTTTATTGCCCTCGATTTTCGAACACAAGGGAAAAGCTAAAAACCACACTCGGAGGTAGTCTTACGGTCGATAATTTAACGACACTCATGTGCCAATGGACTGATGAATGGAAAGCTGTCAGCGAAGCGTCAGCATTCATAATGACCAAACTGAGATCTCTTCAACAGACTAGGCGTCCGTCAGTCCGCGCAATAGAGGAGACTTAAATGTCTTGTCCCTCCCACGAAGTAATACTTAACCGGTGGTTCCCTGGGAGAGTCTTGAGTTGGGAGTATGTTAGGTTTGGCGGATTAAAGTTCCGCACTCCGGCTGTCGATGCTTCCCCTAAAAACAAAAAACAAAAAAAAAAAACCATGTAATGTATTTTGTATGAAAATATATGAACTGTGGTATGTTTCAATCACTTCGCACGGTTGATTTATCTGTTTTCATGTTCGTTACATGTCCAAATTGGTTTGTATGTTTATCTAGATCAAATACTTTAGCCGCTAGAGCGTTTTAAAAGGTTAAGAAAACATGTAATTTTTCTCAAAATGTTACATTTTTGTGAACGCTATTGCCACGCCAAGCGTGAACAAGGCAGTCAATTTGATTTCAACCAAATCGAGAGGTAAGAAATTTCAAAAATATTTCTATATTGTACATATATGAGCGTAAATACAACACGTATTTCCATACAAATGTATGTAAACTAGCCTAGGCCTAGCCAAGCACCATTGGTCTCGACTAAGTGTATCAGACCGTTAGTCTCGACCAGGGTTAATCTTTATTTTCAGATATTAATAATTTTTTTATTAAACATATGTACAAATTTGTAATTCTGTTAAAAATGCTTATTAATAAAGAAAAATAAAAAAATTAAATTTAAAATGTTTAGAATTTTAAATTAGGAAAAAGGAAGTGCAACCCTGCATC
The DNA here is from genome assembly GCF_016617805.1 of Bactrocera tryoni. Classification (NCBI taxonomy): domain Eukaryota; kingdom Metazoa; phylum Arthropoda; class Insecta; order Diptera; family Tephritidae; genus Bactrocera; species Bactrocera tryoni. Next base: position 31,938,017 of record NW_024395977.1, read on the forward strand.
AGCTTTTTAAAAAGAGCAAATGCAACCCTGCATCAGCTGTCGATTGGGGATATTAGAGCAGGACAGATATACTTTTTTATATGACACTGCTGAATGAGCGCAACAGAGATGTATGATCACATGTATACGTACGTGTGAGGGGAAAACAGTGTAGAATCTTCACGCGGCCTATGGCAAACTATTTACCCACTTATTATCTGGTTTTTTACCCGCTCACGGTTGGCAGGGTACACATTTTTTCTGTATACACTAACACCAACGCACATTTTCGGGTTATTTTTTGTTTGTTTTTTGAATGAGTGCCAAGGGGAAAACATAATTGTCAATAGTGCCAAAAGAAGATCTCAAAAAGGGTAATTAAAAGAAAAATTGGAAGACGCATGTCATTCGTGATCGTACCATCGTAAAGGAAGCTCGTACAACAAGAAGGTAAGTGAATGATTTTTATGTAATTTTTTTTTTTTAATAATTTCCAAATAATTACTTCATTTGTTTTTATAGCATTGGAAATCAGAACTGAATTGTAAATAGCAGCAACAGCAATATCATCAGAAGGAGCAAATATAAATTGTTAAGTAAGTGTGTGTTGTTTGAAATTGGACTGCGCAGTCTAATATAATACGCAAAAATAAATACAATCCAATATAATATGTGAAAACAAATGTTTGTTTTATATTTTAAATGATCAAATAATATTTATCTTTTCTTCTAGATGTTATTATTATTTTTATTTAATTATATTTCTATTCTATTTTATCACTATTTTTATTTAATTAGAGATATTATTATCACTTTATACAATTAATCTTTCATTTTCTTTTAGATATTACAAATTCATTGTAATTATTATTTATTTTCAGGTATTAATAATATTTATTTTGTTTCAACCTTTATTCAGATATTTGTCTTTTATTTTCAGGTATCAGGTTTTTCTTTAATAAATCTTTTTCCAGGTATTAATTATTTTTTTAAATTAAATATATTTTTATTTATATAAATTATAATAAATTTTATGTAAATATGTATAAAAAAAATTTAAAAATTAAAAAGCTTTTTTGAAATTTTAAGAAAATTTAAATTAGGAAAGAGAAAATGCAACCCGCGATTATGTAACACTGCTGAATGAGCGCAAAAGAGATGTATGATCACATGTATACGTACGTGTGAGGGGAAAAGTGGTTAGAATCTTCACGCGGCCTATGGCAATCTAACCACTTTCACTACTTTTGTACCTACTGTTTCACTAGTTTTTTAACCGCTCGTGGTTGGCAGGGATTGAAACATACATATGCGAACAAATGTAAATATGTCACAAACAAACAAAGTTCTACAAAAACATGGCAAGTCAATATGGCGAAGCCAAAATGTAGTAAATCTTTTCACATTTTCATTCAAAACGCAGGCGCACATTCCACAAGCGACCTCACTTCATTCATAAAAACAGACGATGGCAAAAGTTAAAAATCATAAATTGAACAACTTTCTGATGTTTGTTCTAAAATAGAAGTGAGAAAAGTGACAACATAGCTGTTGTCGATTTAAAATAATTGTCAATTCTAAAATATTTTTCGGTGGCTCGCAAAAATCTGCGTCGATATGTATTCATGCTCATACGTATCCATTCATACATATTTACGCTAGTTTATTGGCGAAGCTGTGGCAAGGGAAGCAGTGACAAGCGGCGTTCCTTCGTTTGAGTTTTTCCGCACAGTTCCGATTTTCTAACAACACAATGTTGTGACGCTTTGTCGTCCTGTCAGTGCTTCGACACATTGACTCTTTGACAAATTATTTTCGGCCATTGGTTGTCCGTGACCACGGAGATGAGAAAGATGCCTGCGACACTTGTTATTATGAATGTATGTACATATGTATGTGGCGCGCATTTGCTTTCGTCAACATACAGAAGAATGTGCCAAAGAAATAATATATGTATGTATATGCCATAGAAATTCTATTGGTACAAATGTAGATATGATAAGGGAATAATGGGAATATACGTAAATATGTGAAGGTCATCAATTTTTTTTTTTGAAGAAATGAAAGGAATGACCCAAGACGTGTTTATATGAGCACATTTAAGTTCATTTGGCACATCTTCATCTTGCAATTGTCGAAATATGTATGTATAATTTATTTGAAACATTAATTTATATAAAATTACTTTTTATCTAACTTTTCCGAATTTTGTAAAAAAATTAAAATTGTTACCATTTTTCGGAAAAAATGGTTCATACAATACAAAATAATCACGCATATGAGACTTTGCATATTTTTTCTTCAAAGCATTTCTCTTTATTCATTCTCGCACAAAATCAGTCGTTTTACATATATGTATTTCTGCCATTGAACGTGCTCATTTCTGCTAAATAGCAGCGAGAATGGTGAATTCCGTACTTCAAGTTTATCAGATCTGTTGGCCGTCAAATCGAACATCATACAGAATTCAATTTGCACCTTCTCTTTGTTTTAAGTTCTTTGCTTCACCTGTACTTCCAGTTTATGGCTTTTATGCACCCCACTGTACTGGTGATCGGTTGAGCCCCCAATTTGTGGAAAAGAAAAAATGAGCAAGTCCGATTTATGAAAATTAAAAAGACTAATTTCCGAGTATAATATAATTTGGTGTTTATTCGACTTTCTGCTTTGACGTCCGTTATCCAAGTGAAGTGTCCGTCAGGAATAAAGGGATGTCCAACTTATTCCAGTGTGAGAACGCTTCAAAATAAGCGTTTTTTATAACATTTTCCATTATGGCCAGATTGAACAAAATAATAATTTGTGGGCATTTAAATTTAAACACCCAACATTTAGTACGAATAAAAATTACTATATAGTGGCTATTTATTATATGGAGAAACTATTTAAATCTTTTTAAAGTATATTAGAACAACTGACTTTTGACCTTTCAATACCCAATAAAAGGATTTAAGCTTGTTAGCTCTCTATCATTAAAAGTTTTTAATCATTTTCCATTGAAAATAAATCTACGATGCTTCAAATTACAAAAAGTTTCATCAAATATCTTTAAATTTCCCAAATTTATTTAATATTCATTGTTTTACATTTTTTATAAGAGGTCTTGAACGATGCAACAAATCCCTCCGTTTATATATTTTTTTGGTAAGATTTCAATATGGCCATCGCTCGTTTCCAATTGATAAACGTCAAAACCTACTGAACTTGATTAGCTGTCAAAGTTCAGTAGGTTTTGACGTTTAGCAATTGCTCTATCACTTTCAGTGAGAACATTATATTTTTGACACAAATACATTAATACATAAAAATACACATGTAAGCAATAAATTAAATAAAAAGTATATACAGTCCACTAACTGTCAAGTGCAATGGTAAGCAACAAAATTGTAATATAAGACTTACTCATAAAAATGTGAAAATCATTGCATATAAAAGAAAACTTATAAATTAGAGTATACATAATACTAATATTACTATACAAAACATACATACTCCAAATATTAATGCACACAAGCAACAGATAAGAAAGTATCAAGCGTATGTACGTACATATGTACTTCCATATGTGTATAAGTGTGTTAGATGTACTAATCTAAATAGCTGTAAAATATCAATGGCTTGGTATCTGAAGAATGCAATAAAGATAAAATACATATTTACACATGTGTATGTACACTAAGCATACACACATATGCATATGTACCTAGTTAAGAGATTAGAATTAATAAATGTATTGACGAAACAAATTTAAATAAAGAATGTCAGAGTCAAACGTGAACTCTCACAGTACGGATTAAAAAGAAGTCTTTTTCTGTACAGAGGAGTTGGACATCTCTTTATCTCTGGTGTCCGTTTTTGGTGTTATTCCGTTTGCGTCTATTTCGTTCAATCTGTGTTGTCGTGTGTCAAAAACGTTCAGTCCGCACGGTCGCATTTCTTCGTTCTACATATGTATATGCCACTGTACAGAAACGGTGATCAAATACCTACATAAGTAATACCCTGTACACAAAACTTAGATGCAATGCACATGTTAAAAAGAAAAAAGAGGAATTAGAAATAAAATTCAGAAACATGTAATAGCTACTGGGTAGAAACTCTGCCCTATCCATATATAACGAAACTCTTGTTTACAGGCAAGTTCTCAAATTAGTTTAGACTTGTGGGCTGCCCAAGCACAAATCCAGCGTTTCCAAAGCAAATTTTTAAGATGCGCCGTCAATGCGCCTTGGTATGTCCTCAGTCACGATCTGAAACGAATTCTTGGAATTGAATCAGTTGACGAATCAATCAACAAATATGCAAAGTTTTATATGGAAAGACTTTCTGGCCATGTGACTTTCACTTCCTAATTTCATGCTATTAGGTGAACAAGACTATTGTAATCTGTGTTAATAAAAATATAAAATCAGGTTTTGGATCAAGGCTGTGTTCGAGCTGCTTAATAATTACCGCAATAATGTTACTAACTTGATAATCTGTTGCTGATGCTCAGCTGATATTTTGCTGATATGTATATTACAGTTTTTATTTCTTGCAGAAGGGTTCTAAGCAAAATTGTAAATTTTAACGTATATAATTGCTGACGAAATATTGTAAAATTAAGGTGAGTATTTCATGAAAAATACGAACAAAAGAAGGCAAAGAAGAAATCGTTTGTTTAAAGAATATTTCAAAAAAGAAAGGTGATAAAAGTAAAAGACTTTTTCCGAAGTATTGAATTATACCCTGATGATATTCTTTATTACATTAATACATTATATCAAACATAATATTAATATTTAATAGAATATTCACTTACAATTCCTCCATCTTATCGCGCATCCAAAATGTTTATCAGAGATAAAGAGATACCCAACTCTTCTCGCATTGGAAGTAAGAGAGCAATTGCTTAAGGTCAAAACCTACTGAGCTCGATCAACTGTCAAAGTTCAGGTGGTTTTGACGTTTGGCAATTGGAAACGAGGGATGACCAAATTGAAATCTTACCAAAAAAATATGTTAACTGAAGGATTTGTTACATCGGTCAAGACCACTAATAAAAAATGTAAAACAATGAAATTTTAATGTATTTGATGAAACGTATTAATTTAATTTTCAATGGAAAATGATTAAAGACAGCTAACAAGCTTAAATCCTTTTTTTGGTTATTAAAAGGTCAAAAGTCAGTAGTTTTAACATGCCACAAAAATATGTAAATATTTTCTCCATATATTAAACGACCTCTATAAAGTAATTTTTAATCGAAATAATTCTTAGTTCTTTTTATTTAAATACCCAAAAGTAATTATTTTGTCCAATGTAGCCATAAAGGAAAATGTTATCAAAAACGCTAATTTTGCGGCGCTCTAACACTGGAATAAGTTGGGGATTCCTTTATCCCTGATGTTTATGTTCCATTTATAACGCTAGTGATACGCAACAGATGCGTAACAATTTGTCGATAGAACGTGTGACTTTGACAGTGTTGCCAGAATTTTAGCGTACAACTTGATGCTTTCTCATCAAAGGCATCACTGCAGCAGTAATTGCACAACGAACACACCCCAACTACCCTCCTCAATAGCACATTTGAACGAAATTTTGTAAAACTCTTAAAGCAACCTTGAAATGTATGAAATACTTACAAACTTATGTCTTACTTTAGTTCGTTACTGAACATTGATCGAAATATCCTGAACGCATAATAGCATTACAATATTTGGACTGAAATAATTATCTTCTGACGATCAGTAGAAATACGTGGAAAATCCAATTGGCTTTATTGTGCTGCAAACATAAGTAATTGAAGAGTGAACGCATCTCTATCCTTAAATTATGTTAGTCCTAGAGATACAACAAAAGCAATTAGTTTCTTAGACCTTATTCCCACATAAAATTTTTATAAAAGTACGGTATGTATAAGTAGTTTTAATGTAAAGGGCATCTTAACTATTTATTATGAGTAAAAAATGTACATCTTATTATATACATACATATGTATGCAACAACATAATGAGTATGGATTAGTTAGTTATGGATGGAGTACGAGGGTAATTGGCTTAACATCGCGTATGTATTCTTCAAAATTTTTATCTTCTTGAAGAGAGGGATCCATTACATTAATTAATTGTGGAAGCAATGGATTATCCTTGGCCTTATTAAAACTATGGGTGTTGTAAGTATGTCACTAGTATTTAGATCATAATTTGCCGCCATTCGTATACGTCGAAACGTTGCATGCACCATTTTTTTTGCATATTCTTCGCTATATAAATCTTGCTTGTTTACGTATTCCACAAATTTTAGCATTTTGTTTGTTAGTTCTTCCCGTTCACTAAATTCTAAAGCCACTAATTCTTGGTTTCTTCCGGAAATATTTGTTTCACAATACTTGAAAGGAGTAAATTATACAAATCATTATCATTGAAATCTTCCCCAAGGTGTGCTAGAGTTAATTTTTTTAGGAAATGTGGCGATCCGTCGATGAGTAAGAGTTGTCCTCGAAAGCCAGCCTTTTCAAGCATTGCAGCTAATTTTAGTGCAATAAATGATCCATAGGAATATCCAATGATATAAAACGGTTCCGTAGATTTTAATTCTGCTTTCACGTCCTGAAAATAGTAAAACATAAGAATTTTATATAGAATAATGAATTTTTGCATACTTCAAAACATGCTTCGGCAACTTCCTTAACTGTTGTACATTCACTGAATTTGTGGAGTTGTAAAACATTTGTATTATTCTTTATGTATGATCCGATATTATACCAAGTTTGGCCTGCTGTACCCTCTAAACCTGGTATTATAATGTTTCGTCGCCCAAATTTCTTAATAAGATTTCCATTCCTAAAAGATTAGTGTGTGAAGCAAACATCATGTTAAAAGCGTCCGTACTTTCTCTGTCCCGGGAATCTGCATACTTTTGCAGCTTTTGGAAGGGCACGTAAATCTTGTAGTTTTAATATAAGATCGAAATCTCTCTCCAAAATTTGTTTTATTTCGACAGCCATGAGGGAGATCATTCCCATTTCAGAAAGTGTGGTTCCCAGTGAAATTGATTTCAAATCTCGTATGCCCATAATATTCATGATTGTATCAAGAATGATTTCATTACCTAAGCGGCCGGAATGTTTTTCAGCTACTACCATACTAGAAACTACTGGATCTGGGGTAGATAACGATGTGTCCAACTCATTTAAGCAAGATGAAATGCGCAGCTGCAGAGTTCCGCCAATTTCCATGTCAATTTTATCTTCAGCCATATCTGCCACTTAACCAACTTCACCAACCGCTCCCCATTGGATTGCTTTTCCGGGATAACCATCTTTAACACGATTTTCAACTATTCGTTCCATGATTGAATCAGCCATGCCGTAATTAGATTGTCCAGCGTTGCCACGCCCGCATGAAACACTCGAAAATACAACAAAATATTCCAGATGCGGACAATGTAATCTAGATAGTTGGTCCAAATTTTTTGTTGTTATTGCTTTCGATGCTAAGCTTTCCAAAAACTTTCATTTGGTTTGGTTTGCAAATATTCCGTCTCTCAAAACGACAGCTAAATTGAAAATTCCAGCAACAGGTCCTACATTTTTAGCAAGATTAAGGAGAGCTATACAGCCCTCAATCGTGCTAATATCAAAAGTGCTAACAATGACTTTACAACCGTAGCTCTCCCATAATCTAAAAAAGGAAACAAATTAAATATTAGAATTAAAATAACAGTAGATAAATATGAATCAACTGTTAAGATACGCTATTCTGTAAGCTTGATAGTCTTTCGATATACCTCGACTGGAACTCAGAATCAATTTACGTGCGCCTCGTGTTACCATCCAATCAGCCAACTCTAACCCAAGACCAGCTAAACCACTCGGTATTATATAGGTAACGTCCGGTTTAAAATATATCTGTTTTAAGACTTTCACTGGCAACGTTAGTTTCGATTCGGAACTCTCTCGAACTTGAATTGAAACCTTTCCAATATGTTTCCCTCCTATGAGATGCCTAAACGCTTGTTCAATTTCATGTCATGGCATATGTTTAACCCATCTTCGGCCGCTACATGAAATCACAGTAAGTTTTTAATTTCCTTTCGAAGGGGTGGTTTTATGATCATAATCAAGAATAATTTAAAAAAAAAATTTTTTTTTGACCAACCGTTTTCTTGATATGAACTGGTCGAAAAATCGACCGCTGGCCAAAAACCGTCAAGTATGAAAAAATATATATTTTTTGTTTTATTTTCTTTAAGAAAAATTTAATGATTTTAATTAAAATTATTTGCTCTTATTTAAAAGATATGTATTTTTTATATAAGACATGTATATTGTAGTTTTTATGATATTCATCAAAACATTTAGTATGTAAATAAACGTTAAATTTTTTGCAAGTAAAAATAGTATGTTTCTTGCATAACTTACAGCGCCGATATTTATTTTTAAGACTTCTCATGACGGCGTGTACCTTTTCGTTGATCTGAGAGAGGTTCAATGGATGTCCAGAGTCCTCATCTTCATCTCCATTCTCGTAATCTTCCTTATTGTCGTAAGTCGACAAATTGTTTGTGACTTCAGATCGAAAATCAATTTGTGAAAGTGGTTTCGTCTTTTAAAATTTTGCTAACATACAATGCAACTTCCATGCATTGACCATTGCGTTACCAAGAGCATTAATCCATATTGGCCACCACCATTTTTTTCCTCGTATACATATCCGATAGTTGGCCACAGCATTGTCATGAAGATCCACTCCACCCATACCGTGATTATATTCTTGTATTACTTTGGACTGTGGAATTTTGATAGTTTTCTTTTGCTTCCGACAATATCTTTTAGCACATATGTATGTACATACCATTGGTTCGGCTGAGTTATTAGTAATAACATTGACAACAGCGTTATCGTTCCACCGTCAATATTTCTTGTTGACCATCGAGTAGCTGGTCAAACGCCCCGCGTTTCTCTTTTTTTAAATTCCTTAAGGGCGATTTTGCTATCCTATTTTCACGTATAGTACCGGTTGCAAAAAATCGAGGCTCATTCAATAGGCACATAAGATGATAGGATAAAAAAAAAATTGTGAAAGAAAATAATATGGCAGTCGGGGTCAGTTACGTTAGCAAGCAAATCTAAAACAGTTTGTGCTCCTAGACCGATATTCTTATCGTGAGGGGTTGCTGCACCCCCATATAGTATACTAGAAAATAAATATCCACTTTCTGAACATAAGAACCACGACTTAAATCCAAAACGAATCGGTTTTCCTTTGATAAACATTTTGCATGAGTGTCGACCAAAGTATGGAATCATCTGTTCGTCTACGGAAAGAATATGGCTAAAAACTCCGAACTGCATAATATTTTTATTGAGAGCATCAATAAGCGGGCAAACCTTGGCAAAACGATCTACTGCATTTAAATCGGTGTTATCAGCGAGATGTAAGAACCGTTTTATTATTTTAAACCGATTACGACTCAACACTTGTTTTACAATTGGAATTTCCATGTCGGGCCGAACAGACCAATAATGGTCAATATGAGGCAAGGTGTGATACCCCGAAATGTACAAAATACCAATGAACCTACGTATTTCCACTGGCGTGACGTTAATGGCAGCATTGTGCTGATTCGCATATTCGTTTGTGAAATGCGTTATCTCTGCAATTATTAATTTATCAAAATACAACGAGAAAATATCACACGGAGATTTAGAGCCTGCAAAAAAGTTAAGTATGAATAAATACTCGTATACGTATATAAGTATATATATGAATTTATGCAAATATATAAATGGCAATTTAAACTAAATAATTAGAAATAGTTAATCAATTGCTTACCAATTTCAGAAAAAATTTCTTCCATTTTGAAAGCTTTGAATTTCTGGGTTTTCGCCATATGGGGACAGCAAATCAGATTTCCTCTTAAATCCGCCAGTTATCATAACATTTCCATGTGCATTAGATGTTGACACTGAGTCCATTACCTACATCCTGAATGTTCTCTCCTTCCAATGAGTATTGAAGTTCAACATGACCAGTGATTTCAGTTAAAAAATCATCATTGTTGTCATTCAGATTAATCCGGTCATCGTCCAGATCTTCTTCATCTGTCATACACTCCACATGAGGTGGTGGAATGTATACGACGTCGACATCTGTTGCCTTGAATACAGCTTGATCCTCCTTGTCATCTGAAGATGGCTCATTTAAAATGGCCATGATTTCACTAATTTTTATTGCTTCGGCATTATCTTCACCAATTGATTTTATTGTACTACGCAAGTTCGAAATCTTTCTTTTTGCAATAACAAAAGCCAACAGAATCAATTCGGGGAACTCCCTTTTTAAATTTTACGTTACGATAGTCAGAGGGAGACAAATATATGAGACGAAAAGGTTACATGCGGACAGGTGATGCCAGACTTAAAACGATAAAAGTATAAAATCCGAAAAAACTAAAGCAAGGGCCGTTAAATATTTGATATTTTGAAGATATATACTTGCCTTTTACTTAATAATAACAAAAATCATGCTTGAAAAAATTTTGTCCTACTTGACGATTTCTGGCCAGTGGTCGATTTTTCGACCACCAAAGAGTATGTAGTTTTAAAAGTTAAAAAACTTGTAATATAGAGGTGAGTTTCTTTTGATTGTTAAAAGTTGATCTTTTGTCTTCGTATACAATTAAATATAAAAACAATTTTTTTTGTTTTCCCAATTTTTTTAAATTAAACAAAAACACTTTAAAAAATTAATTTTTTTATGATTCTACCAAATTTTTCATTTAATGTTTTAACTGAAAAAAACTATCCCTTATGTTTTAATAAAATTCAGAATTTAATTTTTCTGAAAACAAATCATGAAAATAGCACTTAGCTTCAGAAATATGGACCTCCAAAGTTGTTGGTCGAAAAATCGACCAGCGACCGAATATGTGTTAAGGACGAATGTATTACAATGAATTTAAACTCACTCCAATATCCTCATCTGAAGTAAATTCTACTCAGTCGGCCAGAACAGCATGGAACGTTATCTCTTTGAGGAAGCAGCTCATCCCAAGTTTGGTGTCATTTGACATATCAAACTTTCCAATTTCTAAGAAATGTCCACCATGCCCCAAGCAGCGCACTGACGCCAGTAATTTAACTTTGTTTGAAAGATGTTTGAATATGGGTAATCCATTCAAATTCATTATCTTCTTCAGAAATTTTTATAACTAACGGCTCTAATGTCAGTTTTTTTCCAACCTTTTGCAATAATAACAGTTGCTCATCACCACACAAACGGATATTTGCTATTAAACTGAAATTTTCAAAAGTTGTTGCACTATGAGTAGGCTTGAATTTTTTTTCTCTTGTAACTAAAAAGCCTTTTTCAACTAAACTTTTATATGCTGCTTTTACTGTTGTAACGTTTTCCTCATGGCTTAGACCATTGGCAATTATAAAATGGCAGTTGGTTTGATTGACGAATTTTGCATTTTCTATATGAACACCGGCAATATCATCAACTTGTTGATCTGTGAAGAGCAGAAAATCCCCTGCTACCAATGGTAAATCCTCAACTGCTTCTACAAATTTCGTTACGACCGGTTCTTTATTCTTCGCGCCTACTTCCACAATTTTTAGTTTTAATACTGGAGTATTTTCAAGGGCTAACTGGACGCACATACGAACTGCTTCTGTTATATCCAGAGTTGGTGTTGGAAAATGTGAAACAAATTGATATCTTTCGAGTACAGGTATTCCGGGAGCTTTACGTCTTTGAACTGGGCTAGCATGTAGTCCAATTAGTTCAATACCACCGGCAACAATGCGATCATATTTAGGCTCAACGTAAACATCAAAAACTCTGTTTTCAGGATCCATTTTAGTCATAAGGTCAAAATGGTGAGAGCCATTAATCCTTAATTTTCTTATTTTTGTTGGTATAAGCAAGGTACGTGAATCAGTTCCCAAAATTTCAATTTGTAACATGGCATCCATAAATGTTACCCAATTATATTTCCATTCTACTTTTCCATATAAACCATCTCCACGCGCGAGTGTCACTGCGCGGGAAGCACCATTATAGTGATATCCTCTCAGCCTAAGCTCTTTGTAAAAGTCTTTCTTAGATAACATTGAGAATTCCGAATCCTTATATGGTTCGTGAATATTTGGAATTGCTGGATTTTCAATTTCTCTTATTCGCCCCGTCACTACCAAGTTTCCCGACTCGGTAATCTATAAAACATAAAATGGGATAAATAAGAAGTAAGTTGGGCTAAGTTCGGGTGTAACCGAACATTTTATACTCTATCAAAGCCGGTCCAAATTATCAGGTATTCGAAAGCTTAATCTATATACATATATAAAAGAAAGTGACGTTAGTTACTACGCTTATAACTGGAGAACGCCTGGACCGATTTCGCTGATTACCACCAATTCAAACAGGTCTCCGCCCAAACAAGGAGAATACTTAAGAAAATTCTAGAAAATTTTCCGAAAAAAAAAATTATGAAGAAAATAAATTTTCAAATATGTATGTACGATTTTAAAAAGGAAATAAAAACGAACGTGATTTTAAATGCTGGCGCATAACTAAAAACGCCTGGACCAATTTTGTCAATTCTTTTTTTAAAATGTTCGTTGAGGCTCAAGGATGGTTTTCATGGCGAAAAAAATTCGAATAATTGCCGGAAAACCCGTAAAAAGAGCCCTTTTCTTTTTCCCATACAAACGAATGAATGCTGTTAGTAACGCTAATGCTCGAGAACAGCTGAACCAATCTTGATGAAATTTTCAGAGTTTGTTCGCTGTGGATCGAGGAAAGTTTAGAAATAAAAAAACCGTATGCTTTTCGTGAGGAAAAGTTAGAAAGTTTGAAACTTCCAAGAAAATAACTTTTTTTCATACAAAATTTTTTTTTTCAACTTTTTTCCTTTTGTTTTTCAATTGTCAAATTTGTCGTTTGCTTTCTTTATTCCGGTTATTCAAAAAAAAATTATTGAAATTTATTCCGTGTAAACGTTATGTGTGTTTCACACAAAGTGCTCAATTACAGATTGAAATTTGTTACGATGCCACGAAGAGGTCGCGTTCGTTTTGGCAACATAAGTATATATATTGACAGCCCATGGCACATGACCGAGTATTCCCAGGATGCGATGACATACGAATGAAATTATGGATCGCGGGCAATCAGCAAGTGATCGTCACGATGTCAGAGGACAACTTTTCAAACAACAGTTGCGATGTTTTGTAAACTTTATCTTAAAGCAACGTATGTATATGTGGTTCTGTTAGATGCTGGATGTACTCTGTTGAGTGGAAAAAAGAGAGGTTTGCCGCACGCACATATTCTTCTTTGGATGGTGGTTACACCAAATCAAATTGATGAAATAATTTCTGCGGAAATTCCTGATCCAGAGATAGAAGCAGAATTATACGAAACCAATATGATTCATGTACCTTACGGACATCACAATACCACTTCGGTTTGTATGTCTGACAATAAATGTACGAAACAGTATCCAGGTGCTTTTCTTTCGGAAACACAAACTAGAAATGATGGATATCCAATGTATCAGCGTCGCTCACCAGATGACAATGGCAGAACATTTAGCATTCAATTTAGAGGCGTGAATATCGAAGTTAACAACACATCGAAGTCGACAACATATGGATCGTACCATATTCGCCACTGTTGTCTAATTCACATTCAGATGTCATGTCAATGTTGCGTATTGCAGTTTGGTGTAATCGATAAAATACGTGTGTAAATACGTCACCAAAGGAAGCAACATGGCGGTTACTGATCTTGAACGATACGGTCGATACGTGAACTGCAATAAAGCGCTTTGTATGATATTTACTTTTGCGATTCATGAACGTTTTCCGCAGGAATAATGGGATGCCCAACTCCTCTCTCACTGGAAGTGAGAGAACAATTGCTAAACGTCCAAACCACCTAAACTTTGACAGTTGACTGGATTGGGGAGGTTTTGACGTTTAGCAATTGGAAACGAGCGATGGCCATATTGAAATCTTACCAAAAAAATATATAAACGGAGGGATTTGTTGCATCGTTCAAGACCTCTTATAAAAAATGTAAAACAATGAATATTAAATAAATTTGGGAAATTTAAAGATATTTGATGAAACTTTTTGTAATTTGAAGCATCGTAGATTTATTTTCAATGGAAAATGATTAAAAACTTTTAATGATAGAGAGCTAACAAGCTTAAATCCTTTTATTGGGTATTGAAAGAACCAAAGTCAGTTGTTCTAATATTCTTTAAAAAGATTTAATTAGTTTCTCCATATAATAAATAACCACTATTTAGTAATTTTTATACGTATTAAATGTTGGGTGTTGGGTTAGTAAATGCCCAAAAATTATTATTTTGTTCGATCTGGCCATAATGGAAAATGTTATAAAAAACGCTTATTTTGAGGCGCTCTCACACTGGAATAAGTTGGGCATCCCATTATTCCTGGTTTTCCGACTGTTGTGCGTCTCGCAGTTAATTTGGAGAATGACCAAATAGTCTATTTCAACACAGAGAATACAGTACAGACAGAGAAAACACCCCCAGCAACAAAATTAACATTTACGAGTTTTTTCTCAACTTTCGTCAGTGAACCGTTTGCGAGAACTTGCTCTAAGTAAAGTAAAGCATGTTTCGATGTGGAATAGAAATACTTCGAAATAAATGAAATCATTCAGTTTGGTAAAAACGAAATCACATTTCATTCGGGGTCTGGAACACCTATTTATATATATGAGCAATACTATGTATCAAAATGTCATTAAAATTTATGCCTCCAATTGCCCTGTTCCATAGTGAATCATGACATTCAGTTCCACACTTCCATTCAAAGTCATATTTGTCGCACGTATGAATCGTACGTCCTCGAACTCAATCGGAACAGCCATGTAGCTTGGACCATGATACATCAAAGAGAATGTTTCCCAAGCATATTGAAGGTAGCATGTAGCCGGAATTAGTATTTTCCCATCAATAACATGCCCGCTCATAAATTCCTCATTATCGCTACTTAAGTTTATTTTAAATAAGCGTTCTCCACTCGATTTAGTTTTCATGTTATCATATTTCGTCACAAACTAGTCTTCACTGTGATCCCAGCGAATTAATGAGCTGATTCCAGGAGTACCCTTCGATACTGGGAATTCAATTTTCGAATATAAATTTTCTACGGGGAACGTTACTCCACACAAATATTTAATAAAATATTATTTATAATAATTTATAATTTATGACTTTAGCATGCAAACATAATATGTGTGTAAAAAGTTTCCTTAAAAAAAATGCACAAATATTTTTGGTTGAAATTTGTATAAATACAATTCTTTTTACGGCCCGAGATCATAAACATGTTAAGTCAACAATAACCGTGCGATTCTGTACTGTGATACAGTCTCAAGTCTCTAAATTTGAGATTTTAAGTTAGAGACAATTTTTGAGACTTGAGACGATTTTGCTATTCTGTAAGTGACAGTCACAAAATCTATTACATTCCATTATTCAGAGATGTTTTTACACTTGAATGAAAATAAATATGTCGATAACAAATATTAAATTTTCTATAACATAGTCAAAAAACATAATTATCAATAAAAATAAAAATATATGTTGATTTTGTTTCATAATATTTACTAAATTTATGTAAAATTGATTTATTTCTAACCTTTTCGTGTTTGAGTTGGTTACAAAATATAAAAATACGACAATCGATTGATATCTATGATGATCTCTATTCAGTATATTCAAAATGGCAGACAAGAGCTCTTTTTAGATTTGAGACCTGCTAACTATCAGGTCTCAAATTTGAGGCAATATTTTGAGACTAACGCTAGAGACTGTTTAGTGAATAGTAACTAGTCACAAATTGATACTTTACCTCAAAATGTCTCAAATAGAGAAGAAGAGACTGGTTACAGAATCCCGCTATAAGAGTACTTACTTTCCTAATGCCGTGAGGAAAAACAGGGTATTATTGCTGTTGTTCCGTTGTGTGAGCGGAACATGAATACCATTGGGCATTGATCGTTTGAGTATTGCTTGGAGTAATCCGTGGGGTGCTATTTCAATAGTTAAAGAATTTTTGGGTAGCATTTCAAATGTTTCTTCAAATAATACGCTATTCAGAAGATTGTTGGCGTGATACTCTGCTGAACATAAATTATGTCCAAATTGCTCCCAATCTTCTTTAGGTACTCAACTATTTTGAACTTCTTAGTTTTTGATCTGGTATGATTTGTTGTAAATATTTAAAAAAATAAGGACCCATATGAGCTATGTAACGAGAATGATAAGCAATATTTGAGCAAGGCACTTCTTTCGCAAAAAAATGTTTAGCCTTTAACTCCTCCACAAATTTTGCTATATCTTCAGCTGGCCCGGAAATGGTACAAGATTCCGCACTATTCCAAAAAACTACTTCAATGCCATCTGGAATTAGACTGATAATCTTCCTAAAACCCATTCCCACAGCTGCCATTGATCCTTTTATTTTCTCAATTTCCAGACTGACTTTTTCACGGCAATAAGCAGCTAGAATCATTTGTTCTGCAGTAAAGCATCCATCGGCATAGCCGCAGCCCAACTCACCTACTGAATGACCAATAATGTAGCTGGGTTCTATGTTTAATGAGCGCAAGAGATCTACCAAACCGATTTGAATTGCGGCTATTCCTACGAAGGAGTGCATTATATTTTCGATTGTACTGTGATTTGCGAATGTGTTCATTAAGTCAAGTCCCTTCGATTGTAGAGTTTTATGGCTCTGCTCAAATGCAAAAAAGTAGGAATCTGGAGCAATGATGCTCCCATTTCGGCCCACTGCGAACCCATTCCGCTAAACACCCAGACTATAGGACGCTTTATACCGGTACAATGGTGTACATCTCTAACCTTTTCATTTGGTCGGTTCCATTTTTAACAAAAACCGCATATCCCCGATACACCATGCCGGAAACTTCTTCCTTTTGAATATTACATATTTAATAAAGCAGAAAATTCGGCATCCAAGGATTGATTTTCTATAGCGTTGAATACATAATTGACCGAATCCTCAGTCCTTTCAGCCCAAGTTAGTAACCTTGGTATATCATCATTTGGCACACCGCAATTTATTTTCTTTTTGTCAAACCCAAAAGAATTCACACCTATATATGGTTTCTCTAGGTCAACGACATCTTTTACGACAATCAGACGGCCTTCCGATAAAGCAGTAATTTCTGGTTTTACTTCAGTGAAGTTAATATTTGGAGCAATTTTCCCATTTTGAAATGCTAAACATGCCTTCACCAAAGAGCAAATACCAGAAGCTGCCTCCGAATGACCTATATTTGATTTTACTGAACCAACTAATAGAGGCTTCTCACGCCCACTTTATAATATGCTGTCAATTGCTTGGCATTCTTCGGGGTCTCCGACCACAGTTCCAGTACTGTGGGCTTCTAGGTAACCGAAATCATTAGGTTTTATATCAATTTCATATCAATTCAGCAATAAGTTGCCCCTGAAGTTTTCCAGACGGGAAGGTAATTCCTTCCGGTTTATACCCGTCGCAATTGGTTTTCGAGTAAACAACGCTGGCATACTATATGTATATACGTTTAGCATCACGTCTACGTTGTAAGAATAGACAACTTATAGCTTCAGATCGCGTATACCCTGATACATTTTTATCAAAAAGTCGACAATAGCCGTTAGGAGCAAGTACACCAAGTCTTGAAAATTAAAAAAATAATTTAACTAAGATTTATTTATTGTAATATTCTTTGATGAAGAGCATTATTCATTATTTATGAATACTTTAAATACCGCAAAAAGAACAATACAACAATAATGAATGGAAACACAAGTTGCTTTGCTTATGTACCTGGCAAACTGGGTGCAATATTAAATTTGATCCACCAATAATAGCTGCGTCTATTTCTCAATTACGTAAAGCGGAGAAATCATTGTTTAAGGCAAACATTGAGCTAGAACAAGCTGTATCCAATAAAAAGGATGACCTTGTAAGCCTAAGCAATACGAAATTCTATTTGCCATCATTGCTCGACTGCATCCAGTTATACCAAAACCACCTGAAGACACTTTTTCATAAAACCATGTCGGATTTAAGCAGGCATCTATTACAGCTTCATATGCAGTTTCGATTAAAATACGTGTTTCAGGATCCATCGTATGGGCTTGTTTAAAATGAACGCCAAAAAATGTTGCGTCAAATTTTTCCAAATCGTTAATTTTTTCTGATCGCTGCTCTGAAGGAATTTCCCGGACTTTTATTCGGTTGCACCCGAACTAAGCCCTTCCTTACTTATTGTCCAAGTTTTTTTACAGCAAATGTATATTTATGAATAAACGAATTTAATAGTATATAAAGTCTATAGCAGGCGTTAAATGAAAAAATTAAGTTTGATATAAATATTTCAATTAAGCTAAACTTTCTAACGGGATGTTTGGGGTTTGGTAAAAAAACTGATTTCGTTTTTTAGAATGTTTGGATAAACTATTATCAAAAAATTAAAAAAATTAAATTACCGAATCTCTGACCTCTAAATTTATGTTAGAATTTTTTTCTTATAAGTAATAGTAGGAGCTGTTTTGATTTTACAAGCATTACTTTTTAATGGTTGTGAAGTGTAACTGTAGTTTAAACATTATTTGTGGATCAAATATTCAATAAAAAACCAATAAGTTTATGTGTACAAAGTCTTTCGAAAGCTCATATATATGTTAACATGGCAAATGTTAACAATTAATAAATAAGTAATAACACATAATCAGCAATAATTAGCAAATCATAGCGGAAATGCATCTTTAATTGCACAACATTTCCCACAGTAAAAGCCAGACGCTTTCATCAGCACAAAAGCTCATTTTTCGGCGTGAAGCGGAAATCCAACACGCGCAACCAAAATAAGCCAATTCGGAGAATCGGCAACAAAGTCAGCAGTTGGCCGGTGCAACGTAGCTTAGGTTTTAAGTAAATTAATTCTTAAGTTTAGTCTTAGTCTTAGCTCTGTAATGAAACGAACAATAAATAAAATTTTTTTTAAAAGAAATTAACATCAAATTTCTTAACTGGCGCCCAACGTGGGGCCTTCGCTAGTCGCGTTTCGTATCAATACAATTCGCGGGTGTATCCACAAGTCTTGGTTAAAAAGTTTGTGCTGTCGTGATACTCAGCGGCTACCATTAGAAGACAAGGATAATACTGACCACCCCATAGACGGCGAAGGCTTGGGCTAGGACTCAACAGAAGTGCAGGAAAAGAGGCCCCCTAGTCGCCAATAGCAAACGGGAAACGCAAGACGTTAGCCGCCTGCCCAGGAGAATGTTCCTGCTACTAGAGTAAGAATTAATTTTAAGAATAAATATTAATATATTCACATATGTAAAAGAATTTTTAAAATATAAAAAGTGAAACTGTTTAATGTGAAACAAACTATGTTTAAGAAATCTTTAATGCAAAGGTGAACATAATTTAAGAATAGTGACATAATTTAAGAAAGAGAGCGCAATTCAGAAAAAATAATTGAACTAGACGAGATAATATTATAACGAAAAGCTAACTAAAAGTGAAAAATTTAAAAAGGAAACTTTTAACTCAAAACAAAATAAGCTAGGGATAAATTAAATTTTTAAAATAAAAAGTGAATAATAGAAATATATCAATCATGCCAGTTAATCCTGCCAACCTCGTTCGGCCACCAATACTTAATGCACCCCAAGGGCCACCAGCACCTTGTGGTCAGCCTCTTGCCTCTTCTAATTCATTCTCGATGGATGAGTTAACTTCCGTAATCACAGGAATTGTGAACAATGTCTTAAGGACTGAAGGGCGAAACATGGTTCAAGCCGCCCTTAACCCAAATTCCAACTTTTCAAATTTCACGGACATTACCATAGACTCAAGACTACCCGGGAATATCTCTGAATTAGACAAAATACCAGATGTGGTACGATGTCTTCGGGAGTTCTCCGGAAATCCGGGAGAATTCACATCTTGGAGGAAAAGCGTGGACAGGATCCTCCAGATATATGAGCCTCAAAGAGGTACCCCAAAATATTATGGCATCCTCAATGTCATTAGAAACAAAATCGTGGGCAATGCCGACATTGCCTTGGAGTCCTATAACACTCCACTGGATTGGAAGGCGATCTCCAGTTGCCTAACATTGCATTACGCGGATAAACGCGACCTTGGTACCCTTGAGTACCAAATGACCTCTCTCGTACAGGGTAGCAATACAATTCAAGAATTTTACCAAAAGGTATATTCTCATCTCTCACTAATTCTGAACAAACTGGGATGCATGGAAGTCGGCGCAGAAGCCATGCACCTTCTAACTCGTACGTATAGGGATAAAGCCCTAGACACGTTCGTTCGCGGACTCAAAGGAGATCTACCGAGACTCCTTGGAATGAGGGAACCAGCAGATCTCCCTCAGGCACTCCACCTGTGTCTCAAACTAGAGAACCAAACCTTCAGGTCACATTATGCCTTGAGCAATAATAACAATATCAACAGGAAACCACAAGAGTTTCATCCACCACTACCTCCCAGAAGGATGAACAATGAGTTTTACCCCGAATTGGCATACTTGCCCCAACCAAGGTTGTACGCAGCCACTCCACATAGACCACCGCAAATGAACTATCAAGTTCAACGCCAGCAACAGGCGCCCCAATATGCACAACAGCATTACAATCCACCACCACGTCCTTTGCATAAGCCACAGCCACGTCCAGAACCAATGGACATTGACCCATCACTGCGAACTAGGAATATTAATTATATGAATAGGCCACGTAATAATGACCCTATTAACAAAAGACCTCCTCCTGGCAACCCTCCAGCTCCTGTGCCCCCTAATAAAATCCAAAGGAATTTCCATATAGATTCCGAACAACCCCAAGCTTACTATCCTACCACAACAATTGACAAGCAGACGAACGACAACTCTAGCCATTACGATGACGAATGTTACAGAGACAGAAATGATGAAGGTCAGGACGATAGCTACATAGACACGACTGATTTACATTTTTTAGAATGAGTCACCTCTTCGCTGCCCTATGTTGAATGCAGGCTGAAGAGTGGAGATATTGTGAAAATTTTAGTAGATACAGGATCTACGAAAACTATATACGATCCTCTATCGTGCCCAATCCAATAAATAACGAAAGCATTTTTTTGCGAAATCCATAGCAGGAGACATCGAAATCAAACAGCATACCTTTCTAAACCTATTTAACTCAGACAAAAACTGAAATTTACCTCCTCCCAACTCTGACATCATTCCATGGTATTATTGGGAATGATAGCCTTAAGGAGCTTGACGCAGTCATCCACGTAAAGAATAACTTCATGGAGTTAGAAGGCAATACCAAAATTAAAATCAAGCAGCTAGCTTCAAGATCTGTTAACAAAATACATATTAAGGAAGATAACTTGTCACAAAAACATCAGAAGGAAATTAATAATTTAGTCGAAAATTTTTCTAATCTCTTTACGGAACCAAACGATAAACTTACCTATACCACTAAAGTCATAGGAGAAATCAGAACGCACAAGGACACTCCCGTTTATACAAGGTATTACCCTTACCCAATGTCATTAAAAGGTGAAGTCGAAACCCAAATCAACAAAATGTTAGACGATGGCATCATTCGACCATCAAGATCACCTTATAATTCACCCGTTTGGGTTGTAGCTAAAAACCCGATTCCCAAGGCAATAAGCAATACCGAATCGTTATTGACTATAGGAAGCTTAACTCGATTACTGTAGCAGACCGCTACCCAATACCCCAAATTAATGAGGTACTATCCCAGCTTGGGAAAAACAAATACTTTTCCGTTTTGGATTTAAAGAGTGGATTCCATCAAATCCCTCTCAAAGAATCCGATATTGAGAAAACAGCTTTCTCAATAAACAATGGCAAATACGAATTCACAAGACTGCCATTCGGACTCAAGAATGCCCCTTCAATTTTCCAGCGAGCCTTAGATGACATTCTTCGTCATCACATTGGGAAAATTTGCTATGTCTATATCGATGATATAGTCGTTTTCAGCAACTCTGAAGAAGAGCACACCCTCCACTTAAACCAAATTTTCAAAACCCTTGAAGACGCAAACATGAAAATACAATTAGACAAATGCCATTTTTTCAGGGACTCAGTAGAGTTTCTAGGATTTATTATTTCCTCAAAAGGAATAACAAAGAATCCCTCAAAGGTAGAAGCAATAGCTAAAATACCTTACCCCAAAAATATTAAGCAACTTCGCTCATTTTTAGGCCTTTCCGGCTACTATCGTCGCTTTATTAAAGATTACGCCATGCTGGCTAAACCCCTAACCATACTCTTAAGAGGGAGGGAAGGACGTATATCTAAAAACAAGTCCAGCAAAATTAATATCGAATTGGATGAAGACGCAAAAGATGCCTTCAACAAAATTAAAAATTCACTCATGTCTGACGACGTCATACTTTCCTATCCTGACTTCAATAAAGAATTCCATCTAACGACCGACGCGTCAAACTTTGCAATTGGTGCAGTCCTTTCGCAGGACAAACACCCCATCGCCTTCATCTCCCGAACACTAACCAAAACAGAAGAAGCCTATGCTACGAACGAAAAAGAGTTTTTAGCAATCATCTGGGCTCTAAACAATTTCAGGAATTATCTATACGGTTCAGCCAAAGTAAAAATTTATACAGACCACCAACCCCTTACACAGGCCCTCAGCAATAAAAATAACAACTCAAAAATGAAACGTTGGAAAGCCACACTGGAAGAATACAATCATGAACTCCATTACAAACCAGGCACAACTAACGTGGTAGCCGACGCACTATCAAGAACGCCTCCCGAACCAATTAACTCCTTGTCAGTAACCCAGCATAGTGACGAGAGCTCATCCGATAACTTAATTTGGCATGTAGAATCCCCAATTAACGTTTTCAAAACCAAATCTTCCTAAATTCAGGCCCAATTTCTACCTATCAATTCAAGATAGTATTCCCCACATACCATAGACACGTCATTGAAGAACCGGAATATAACTCAGAAACATTAATAAATCTCCTAAAAGGTACCTAAACCCCTCCATAATAAATTGCATCAAAACCGACGAAAGAACTATGGGTAAAATTCAAGAAATATACCCGATCCACTTTAGTAACTATAAAACCAGGTTTTCTCAACTCCAAGTCCAGGATGTGACAGACGAACAGCAACAAGAAGAAATAATCATAAATACCCATAAAAGAGCACATAGGAATTCTCGTGAAAACAAACTTCAAATTTTAGAAAATTACTATTTTCCTCCATGACCAAAACAATAAAAAGAATTATTCAGCAATGCTCAGTTTGCAAAGAAAAGAAGTACGACCGCCACCCTACCAAACCAAAACTAGGAGAAACCCCTATTCCACAATTTCCAGGACAAATCTTACATATTGATATTTACATAACTGAACGAAATTTCGTCCTTACAGCCATAGACAAATTTTCAAAGTATGCTCAAACCAAAATCCTTCGCTCCAGAGCCGTAGAACACGTTAAGGAACCTCTCCGCGAACTACTGTTTCAATTTGGCGTACCAGAAACGGTAGTTATAGACAATGAAACGTCTTTGAATTCAGCTTCCATTCGATTTTTATTGGAAGATACCCTAAATATACAAATTTTTAGAACACCACCTTATGCAAGTTCCGTAAATGGTCAAGTAGAGCGATTTCACTCGACCCTCACAGAAATAATGCGCTGTTTAAAAGCAGAGCGAAGTTTCACCTCATTCGGCGAACTCCTCGATAACTCCGTCTACGAGTACAATTTTTCAGTCCACTCCTCCACAAAGAAAAACCAATAGAGGTATTTTTCGGGAGAAGAATCTCCACAGACCCAAGCCAATTTGAAAGAGCTAGGGAAGAAATTATCTCGGAACTAAAAATAGACAACTAAAAGATCTTTCCTACCATAATAAATCCCGACATCCAATTAGAACATATAACCCTGGAGAAACAATTTACGTTAGGATAAACAAACGACTAGGAACCAAAATATCTCCAAAATTTAGAAAAGAAATAGTAAAGGAAGACAAAAATTCCACCGTTTTGACAGAATCAGGAAAAGTAGTTCATAAACGCAATATAAAAATCAAAACTAAAATTTTTTGTTTCCAGACTTCTCCTTATTTACCCAATATTCGCATCAATAGACATTTATGACTACTCCACTTCACAAATAGTTACTATAAATGACGGACTAGTAAAAATCCAGAATGGAGACTTCAGACTAATACACATAATCGACCTCAACAAGTACGAACAATTTTTGACGGACATGTACAAATTCACCTCTTCGGACATACCTAAGGACACAATCCTTTATCCCATCCTAAAACACGAATTAACCCAATCTCTTCAAATTTTAGATACAATAAAACCTGTCGAAAGAAGACAGAAAAGATCCATAGATAGTTTAGGAACGGCTTGGAAATTCATAGCCGGAAGCCCCGATCACGAAGATCTGGATGTAATAACCAAAAATCTTAATGATATCAATAATAATAATAATAAACAAGTACTAATTAACAATATTTTTAACGAAAAATTAATAACATTAGCATGATAGTAAATAATCTTCTTAATAACATAAGGAAAGATACTTATATAGAAAACGAAACTATTATAAATTTGCAGAATAGAATAAGATTAATAAAAGAAGAGTTGATTAACATTAAATACGCCATACAGTGGGCAAAGAAAGACATTTTAAATACATTATTGTTAAATAAAAATGAAATCGAAATTGCGTTAGAAAATTTAGAAAATGACGAAATACCTTTCAAAAATGCTGAAGAAGCACTAGAAATATCAAATATAAATGTAATTAGTCAAAATATGACAATATTTTACTTGGTAAAAATACCATTAACTATTAAGGAAAATTTTCAAAAAATGATTATAAGACCAGTTGTTAAGCAAAACAAAATTATAATTAATGTCGAATTTGATAAAATATTAAAGGGTACAAAAGATACCTATGGAATTAAAGAAGTATGTAATAATTATAAGAAAATTGAGATTTGTAAGCAAACTCAACTAGTAAATATAAGTAATAGTAGTTGTATACCTAGAGTAGTAAATAGCCTAAATTCATCTTGCACTTTAACAAACGGCCAACATATCCAACAAATCGAAGAAGTAAAACCCGGCACCATATTACTTAATGGCTTTCAAGGGATAATAGATGCTGACGGAATGCAGAAAAATTTATCAGGGACACACCTTATTAATTTTCATAACTCAACGTTAAAAATAAATCATCAATTTTACATTAATTACGATTTGGTTCCACTGCCGGCAATCCCAGCAGCCCTGCAACCAGCACCAATCGAAAGAAATCGAATTGAATTACTTTCTCTCCAGGCCTTAAAGGAGTTTCACATTGATAACATACGAAGAATAAATCTTCTGAAGACAGCAACGATATCCAATAGCTCCCTTTCACTTGGAGCCGTTGCAACTATCATTCTCGGTATAATATTTTTTCGAAAATTCTGGAAAAAGCACCAAAACAGAATAATCATATCTTCAAGCCTGGACCTTAACCAGATGCCTCCGGCGAATATTGATCTTAAGGAGATCAAAGATCTTTCCAATGATCAAAATACTTACATCAATTTTAACAACCTCCCCTATTTTTGATAGGCTCTCGGGACGATCGCTTTTAAGAGGGGAAGTGTTAACATGGCAAATGTTAACAATTACTAAATAAGTAATAACACATAATCAGCAATAATTAGCAAAGCCAGCGGAAATGCAACTTTAGTTGCACAACATTTCCCACAGTAAAAGCCAGACGCTTTCATCAGCATAAAAGCTCATTTTTCGGCATGAAGCGGAAATCCAACACGCGCAACCGAAATAAGCCAATTCGGAGAATCGGCAACAAAGTCAGCAGTTGGCCGGTGCAACGTAGCTTAGGTTTTAAGTAAATTAATTCTTAAGTTTAGTCTTAGTCTTAGCTCTGTAATGAAACGAACAATAAATAAAATTTTTTTTAAAAGAAATTAACATCAAATTTCTTAACTTATAGTTTCTTAGTTCTTAGTGTGAAAACGACTTATTCGTGCATACATTTGTATTTTGTTCACATCAAACTATAATTTTATAAGAAATTCTTATTCATAGTATGTTACTTTCAAATTCACATCTTAAACTCATGTTTAATTCGTGTAATCACATTTTTATATTATATATTTTAGTATGTTATGCACCTTATTATAGAGATTTCGCTCATACTCCGCAATATTATGAGAGTTTAGAAATTTCCCTGTCATTCCGGAGATAACAATTTCATCGCCTTCAGATTCAGGAAATAATCTTGAATATTTTTTATGTTTTTTTGAAGTGGTTTCCTTAATTAAAAAAAGGTCTAACTGCTGTGTTTCGTTATTAGTTGACATGGTTTAGTTTATAAATTAAACACTGGAATACAGCATAGGATTTGAAAATTGTCCTGGTTGAACACACTGTACTTAAAGTTAACACAAAACCACCGGGCGTATACGCACGACTTGCCAAACGAATAGCAATGGTTTGAGACTTCAAACTTGAAGCTACTTTTATAATAATACTTTACACGACGAGTACAGATAGGCTGTTCACGATAAGGTGGTTATCGGGTTATGTGATTAAGTAAACAACAACAAAATGCGGTATGACAAAATAACCAACTTTGACCAACCTCGACCCTTGTTTACAAATTATGTGGTTGTTTGCTTATTTCCAGTGTTAGAAAGTCGTTGGAATTTTACTAAATGGCAGCACAAAAAATAAATAAAACTAAGCGAATGGCATTTCCATTTACATTTTCTTATTGGAAAATCTGCTATTAACAGCTGTTTTTTGTTTACAATCAGCAAATTAAAACCGAAATAAAAAGCATCGAAAAGCATCACAAAGCATGAAAAATCATCAATAATTATCAAAAATTATTATTTATACAAAGAACTTTTTGAACCCTTAAAATTCGGATTACTTAATAAGCACATACCTTCAATAAAGTACATTTCCTGAATAGCAGAACTTATTTTAAATTCGATTATTTTGCTTTTTAAACTTTGTTTAGGCATTTTATAAGTAGGAATTTCATTGAACTAGAATTGTAAACAATGAACAGCTGTTTGTGTAAAAATAAGCAAATAACCATACATAGGATGTTCACGGAGCACAGAGGTTATTTTTAATTTAATAATCACATAACCCGATAACCACCTTACCGTGAACAGCCTAACTATATATGTATGTATGTATGTACATATACTGTATATGAAAATATTGTTCGTTGTTGCGTTTTCCCAACACAAAAAAATAAAGTAAATGATGTTAACCCTGAATGTATATTTAAAACAGCGGTATGTAAACATTTTCGTTTTAAATATCCAATAGCGTATTATGTATACTTAGTTCATAGAATGTATTGCTTTCAATAAAACTTATTTCTTTAGCGCAAAAAAAAAAATCTGGGAGAAAAATTGAAATATTTAGAATCACCTAGGACTTAATTAATAAATGATATTTGAAAATATATGCCCATAATCAAGTAAGAAAATATTAATAAATAATTTCATAGATTATTTAGTTCAATCTTACGTATAATCTACATTTTAATTGACAAATGCATTACATGAATGTTATTTTACAAAACAAAATTTGACCATAATGCCTTTAAAGTAATGTATGGAATATGCGTAAAGTTTGTTTGATGACTGAATAGGAAGTGAACTTCTTTAATTTAGTTTCTATTTTCACGAAATTAAATTCCATTCATCAGAAATGTATTTAAAAAAAATGTACATATATGTTTTTTTTATTAACAAATAAATATCTATAGAGAACTAGAGGTTATTTCCCAGTAGAATTTATATCCCATATTTGAGATTACTAATGATAGTTTTGTTAGTAACGTAAATCAATATCCATAATTATATACATATACATATTAATCATTATTTTAACATAATTTATTACACCAATGCATTCAATATTACTGGAAAAACATTTTAAACCAAATATTTCAAATCGGTCATACCCCTAACATCAAAATAAATGAATATTTCAAAAGAGAAAGTGCAGTGATTTAAGCAAAATAAATATTTAATATATTCAAAATACTGCGCTGTATTTCATTTAAGACAAATTTTGTTTACATTAACCTAAAATAGGCGATGCTTAGTTAGTATTTACTTTTTGAACATACAAGTATTTACTTTAAATTTGAAATGCAGACTTGAGTTTAAAACATATCCTATATATTGAATGACAGAGTTCCGTTAAATTTTAGAAGTTGAAAAAATGTCGGATACTTACTTATTTCAAAACGAAGCCTAATTAGTACTAATTGACAGGAACATGCTAAAAACTTTTCACTTCTAGGTACATACAACATAAGTTAATGCATATATAAAAAGAAAGGAGCCCCGTCAAAGCCTTTCACATTGATTGGCTTACTAAGTGCATATATGCATTATAGGTCAGCAGCCGCCATTTGTGTGAACAATAAAAAAACGATAAAGACTTGCTGCAAGCATTTGCCGCCATTACTTCCGTTTAGAAATTGGCGATATAGGATTATAAACCCCATACAACTGTTATGTAGGTAGGTAGGTAGACTAGTTCAGCGTGAAAAGTTTTATCTGAGCAACCTCCGAGACGTTGTCAAGAAACCTTCGCCTGATAGTTATGATTATTCTTCTCTTCTTCTATATCCAGCTTCTACAATAGTCGTTATAAGGCGGTCCTAGTCTATTGGATTGTCTGCTTAACAGGTCACTGTCTAATACTCCTACTGGAGTTTTCATATCATTCCTTTTAAATATTAATAGTCAGCATGTGCGGCTCATATTCCATTCATGCCACATTTTCCAACTTATTGAGCAAGTCAAGGATTGACTCTACCGAGATTCAGCTAAATTAATAACATACTATGGATAATGTATATGTCACATTAATTATAAGCTAGCAGATGGGCTGAAAAATTCGTAGGCCTCTACATAGATGACACTCCTTATGTTAAATTTACTTCATTTTTAGTCAGCCCCTAAGACATCAAAAGAACGTACTGAATACAAGTATATTGTGAATGAATGTATGGGTATGCGAACTATCCTACAAAAACAACAACGAATTGCTGATTTTGAGGAGTATTTGTATCTCTTCAATCGTAATAAAACCGAATCTTTGCGTCTATATGTGACATTAGATGAAACGCGCCTCATCCATTTCACACTGGAGTACAATCGACAGTCAGCCGAGTGGACTGTACATGATGTACCGACCCCCAAGCGTGGATAGGCGTAAAAGTCGGCTGGTAGGGTTATGACATCAGAATTTTGGGATGTACATAGGTGGTATTTCATTCATCTAGTGCAGTGTTTCCCAAAGTGGGCGATAACGCCCCTTGTGGGCGCTGCAGGTATCAAGGGGGACGGTAAGAGACCCAGAAAGAAAATGGGGAGTGTTGTGTAGAGGCCTGGGGGGTTATTTGTAATTTTATTTAGCTAGGAGGCCTGTTAGACAACGACTACATGAGCTCTCGACTCTCAACAACAACTTGTGAACATCAACTAATGTGAATTAAAAGATTGCTCAAACTAGGTTCTATATTTCTCTCCGCGTAGTTCATATATCTGTCCTATTTTATTGAATATAAAAAAAATTAAAATCATGTCAATCGGTCGCTCCGTTTCATAACGGGGCATCTCGACAGGATAGAATTTATAGAATACTAATTGTCAAACGTATTGCTATTGCCATTTCCAAATCTGTATGTGGGCATTTGCTATCATAATATAATCATTTGCGCAAAGGTGTAGGGTAGGTAGGTTCGAGCTGATGTAGCGAATGCTTTGAGCTCTTGAATAAATTATTTTATCACTTGCGAAATGACGTCGGGTAGGTAGCTGATGTAACGCACGTTTTGAGCTTTTGAACTCCTTAAATCTTTTATGTGGAAAATAAAAATCCTTTTTTTACAAATGTATTTCTACGAAAAATAAGAATTCATATTTTTGGACTACTATATAATAATTGTACTTAAGCATTCCTATATAAATAATGTAATATTTATTTTATATTCATTTGGGGTTTTGCGCGCAATAGATGAGCATTACTTACGCCTCCTTTACACTACTCGTGAAGTTAAACGTATTTCTCAAAGCAAAACAATGTCGGAAGTAAAAAAGAAGAGGCGGCAATACTGTGCGGAATACATTAAATTCGGATTCATTGAAAATCCCACAAACCCATCCCCGCCTTTGTGTCTTCTATGTCTAAAAACATTTTCGAATGAAGCAATGAAGCCTTCAAGACTGCAAGATCATTTGAATAAAATGCATCCAGATTTTTTTTTTTTTTTTTTGCGGGTGAGGGGGTGGAAAATGCCTTCCGCATCATCGGTGCTATCGTCACAGCAGCGGTATGTGCCATTTGCAGGTCACTAAAAACCCCCCCTCTAAGGAACCGTCGCCCACCCTGGGACCGCGTTTGCATTACTTCAGGGTGGCGTTCCATTTTTCTCATTGAGAGATTTACATCTGCGCACCTGCGTCCAGGTCCCGCTTATTGCTGCGAAGCAAAATTGCTGCGAAATTCTTGATGATCTCCCAGTTTGCTTCACTCTCCAACATGACGCTGACTAAATTGTCCGCGTTTATTGGGCCAACCAGGTTTTCTACGGCGGTGCGTTCTTGTTGCCAGCGCACACATTCAAAGAATGTGTGTTCAGCGTCGTCTTCTGGCGCGTCGTTATATAGGCATGACGGCTCTTCGACTTTTCCCATTCTGTGGAGGAACTTTTTGAAGTATCCGTGTTCGGATAGTAACTGAGTTGTGTAAAAATCGACTTCTCCGAATTTACGGCTTGTCCATAAGTCTAGATTTTTTATTAGCCTGGCCGTCCATCTGCCGCGACTTCCATTCTCCCATCTTTGTTGCTATGTTGTTATTGTGTCTTTCCTTATTTGTTGAATTGCGCTCTTGTTGTTATTGGATGATTTCTTTAGCTCCCAAAGCTTTTTCCTTTCATATGCTAGAAGGTCAATTGGGGCATTACCGCTTATAACTAATATTGCATCGCCTGATAATGTCCGGTACGCTGATGCAACTCTGAGGGCTGCGGTGCGGTGCACTCTGGCCATTACCTTACGCCGATTTTCCTTTTTAAGAGCGTCTGCCCAGATCTCGGCTCCGTATAGTAAGACGCTTATTGTCGTCGACATTAGGAGCTTTCTCTTTTCTTGGCTGGGGCCCCCTATGTTGGCCATTAATCGACTCAGTTGAGAGGTGATCTTCGCTGCCTTTCCTGCGGCGTGCTGGATTTGAACCCAGAAGGTTAGTCTGGAGTCCAGTCTTACGCCTAGGTAGTTTACTGCTCTCTGCGTCCTAAGAATATCCGTAGTTGTGTGCATGCTTATCTCGAGAGGTATGTGCTTGTTTGTTAGCAACAGTAGCTCTGTTTTCTCCGTAGCGAGCTGGAGGTTGTGGGTGTCAAGCCATGTTTGCGTCCGTATCATGACCTTATTCAGCTTTCTTCGCGCTTCTTCTGTGTCCCTTGCTGTGATTACTGCCGCAATGTCGTCCGCGTAGCCAATTAAATATGATTCGTCTGGCATTTCTAGTTTTAATATAGCGTCGTAGCTGATGTTCTATAAGTCTGGGCCTAGAATGGATCCTTGTGCTGCTCCTGACGTAACCGCTATCTGTCGTGACCCTTCTTTGGTTTCATGCAGCAGTTTTCTGTTGCTAAGGTAGCTCCGCACCACAGCCCTGAGGTAGTCGGGTATCTTGAAGCTTTTTTCGAGAGCGTCAATCATGTCCACCCATCTAGCACTGTTGAAAGCGTTTCGGACATCTAGAGTCGCCAGTAACACTATTCTTTTATATTTATGCCATCTACGCTGCGCTGCTTCTACGCTTTCGACGACGCATTTTATGGCTCCTATTGTTGATCTACCGGGTCTGAAACCATATTGTCTAGGGACAATCCTCCAGCTTCGTTAATGGCCGCTTAGAGTCTGGGTTTTATGAGGCTTTCGTATAGCTTTCCCGCTGTATCAAGCATGCATAGAGGACGGTAAGCTGATGGCGAATTGGGGTCTCCTTTTCCCTTACTGATTAACACTAGCCGTTGCTTCTTCCATGGTTCAGGGAATATTCCGGTTTCAAGGCAGGCGTTGTACATTTTCAGTAGTACTGCCGGGCGCTCTGCAGCGATTATTTTGAGGATTTCTGCTGGGATCCCGTCCGGGCCGGGTGATTTGTTGGCCTTGAGCTTGCCAGTGGCTAACTGCAGCTCTTCAAGGGTGAACAGGGGGATTTGCGCAGATCTTAGTGTTTGTTCTGGATCACTAGCCCTGCTTTCGTGTGTGGGGAACAGCGCGTTCACGATGTGATCCATTTTGACAGCGGTTTTTTTTTTTTTTGTTTTTTTTTTTTATAGTAGGAGGAAGCATCGAAAGCCGGAGTGCGGGACTTTAATCCGCTAAACCTAACCTACTCCCACCTCATGTCTCTCCCACGGGACCACTAGACAAAGTATTACTTCATGGGAGAGAAGAAGACGTTTAAGTCTCCTCTATTGCACGGACTGACTGACGCCTAATCTGTTCTAAATGTCTCAATTTTGTCATAATTTAATCCGCTAAACCTAACCTACTCCCACCTCATGTCTCTCCCAAGGGACTACTAGACAAAGTATTACTTCATGGGAGAGAATAAGACGTTTAAGTCTCCTCTATTGCACGGACTGCCTGACGCCTAATCTGTTCTAAATGTCTCAATTTTGTCATAATTTGATTGGCCGCTTCGCTGACAGCATTCCACTTTACAGAGGACCCGCACATAAGTGCTGTCAAATTTTCCACCGTGATACTACCTCCAGTGGTGGTTTTCAGCTTTTCCCTTATACTAGAAAACCGAAGGCAATAAAAGAACACTTTTCAGAGTCTTCTATACACGCTGTACACGTCGGACAGTATTGACTAAAGTCATGACGATATTTGAATAGATAGCTTCTGAAGCAACCATGCCCACTGAGTATTTGGGTAAGGTGGAAATGGTCTCCATGTTGCCTACCTATCCACGAGTGTATGTTCGAAATCAGTCGGTAGGTCCACCGTCCTTTGCATGAAGTTTGCCACCGCTGCTGCCACATTGCAATGCTTTTTATTCTCTTTTCTCTTTTTGCTGTGGTAGACGTTTCTGATAAATTATATATTCACGCGAATTCGTCTCCCTGGATGTCAATCGGTGCCATACTGGCTAATACCTCAGCAGCGTCATTTGAAATGGTTCGGAAAGCACTTATCACTCGTATTGCTGAAAGCCTATGCACTGTGTTAATTGGTCTAGCATATGATTTTGTTTCTAGCGCCTGTATCCATATTGGAGCCGCATACAGGATCACTGAACTTATTGCCTTAGCTATTAAACATCGTCGGCTTGAACGCACACAGCCTTTATTTGCCATCATTCTAGATAACGCATTATATATTTGATTAGCTTTATCTGCCGCATTTTCTAAGTGTTCTTTGAACTTGAGTCTTGAGTCCACTATTACCCCAAGATACTTCAACTGCGGCTGTGAAGTAATCTTACATTCTCCTATGGTCAGCGATATTTTCTCCTCAATTTTCCTTGAGCTTATGAGCAGGACTTCTGTTTTCTGCTCAGCCAGCTCTAGACTCTTGGTAGTAAACCATCGGCGCAGACCATTTATGCTGTCATTGCATTTGATCCGGAGGTCATCCAGATGTTTAGCTACAGCTACCACTACGAGGTCATCCGCATAAGCGATTGTTTTCACATTTTTTGGTTGCGGTATTCTTAGCACCCCGTCGACGGGGTGTTGACAGCGGTTAAGTCAGGCGGCTTTGCTCAAGCGCCGAGTTTCTTCATAAATACTTTATATCCGAGTCCCCAGGGGTTTCTGTTTATATCGCGTAGTTCCTCCTATTTTTTCTTTTTGCTGTCGTCGATGGCGTGCTTCAGCTCCTTTTTTGCTGCTTTGTATTGCTCGGCTTCTTCGGGTGCGGCTCCTCTGCGCCTGGATCTCGTGTAGGATCTGCGAAGGCGGAGGCATGTGCGTCTGAGTTGGGCGATATTTTCAGTCCACCAGTAGACTGCTGCCTTATGTTTGCTGTGGGAAGCCTTGGGCATTGATTTTTTATAGGCTCTTATTATATTAAACATTGTGTGCTCGACAATTTCTTTTGCATTATTTGGGGAGCTGCTAGATGGGTTTTGGTCGTCTATTGCAGAGATCAGTTTCGAAGTATTTAGCTTCGAAATGTTCCACTTCCGTGTTGCAGTCTTTTTCCTGTGCTGGTTAGCGTTTGTTCCAGTATCGATAGTGAAGGAAATGTACTGGTGATGCATCCAGATAAGAGAGACAAGAATGTATCTTATTTTCAAGACCTAGAGAAGAAGCATAATACTCAGCCAAGTGTAGCAAAACTATTTTCGGCGGCTGCTAAGCAAGATGACGACGGACTTCGAGCTTCGTACAATATCTCTTTGTTAATTGCTCAAAAAGGCAAACCACATAACATCGGAAAAGAGTTAATATTGCCAGCAATAAATGAAGTAATAACTACCGTGCTTCATAAACCGGCCGCAGATATTATCTGAAAAATAGAAATAGTTGAGTAATAATTCTCTGCAGAGACGAATTGATGAAATGGCTGAAAACATTAAAGAATCATAGTGCGATCACCTGAGGTCAAGTCAATTTTCAATTCAGCTGGATGAGTCCAGGATTGAGTTCAAAAATGGTTACCCTGGATTGTGGTCAATCGTTCAACGATTCTTGATAGCATTCCCATCGTCATATTTGTGTGAACGTGGATTTAGTGCTGTGACAACACTGCTTACTAAAAATAGAAATCGTTTGCTTGTTACCGAACGTGGCGACTTGCCACTGTTCTTGAGTAAATTGGAACCTGATATTAACAAACTTATTAAACAGCATCAGATTCATCCTTCATATTAGTTTTTATATATGGATTGATTATTTTAGTTTTATTTTTAATAAAATATTCTCTGTTTTAATACTATAAAGTTGTGTTTCAATAATCATTCTTATTTGCAGGTGGAGCCCGTAAGAGTTAACTTGAGACCTAAGCGCCGTTGTATGTTACCTACTGCGCTTAGGTTTCAAGTTGCTGGTTAAAGTAAAAGTTTCGTTTAGAATTCTCCGTTAATATACATATATAGGTCACAATAATTAATTGGAAGTTATAGAGGTTTTTAAATAGGTGAAAAAATGGGAGCGCTAAAAAAATATTTATTCTCAAAGTGGGCGGTAGACAAAATAAGTTTGGGAACCACTGATCTAGTGAGTACTGAGCCAGTTATTATCTATTGGTTAGAATTCTATTTGATCATTCCCAATATCTAGCAATTTTATTATTTCTGAAAGAAGATGAGTTTGGTCACATATATAAGAAAAGCGAGGAATGACCGGAACTGAAGACTTCATTGTCCCCGTTTACATATTGCATTGGTCAGTGCAATGCTTCGAGAATATTTGTGTATAACTCAAATTAAAATATACCTATTTAGCAACTCTGCTATTCCTGTTATTCCGCTATTCTTTATGTCCGATGTCGCCTTTGGTTTGTTATGAACACATGTGCGTCCTTTGCCCATAAGCTAGTAAAGTAGCCGGAAACCCTTTGCGAAGCAAACGTCAAACAAACTGCTTTGTTCAATAGCAAATAATCCATATATGTATGAGTGTAAGTATACGAAAATTATTGCCTCTCTTCCATAAGCTATATGTTACGACTTCTTTAGCAGGAACGAATTCGATGAACCCAATTTTTCAGTAGTCTTCCCACTAAATTAAGTCGTATGTTATGAATAGCTAGTTCAATATTGACTTCTAAAGATTGAAGAAAGCCTGGTTTATGACTAAAGTCCAATGATTTCAAATAACCCCTCAATAAGTAGTCTAATAGTGATAAATACATATGGCTCAAGCAGCTCACGACTTCCGGTCTTTGACCAAGTATCATCTGGGCAAAGTCCGGTGTGTTTTACGTGGGCACCTGCTGACGACAGCCTTACTCCACGGCGCTCAAAAGCACAGCGGATCAAATCAATGCGTTGATCAGCGCCCTGAGAATGCTAAGCATTTTCAGTACCAATTGGCAGTGTGGAATGGACACACTAACCAACTTGGTAGGGTTCGAGGCCCATCTAAAACCTCTGCCGTGCTTTGAGTCCGGCACCCGGTTGCAACCGGCAAAGTCAGTTCTTCCCGCATTTGGGTTTCAACCACAACCACTACGATACTCCCCGAGGGGCCAGCCCGCATGAGCAGATTGGAGTACCTCCAAGGGCTCCTGCTCCCCGTGGTACCAGAATTAAGTCTCCGGTCAGATATCGTAGCCGAAACTACTACCAGTTGAGCTTCCATACTGCTCTGGACTGGTGGCCAGGGGTTGGACCCCATACATACAACACTTACACACACCAATCATACAAAAACTAACCCTAACTTCCAGCTAACCGCCTTCGCCGTTTAAACAGTTCACGCGCAAACGACCCTAACTGTTCGGTATTCCGACTAGTGGAGATCACACCACTAACATCTAATTGTCCATCAGTCCAGCTAATCCTCATACCACCCAGATCCCTAATTTCCGAGTACATCGGGCACTCCGCAATTAAATGCGACCAATTTTCCAACTCCGCCCCACAAAAATACCCCGACGTATCCGATAGGTGCCTCTGATGCAAAAATGCATTCAGAGGCCCATTCCCCGTAAGCAGGAAACCCAGACTCAGACAAAAACTGAAGTCTGGGTTATCAACAACGAACCCAACGTCCCGAATGTACTCGTACGTCATTCGGCCGTTAGGACTATTGTCCCAACGACTTGCGTCACATATCTGATGCTGACCTCATTCACACGGACAATCGGTGGACGACCCGGTGACAATCTACCTTTCAGCAGCATTGCCACCGTTTTGTCCATCGATATGTCAACCCCCACACCTAAACCCCAAGAATTAACAATCTCTAAGAGATCTCCTCCCGCCAGCTCCAACTCAGACCTTGAACGACCTTCAACCATAAGAAGAAGGTCGTCCGCATATGCACAACACTTACAGAGTTTCTGGAGATGCCCAAGCAGAGTGTCCATCATAATGTTCCATATATATGGACCACAGATGGAACCCTGCGGGCAGCCACGAACAACTCCGATCTCCACACTCCCATTCATGCCGACAAGAGGGACTATGCCAAGGACATATTTGTTGACATTCTCCCTAACAACATTCTGCACAAAAAACCACGCATCCTCTATACTGCGTCCTTTCCTGAACTCAAACTGCCTATCCGACCACATACCCCGCGTTAGCTCCTGAAGCCGTTCCACCATGACTCTTTCCAGCACTTTTCCAAGTACTAAAAAGAGACTGATGCCCCGATAAGATCGAGGATCGCTCCTGATCTTATCAGGGGACTTCAGGAGAGGAACAACCCTAGCACTTTTCCACTCGCGTGGAAAGTATCCCTCCCAGACACATTTATTATAAATGGCCTCCAGGTATTCCGGAATGAACTTCCATAAGCTTTTACACATCTCTCCGTTCAAACCATCAAAACCTGGGGACCGTTTAGACCTAACCAGGCCAAAGGCGTAGCCCAACTCCCCATCATCTAATGGAGGAACAGGCACCCCTTGTGCTTGAGGTACCTGCACCTCCGACCTAGGAAAGAACGCACTTAACAGAACCCCCGCACACTCTCTCCACGACGATAACAGAGTGTCACCGACGCGAAGAGAGGTGACATCCTCCCTTCTACGACCCCGGCAGATCCTATAGACCTGACCCCAGGGGTGGTTCCTATTCTCTCGCACAAAACTCCTCCACTCATCCTCTTTAACTTTAACTAGCATCTCTTTATACTCTCTATCCGCACAACTAAATTCATCCCTAAGCTGGGACAGCCTATCAGAATTGGACCGTCGAGCGCGTTGAAACTTTCGCCTCAATCGCCTGACAGTCCTCCTCTTCAGGGTTAACTCATGCGTCCACCATTTAATCTTACTAACTCTGGAGCACTCATACCTACCAAAAACCCATCATTCACCCCCCACACTACCTCATATAGACGAGCAACTTGCTCGTCAACCCCCAACTCCTCAAACTCTCCAAGCGGTATGCTAAATACCGCTTCCCTAACCGAGAGTCCATATTGGTTCCAGTCAGTACCACCGGTACGCCATCGCCGCAATGGACTCTCATAAGGCAAGGGAGGGGATCGAGGGGTAACCATAATTTGAATCAAATTATGGTCACTCAATCCCCACCCTCCCTTAACCTCCCATCTAACGCTGAAAGCCCTACTTGCTGCCTCATTCATAAGCGTCACGTCGATGTCGCTCACGCCCCCAGGCCCATCAAACGTATACCATTCGCTCGGCTCATTCAAAATGTGGAGGCTTTTAGCCACCACCCATTCGCTTAATGCCTCGCCTCGACAGTGGCTTTGGTATCCAGACGAATGCCGGGATACTTTACTAAACCACATCGAGGACGAGGCATTCGCATCCAACCCTAGGATAAATGGGCTACTACTCGCAAGTAGTAGTAGCTTATCCATGTAGCCCAGCTAGGGCTCTAGGGGCTCGCTATATTTACAGTAAATACTAGCGACAATCATCCTACCGAACTCCCCTTCTATTGCTAAACATACACCGCACCTCCGGCAGACATCTGCTAAAGCCCTACATTCACGCACCCTGTGGTCAAATCCCATACATCGGAAGCAGCCTGCGACGGGGCTATCCGGTCGCACCCTAAAGAAGAACCACTTAATGTAGCACCGACCGGCCTCCAAGAGGGCGGGCATTGGTGCTACCGTCAGCGGTCACCTTCCAGGGGCGACTGACCATCCTCACGTCCGTATGGACCCCCTGGACCACCACCCGACGACCCAACTTCCGGTTGACAGAGACGTCCAACGCCACCTCCCCGAATTTTTTGTTATTCGCCACTCTCTCTCTCTAAGACAGAGAGAGTGAGGGACCCACGTATCATCTGGGCAGCCTAAGAACATCCGTTTGAAGGCGAGCTAAAGTGAGAAGGCGAAATATCCCCTATATAGGGTTGTGCGCTGGGTTTGGGACCCGCCACGTAAAAACACACCCTCAATGAAAGGAAGCAGCAAGCCTCGGATGAGAGACCCCCCTTTTGATGACGACCATGGCAAACGAAATAAGGACTACGATTTGAGGGCATGCACCTGGAATGTCCGGTCCCTTAATTGGGAAGGTGCCGCTGCCCAGCTGGTTGATGTCCTCGTGAAAATAAAGGCTGACATCACCGCCGTCCAAGAAATGCGATGGACGGGACAAGGACAGAGACGAGTAGGTCCTAGCATTTACTATAGTGGCCATATAAAGGAGCGCCAGTTTGGTGTTGGATTCGTGGTGGGAGAGAGACTCCGTCGCCGAGTACTATCATTCACTCCGGTGAATGAACGTCTAGCCACAATCCGCATCAAAGCGAGGTTCTTCAACATATCGCTTATTTGCGCCCACGCCCCGACGGAAGAGAAAGACGTTGTGACCAAAGATGCCTTTTATGAGTGCTTGGAGCGCACTTATGAGAGCTGCCCCCGCCACGATGTCAAAATCGTGCTTGGCGACTTTAACGCCAGGGTGGGCAAAGATGGTATCTTTGGCACAACGGTCGGCAAATTCAGCCTCCACGACGAAACATCCCCAAATGGGTTGAAGCTGATCGACTTCGCCGGGGCCCGAAATATGGTTATCTGTAGTACTAGATTTCAGCATAAATTCTACGAACAAATGCGGCGGCTTACAGAAGGTTTCAAAACCGGAGCATACTCTTGTAGAACCCCCAAAGGTGATCTAGTCACCGATGCTCAGAGCATACTTAAATTATGGAGAGAACACTTCTCCAGCCTGCTGAATGGCAGTGAACGCACAACGCCAGGAGAAGGCGAACCCGATTCCCCAATCGATGACGATGGAGCAGACGTTCCATTGCCCGACCATGAAAAAGTTCAAATAGCAATTACCCGCCTGAAAAACAACAAAGCGGCGGGGGCCGATAGATTACCGGCCGAGCTATTCAAACACGGCGGCGAAGAACTGATAAGGAGCATGCATCAGCTTCTTTGTAAAATATGGTCGGACGAAAGCATGCCCAACGATTGGAATTTAGGTGTGCTATACCCAATCCATAAAAAAAGAGACCCCACAATCTGCGCCAACTACCGTGGGATTAGCTTCCTCAACATCGCACATAAGGTTCTATTGAGCGTATTGTGTGAAAGATTAAAGCCCACCGTCAACAAACGTTACGTTATCAGTGTGACTTTAGACCTGGAAAATCAACAACCGACCAGATATTCACCATGCGCCAAATCTTGAAAAAGACCCGTGAAAGAAGAATCGACACACACCACCTCTTCGTCGATTTCAAAGCTGCTTTCGACAGCACGAAAAGGAGCTGCCTTTATGCCGCAATGTCTGAATTTGGTATCCCCGCAAAACTGATACGGCTGTGTAAGCTGACGTTGAGCTCCGTCAGAATCAGGAAGGACCTCTCCGAGCCGTTCGATACCAAACGAGGACAAGGCGATTCCCTATCGTGTGACTTTTTCAACCTGCTTCTGGAGAAAATAGTTCGAGCTGCAGAACTAAATAGAAAAGGTACCATCTTCTATAAGAAAGTACAGCTGCTGGCGTATGCTGATGATATTGATATCATCGGCCTCAACACCCGCGCCGTTAGTTCTGCTTTCTCCAGGTTGGACAAGGAAGTACAGAAAATGGGTCTGGCAGTGAACGAGGGCAAGACGAAATATCTCCTGTCATCAAACAAACAGTCGTCGCACTCGCGACTTGGCTCTCACCTCACTGTTGACAGTCATAAATTTGAAGTTGTAGATAGTTTCGTCTATTTAGGAACCAGTATTAACACCACCAACAATGTCAGCCTGGAAATCCAAAGCAGGATTGCTCTTGCCAACAGGTGCTACTTCGGACTGAGTAGGCAATTGAAAAGTACATAAATCCTCTCTCTGCGAACAAATGCCAAACTCTATAAGTCGCTCATGATTCCCGTCCTGTTATATGGTGCAGAGGCTTGGACGATGACAGCAACCGATGAGTCGACGTTACGAGTTTTCGAGAGAAAAGTTCTGCGAAAGATTTATGGTCCTTTGCGCGTTGGCCACGGCGAATATCGCATTCGATGAAACGATGAGCTGTACGAGATATACGACGACATTGACATAGTTCAGCGAATTAAAAGACAGCGGCTACGCTGGCTAGGTCATGTTGTCCGGATGGACGAAAACACTCCAGCTCTGAAAGTATGCGACGCAGTACCCGCCGGGGGAAGCAGAGGAAGAGGAAGACCTCCACTCCTCCACTCCAGTTATAATCGATCCATACCGCTCTTCGTTGACAGCGACGTCGTCACCAGGTTTATTTCGAAGTAAGTACGGACTGATGATTCCACCAAACCAAAAAGCACACCAAACTGTCAATTTATGTGAATGTAATGGTTGTTCATGAACAACATGTGGCTTTTTTTCGCACCAGAATCGACAATTTTGTTTATTTACCGCATATCTCAGATGAAAGTGAGCCTCATCGGAAAAACTGATTTTCTTAAAAAACCATTATTATTAAACAATTTTTTATTAATAATTTCTGTAAAGAAATATTGGTAGAATTAGTACATATATTTTTTTTTGTTTATGTAATTTTTCAAGTTGTTCCAAGGTAAATCAGCAAATTCATTACGATTACGGTGGCCCAATGGCTTCAGTTCTTGAGTGAAAACAATTTTATACGGATGCAAGCCCAAATCTTTTCTTAGAATCTTCCAGGCTGAGGTTTGGGACAGTTCCAATTCTTGAGAACGTCTTGGAATCGATAAATTGCGGTCTTCACCAACACTTGCCTGAACGGCAGCATTACTTCAACAGGTTCTTTATGTTATTGGCTCTTGAACAATATGTAAAGAAAATGTACATTCGAAATTTTCAACAATTCGACGAAAACCGAGCACAAGTGAACGATTATTACGACCATAAAATG
Organism: Bactrocera tryoni; assembly: GCF_016617805.1. NCBI lineage: Eukaryota > Metazoa > Arthropoda > Insecta > Diptera > Tephritidae > Bactrocera > Bactrocera tryoni. Next base: position 31,980,173 of record NW_024395977.1, read on the forward strand.
GCAAAAGCGCACGGAAAGTTGCAATTGGAGGAAGATCGTTTTGATTATAAAATTTAATAATTTGTAAACGTTCTGCTTACATACATCTTTCATTATGAAATTGTAAACATTACTGAATGCAATGAAAAAAAATAACAAATCAGGACATATTAAAAATGGGCGAAACGACACTCAGAAATCATGTCATCAATATTGGAAAAGCCGATATATGTAAATATATAGATTTATCGATTATATAGTCTAGATGCTGCTGGTTCCGGCTAATTCATCTGCTTCACAGTGTTTTGGAATATATACATTTGTCCTGGGACCCATTGCAGGTTAATCGTGAAGTAGGGCATTAGATCCACTAAGAGATAAAGGCATTCTTTCACTAACTTAGACGAAACACTTAGAGACTTAAGTGACCTCAAAGCCGCCTGTCTCTCTGTATCTCGTATATAGATATATATCCTTGTTGAGAGCACACACCTTCTTAGAGAAGGCTTTCTTTAATTGGTGTTATCTCCACTTGGAAGACACTACAGTGGTCTGGTAGACGGAAAACGATTTTGGTATCTAGTTTAACAGAGAAGACACCACTTCTTAACTCGGTTATCTATTTTGGATCCATCCGTATAGATTTTTAACCCTACGCCGTTGTCTACCCGGCCCTTTTCTACTCTTTTCCGTTATTTTCCACTAAGTCATGACCTGCTATGTAGAGTCAGTGAGTTACCCAAGGCGTTGGTTTCCATGAGGGCTTCCTGTCCAAAATAAGTCCCAAGTTGTTTGTCTTATCTTCTATTACAAGCCTGGAACCTTTTATTAATGTCGGCACAATTTCTGGAATGTTGAACAATGCTACCTCTGTCTTGCTAGAATTCAAGTTCAGTCTGCATAAAGTAAGCAACGGTATTCGGGAATTTTCCCTTAACCTAAACTGCTACATCGTCAGCAGATAATGGAAAAATCCATTAACTCGTCATAGAATAATGGCATGTTTATGTGACTCAGTGTTAAAATTATCAATAATAAATTGGTCATAGCACATTCCATTTTTAAATGAAATTTCATATCTCAATGACAAAATAAGCATAATTTTTTTTGGCATGACATAAAATGAACGAAATTGAAATACAACAAATAACAAAGTTCCTCAAACCCATTATACCCAGTCAGTGGCGGATTAAGAGTATCCGAGGCCCTAAGCACAGAGCCTGTGTAGGTCCTCTATTTCTTAAATGGAAATGGAAGGAATGGAATGGAAGGTAGAAAGTATAAAATGAAAGTACATCAAAATAGAAAGTGTAGTAGGTATAATTTAAAACTTAAAACATTTTTTCCTTGCCTTAATCAGAGCAAACTCCGAATTTACAGCGTCGAAATTTATCTGACGAAGTATGTCTGCCTCAATACACATTAATGCTAAAGAATTAAGCTTGTCTGAACGGATTTTTGTTCTTTGCGGGATTTTTAATCTTTTTAGTTGTGAGAAGGATCGTTTAGCAGAGCAGTTAGTAATCATTAAGCTGTGGAAGATTCTAAACGCCACTTCTATATTTGGGAAAACGTACTTTACTTTATCTTTAATAATCATTTCATATAGATCGGAATGGGTGACCTTTGTTTCTGAAAATTCATATTTTATTCGAACATATTTGTGAAAATGATTAAGGAAGTTTTCATTGAAGTCTTCTGGGTAAGATTCTAAGAGCAATTGGATATCTTTTTCATATTATGAACATGACTTATTTAGATCCGCAAGAAATGAAAACTTTTGTGAAACTTCGTGGTATACATCACCTCTTCTTTGCATTTGAGCATTAAGTGTGTCAATTATTACACTGAAAGTCTCAATGCGGAATTTGTTTCTAGGACTCAAATCAAGTTCCTCTGCATTTCCATCATTTACTTGTTTCTTCCTAATTCGTCTTCGAGTTTCCTTATATTCCCCATTGGGAAACATTTTTCTTGCCTCGCCTTCAAACTTTTCAAATTGATTCCTCATTTCAACGAGATGACCTGATAAATAATGATACAAATTGGAACACGTTTTAAGATCTAATCCCTCTTCTTTGCTGGTGCGATGAAAAACTTGTAGAATTCATACCACAAAGTGAGCATAAGTATAAACTCAAAATCTTGCATTTTGTTTGAAATATTTTGTGATTCTAACCTGGTCTCACCTTTTTGGTGTGTGTCCTCAGCAATTTCATCTAAAGCATCCAAAATTTTCGGATAGGATTGTAATATTGCACTCGTAGCTACAGCGTGAGCTTCCCAACGAGTGTCCGACAGCGACTTCAGAACGCAATAGTTGCCTATTAATTCTTTTAAAACTGCCCAACGATGAGTAGAAGCCGAAAAAAAATTGTATGACAACTGCACAATCGAAAAAAAAATCAATCAACAGCACTACGACCAATAAAGTTTAGAGTATGTGCAGCGCATGGTATAAATACAACATAAGTATTTATTATGCTCTAAAATTTTTTGCTGCATCATCAAGACTCATCATGTCCCCTAAACGCCAAACCACGTTCTGCAAGCGTTTGTATATAACTGCAATAACTCGTTGCAATACATTTTGCCAATATTTTCTTTCTTCTTTCACTTGTGCCTCTAGATTTTTGGTGATCTCTAGATCTTGTCTTCGACTCAAATAAATTAGCATAAAGTCCTTATGAGCTGAACTATTGAGCACCATGAACTCAATTGCAATTAAAAACAGACACTTTTACCAGTAACATATGTCCGGCGCGATTCATAAAATGGGCCCTGATGGTGCTGACAATTTTCTGAACCGTGGTCAATAGGATAGCAAATATCTTCCTCAGCAAATTCCGTCCACAGCCCAGCATCTGTCTTTTTATTGGAATTTACGATTTCAATTTTTGAAACTTCAGGAATCGCAACAATAACAGGTTCAGATTTATCGGGAACAGGAACAGGTGTTTTAATTTCGCTATTTATTTCATCGTCTGTAGTACTGTTTTTATCAAGAAAGCAGATGATAAAGATTGAGATTCTTGACATTCATTATTATCTTTACCAGATTCTAACTGATTGGTTGGAAAAAAAAATTTCATTTTTGGGAGTGCATCTGTTTTTTTTCTTCTTCAGCTCTGCCTGTTTGCGTTTTTGCGCGCCATTAAGATGATGGCGTTTCATTTTTAATATATGTAGATGATTAGTATCAATAACAAATATCACCTTCTGTATACGTACGGTGCCCTCTGGAACCAGAAATAAATTAGTTATAGTTAAAAAAATATATAATAGGGGCTTTTATTGCGTATGTGTAGGCAGTGTATAGTAGGTTATTACAAAGTAATAAACAAAGTGCAAAAGACATCGAACCTTTTTGTATGGAGCCAAACATATCTTAACTTGTAAATACATGAAATGTATTTTTTTTTTGTGTACAGGTCAATAGAAACCTAGGCCAATCGATAGAAAATATTATCTAAAACTAAGTACTCTTACTTATCTAATAATTACTCTTTGAAAAAATGACGTAAATCTCATCATTTCCGAGATATTTCCGTGTGAAGTTATAAAATCAAAAAATACGATACTCGGTAGGTAAGTAGTAGTCGGTTACCGACTTTCGGTACTTATTGCGCCGGCGACTGATGTGCTGAACACATTGAGCGCGACACGACATGGCAGCACGACAGTGAGCTGAAAATGGCGTCGTAAATCCTACTACATGAACATTTGTAAGAAGGCAGTGACACAACAATGGCCGGCATGTGCACAAAACAACGCATGTCCACAATTTCGTTGTGGCCATACTAATACCTTTCACTTCAATGTAATTTGGGGCAGGGGCAGGGCTCTGCGGGGGTGTATGAAGGGTCACTCCCGGACTGCTCGCGCCTTGTGCTTTCGGACAAATTTATTGTGGATGAATCTCGATAAAATGTAGGTATAAAATGAAACGCCTGCAGAGGATGGAGGCCCCTGGAGAACAGAGGCCCCAAGCACGTGCTTGTAGTGCTTATACGTTAATCCGCCACTGTACCCAGTATAGTGACCCTTGACATTCCTGTTGACTTTATTCATTTATTTATTTTAGTATGACCTGTAAATAAATTTATAGACATACTAAAAACCAAAAAAAAGAAAGTAGATATCCGTGCTTTAGTTTAGTATGGCCGAGTTTAAGTCTCATAAAAACACGTTGCTGGTGTTTTTTTTTGCATTTTAAGGTATGTTGTTACATTTTATTCGGAAACAAAAGAGAAATCCTTATTTTGTTTACTCTAACGATTTTATAATTCAGTTGATTCAGTTGGCAACAATGTCAAGTGCTCATTATTACAAAAACATTTGGCGACTATTTTAAGCTTAGGAATCGATCTGCGAATTACCAAACAAGTTTTGCGTGCCATGGTGATTAATTTTAAATGCCGAAGGAAAAGAAATCGTTGCGCGAATTCATACGTCGAAAGGTAAATTAGTTTCCGGTCGTATTTAGGTCGAATCTCTCTGTGCTGTCCTTGAAACGGCAAAACATTAAAAGACTGCAGAGAAGCCAAAACCCTCACAAACATAAACTCTTCTGACGGAGTATCAGCCACAAGACAGAATTCGATGTTTCTTGCTCGGTAAAAACTATCAATATAATTCTTACTGCACCCTGTCAGTTGTTGTGTGATGTTATTCTGTGTTTTTGATGCAAAAAATATTAAAATGATTCTTACATACATGCATATTGACTACTTGCATATGATTTGAAATATAATTTGTTTTGACTTTTAACATAAAACGTCATGCATATTATTTGAAACATGCACATTATTTGAAACATATTTCACTTATATCCAAAAAGTATTTCCATCACCCACTATCATTCCAATCGTGACAATTCTTTAGAAACTTTCAATCCTTCTGCGACATTCTCCGGAATAGCTCCCAGAGCCGAGGTACATGCTGCTTGGATCCCCTCTGTCATCTCAAAATGACTGCCTTTCATCGGCCTTTTCAGGCAAGGAAACAAAAAAGTCCTGGGGGACCTATGATTACCTTATTCAAAAATTGGAGGTCACTTTAACATATAGTATGTTCAAGATTTTTTGTCATACTTCCACTCGCGGCATATTCTGTTCGTCAGTGAGCACTTGTGGGACCATCTTCGCGCACACCTTGCGCATGTTCAAGTGCTCCATCAGAATGCCATGAAGCACAGATTTTCACATTGTCGGTGTTTGTCGAAGTCGCAGGTCTCCCAGCACGGTCTTCATCAGCGATCTCTTCCCAGCCATCCAAAAAGGCCTGGTGCCACCGAAAAACACCACTTCATGCTAAAGCAACATCTGGGTAAGCCTGCTTGATCATATCAAACGTCTCTGTCGCAGATTTACCGAGTTTCACATAGAATTTAATCGCGTACATCTGTTCTAACGAACGCTGCATTTTCGTCTTGCACCACTCACAGAAACACGTCGCGCGAAAATGTTTGTCCAGACTCTCCAGGTACTCGGAGACAACTGACCAGCCGCTCGTTCGTTAGCCAGGAATGCCCTCTACCGAATCCAGTCGGTGCGCGCACACTCATTGTGTCTTTTTCATACCTTGCCGAATAAAACTTGCGGTAAGAAAGTCATTTCAACTGCAATCCTCTTTTCCGGCTTCGTTTTCATCGTCTCTACTGTTTCCAACTAAAACTTGAAAAACATAATCTTAAACACTGTTTCTTTATTTTGACATCGTCTTCTCCTCCAATCTTAGGTAATTAAGAAATGTTTTGAGATTGAGTAAAAATTAAGTTAGGGATATCAAAAAAATACGTGAAAAAGAATCTCATGTAATAAAAGCCCCAGAAAAAATAATACCTTGGAATACAATAAGAATGAAAGAAATAAATGTTTGTTGTTGTTGGTCTAATGGTTATCTAATCCCCGTTAGGATGATAAGGGTTATCTAGGTTGTCGTCCACGTCATCTAGCGAGAGGCCTAGGAAACGTGCTGTTTCGAAGGGGTTGGACCAAAGGGGAAAAGAGTGTTAGATGAGTGGGGTTGGCGGATGATGCAAAGAGGTCGCCAGTGTCATGCGGATACTCATATGTTGGATATGTCCGGGTCTATTCTGGACAAGTAGGAGTTTAACCTGCTACAGTAACCATAACGAAGCTGCGCAATGATCACTCGCGCCAGATCGCCATTCACTGAAAGGGAGTCGGTGAAGGTGATGATAGCTCAATTGTTAATGGCGGTCAGTACCTGTCGGAAGTTAGTTGCGTCCGAGGTCCGGTCGGCGTACTAAACAGTAGCGGGGAGATGACACCACCCTGCGGAACCCCCTTTTTAATTCTTCTCAGTTTAGATGTTTCTCCTCGAAATAGTACAGATGATTGTCCAACGCTCAGGTAGATAATGGTTCACCTCTTCAGTCCTGGAGGTAACGTAGGTTTTTCGATGTCCTGCAATGGCGTTGTGTGATTGACAGTATCAAACGCTTTTGACAACAACAATCATGTAAGGTTCAATGACAGTAATTTTACATAAATAAAGTTAAAATCAATTGAAACAAAGGGTAGATCTAATTGGTGGTATATTTTTTCTACGCTGTTGACTATTGTCGATAAGTTGGATCGCAAATCCATAATCATCGATATCCAATCAAGAGGTATAGTTAGGTCTCGATGGAGGATGTCGTTTTTTACATAACAAAGTAAAATCTAGTAATAGATAACTTTAAAATATGTTTAAAGTGTGTTTTATTGAGCTGCCCGAAGTATGGAGCGGTCTGAATCGTAATTTCAACCATAAGATCAAGTACAGCTGCACAAACCTTAACTTGAGGAGGGTCATAGCTTTGTCTTCCCCTCGCAGAATTATCACACGGAAATCTGCGAATCTCCTTATGCCTTGTGACTATTTGAATTTGCAGATATTGCTAGTTTTAACTTTAGTACTAACACTACACTTCTTTGGTGTTGTATTTTTAGTAGATACTGTTTTTGTATGCCACTTGGTTTGTATATTTTTAACCATTTTAATATTTAAAATAATATTAAATGGTATTAAAGCCTTTTTATCAAGCAACTAAATAATTCATTCATGCCTCTATCATAAGTTAACAGCTCTCTTACACATTTTGCGTTTATTAAGACTGGAGTTGCTTCTTTCTACTGTGCCCGCTTCCAGAAATCACGTTAAATCTAATGCAATACCCTTTATTTAAAATTGTGAATAATGATCTAATGGATAACACAGCCCAATCAATACCATACTATTGTAAATTAATGTTTCATTTTAAACCACTTACTATAACATCGACCACAACACGTGCGGGATGGGAACACTTCTCCAGCCTGCTGAATGGCAGTGAAAGTATAACGCCAGGAGAAGGCGACCCCGTTTCTCCAATCGATGACGATGGAGCAGACGTTCCATTGCCCGACCATGAAGAAGTTCGAATAGCAATTACCCGTCTGAAGAACAACAAAGCGACGGCGGCCGATGGATTGCCGATCGAGATATTCAAACACGGCTGCAAAAAACTGATAAGGAGCATGCTTCAGCTTCTTTTCAAAATATGGTCGGATGAAAGTGTGCTCTGCCCAAGCCAACTACCGTGGGATAAACCCTTCTAAACATCGCGTATAAGATTCTATCGACCTTATTGTGTGAAAGATTAATGCCCACCGTCAACAAATTGATTGGACCTTATCAGTGTGGCTTTAGACCTGGCAAATCAACAACCGACCAGATATTCACCATGCGCCAAATCTTGGAAAAGACCCGTGAAAGAAGAATCGACACACACCACCTCTTTGTCGGTTTCAAAGCTGCTTTCGACAGCGCGAAAAGTAGTTGCTTTTATGCCGCGATATCTGAATTTGGTATCCCGGCAAAACTAATACGGCTGTGTAAACTGATGTTGAGCAACACGAAAAGCTCCGTCAGGATCGGGAAAGACCTCTCCGAGCCGTTCGATACCAAACGAGGTTTCAGACAAGGCGACTCCTTATCATGCGACTTCTTCAACCTGCTTCTGGAGAAAATAATTCGAGCTGCAAAACTTACTCGAGCAGGAACAATCTTCTATAAGAGTGTACAGCTGCTGGCTTATGCCGATGATATTGATATCATTGGCCTCAACAGTTCTGCTACTTCGGATAGAGTAGGCAGTTGAGAAGTAAAGTCCTCTCTCGACGAACGAAAACTAAACTGTATAATTCACTCACGCTGACGTTGACATAGTTAAGCGAATTAAAAGACAGCGGCTACGCTGGCTAGGTCATGTTGTCCGAATGGACGAAAACACTCCAGATCTGAAAGTATTCGTCGCAGTACCCGTAAGCAGAGGAAGACCTCCACTCCGTTGGAAAGACCAGGTGGAGAAGGACCTGGCTTCGCTTGAGGTTTCCAATTGGCGCCAAGTTGCGAAAAAAAGAAACGACTGGCGCGCTGTTGTTAACTCGGCTAAAAACGCATAAGCGGTGTCTACGCCAGTAAAGAAAAAGAAGATACTATATATAATTCATCCACTGACAGACACATACGGTTTGTTAGAAAACCGAAAATCATTTTATATAACATGTGGAAGTTGGAGTAGTATCGGCCCGATTTTATCTTTTTTGCCAATACCACTTACTAAAAAACCAATCTTATGGAGTAAAGTCACCATGAATTTCGAAAATCCTGTTATTAGGTATATAGGAGATAGGTCAAGTTTTCGCTCAAATTTATCTATTTTAGGCACAAAGATACACCGTTATGAGTAAAACACGTTCTCTCAATTTCATTGAGATAGCTATCATATTTGCCGATATAAGCGGAACAAAGACACCCGGAAGTTCCAAAATCTTTATATTAGATATATGAGGGCCATGTTAGAAATTTTTGACATACAGACATACCATTATAAGAGAAGGATAATACCTGAATTTCAATTACATATCTCGCACATTGACCGATATTTTCAATCAAAAGTCAACAATAGATACTTGAGTCCAAATATTTCGTGCCTAGGGGCTTAAACAGTTTTTGTTGAATTTGAAAAATTTTTGGTCGTAAAGTGGCACATAGTAAACGCATTATTTGTGCAAAGTTTAATCCCGTTCTATTAACTTCTTCTCGCTTTCTGTACTGGAAAGTGAAAGAATCAAGTGCCATATCGGAAGTAAGCGTGATTGTTCTCCGACTTAGTTCATTTTCATTTTGAAATAAAAGAATATGAAAAGAAAACCACGTACCAAAAAGTAAGCTGTGCCACGCCCATCGTCCCATTTGCACACCGGCTCCGATAAAAGCCCCTTAACTCATCTCGTGAGTAAAATTTAACATCTCTGGCGTATTTACATACTTATTGATTTATTGCGCTTATAGTAGTTTTTAACCATACCGTTATATGGGGAGTGAGCGGGGTTATCATTCGATTTCATCCTCTTTCATACCCTTGGTAGGTCTTCTTATAGTAGTGGTGCTGGATGAATTCCCTTGTTGTAGCTTTATTGGCTTAGGAGATATATACATTAAACTTATTAGGGGGCAGGACCTTGACTACTTTTTCAAAAGTTTTTACCCACAGGTGCCCCTTGCTACTACGATCCCCTGAACCAAAATTAGAGTTTTATATCTTAATTTAGTCCTTAGTTATGGCACCTTAAAGGTTTTACGCCCAATGACAAACCCCTCATTTTTTCTTTGCTACTAAGAAACTCGCATGCCAAGTTTCATTAAGATATTTTTAATCAAGTTATGTATGTATATGTAAATATTTCCTATTCAAATCCTCTCGGATATACATTAGTTAGTTAGTTATTAAGTTAGTATAAATTAAGTTTAATAAATTAAATAACAATTTAAAAAAAGCACATAGCATTCATTCATTCCTAGTTCCCTTATCAAAATTCCCTGGTTGGTCATATTAACAAAGCTGTTATTCTACAGATTCCCTTCTGCAAAAATCAAAACAATGTTAAAATTTCACGGTGTCTGTTCCCTCGTTGTGTAGTGAATTATGAGTTATTTTGAATTCAAATTTAATATTATTGTTTTATTACATTTATGGATTTTTTTTAATTCTATAGGATAGACGAACCTGAGATTGCATCAAGTGCTCTAAAGCTACTACTTTTGGAATAAACCATTTAACATAAAGCCATTCCAAATTAAACAAAATTTTATCTTTACACTATTCATTCTCATTTGTACCTTATCTAATAGATATCGACCAGTAAGGTAGCAAACTCGAAAGTGGGAATATTAAGGGGGTGTTCTGGTCTAGAAATTAAAAAAAAAATCGATTTTTTTTTATATTTTCAAAGTTTAACTATTCAAGAATATGTGTACTGGAGGATTTTTCAAAATTCAAATTATTTTCGGAGACATAGGCATTTTTCTGACCCGGCATCCAAACTGGTTCGGCCGGAAGTAATCGAACAAAAGACTTTACGCGAAACTTTAAACGCGTTTTCCTCAAAACTGACTTTTTCGGAACGATACCCACGATTTCTCAGGTTCAACTAGACCGATTTACCTGAAATTTTTATAGAGTCTTCTTTATAGGCTTGTTTTTCCTTTTCCGTAGTTCCGGCCATTGCTACATTATTCTACATTAATAATCTTTTTTTTTGGTTTCAGATAACTAGGAGGGTTGAAATCATGGGTATGGTCACGTGGAAATTTTTAGAGACCCCCCACTTCGTCAGCTCATAATTTTTGAATTTTTTTATTTTTTTAATGTACTCTTCTAAAATTAACAAATAACTAATAAAAAAATTGATACTAAAAATATTAATTGCCTTTTTTTTACGTCACTTTAAAAATTACTTGAAATTCATGCTTCTAGACCAGAATACCCCTTTAATAAGGAGTATTTCACAGCCTTTTATGTATGAAAATTTTCAAATTTTCAAATGCGCAGCTTTTAATTGTTTCATGTAGAGGCATCAGCAGTGTGAACTGCCCAGAGTTGGTAGTATTTTCTGCATTACCAAAAAGATTTTCCTTGTACCCACATTCATAAGTTATTTTCGATTAATTATTATTATAATTTTTTTAATGAGATGAAGGAATGTTACCACAAACTTTCAATTTCCTTACTGATATTACTCAAAGGGTATATTCTTAGGGGTTGTATTGGCTCTTTATGTTGGAAACACTTCCCGGAATGGCTCAATTTTATTTTAATGCTTCCAAATTGTAGCTTGTCTCGTCCAGTTTCGAGATTTTACTCCACGAGCTCAACAAATTTTTAACCCTCTATGGATTTGTACATAATAACTCTTTAAAATAGTTTGAAATAAAAAAAAAATAGCTCTATTTCCTTTTCTATTAATATTTTTCCTTAATAAATTCAGTAATGTTAAACTAAAACTGCCGACTCTAGTCAACCCCAAAAAAGTTGAAGTTTGATAACACTATTACCCAATTTTTTTTTGACAGGTTGAATTGAAAACCATAATACTGAATTTCAAAACTTCAACCAAAATGCAGTTGGGTTGAAACCCGTAAGTACAAATACAAAAAAAACAAGAAAGGAAGGGCTAAGATCGGGGGTGCAACAAACATTTTATACTCTTGCAACTTGCAATCAAACCCAGGGAAGTACCTTAAGGTGCAAACCGTCAACGAGGAAATCGGAATCTATGCAATTATATATGCAGTTAAATTTCTCTAACTCGAATCACCATAATCTACAAAAAAGTTGAAGTTTGATAACACTATTACCCAATTTTTTTTTGACAGGTTGAATTGAAAACCATAATACTGAATTTCAAAACTTCAACCAAAATGCAGTTGGGTTGAAACCCGTAAGTACAAATACAAAAAAAACAAGAAAGGAAGGGCTAAGATCGGGGGTGCAACAAACATTTTATACTCTTGCAACTTGCAATCAAACCCAGGGATGTACCTTAAGGTGCAAACCGTCAACGAGGAAATCGGAATCTATGCAATTATATATGCAGTTAAATTTCTCCAACTCGAATCACCATAATCTACAAAAGGTTTCATAGAAAAACGAAAATCATTATATACATGTAGTATATGGGAGTTGGGGGTAATACATATGAATCGATTTTGTCTATTTTTGCCAATACTACATGCCATTTGTTTAAATGAGTTGAGCATCTGCCCACTCTACCCGGAAAAACTGTCACACACTAATATAACACTTCCGATGGCACCATACTCATACATCACCACACAACAGAACTCACCACAATTTTACATCAATCAACCCACTTAGCAAAAAGGCTGGACAAAAGGATAGCGAACACATTCGTTTTTGATACTTTTGCTTATACGCTGCGCCGCGATAGCACCTCACGCTCCTCGACGGTTATCCAATTCACCAATCCTGTGCGCGTTAATTGGAGTCGTCCACGATACTTCAAGTCATCGATCCATCAGCAGCCACCGGGCTGCATTCGTCGTATATACAAACATTCATTTTGTGACACCAGCTCAATTCTGCGCTCTGCAGTTAGCACCATATACGTCCCGTTCAACTCGATCGCAAACACCGGCAGCCTATCTTCGTCATTGGAGTCTGGCCGATATTTAGTTTAATAACTTTCTCAAATATTTCGTGACTGTATAAAATATCAATTTATTGTTCTAAATAAAATTGTTATAAAAGAAAACAAAACTAACTAAAGCATGGCGTATGATCTAAATAAAATGTGTCTCATTTAATCACCATTAATATGTCACAGACTAACAAAATATCCCCTGAGATTCATTAAAGTTACCTCATATACCATCACCAATGCGTAAATATAGAGTAAGGTCACCCGGATATTATGTGTTTGTTATATGGAGGCTAGATCAAAATTTCACCCAATTTTATCTAGTTTAAGAAGAAAGACTGTGCCCAAAAAATAAGGTGACATTGTATTTATTTTGAAAATTCTTTATTTATTCTTCCAAATCAATTTCATCCCCTTCAAAGTAATACCCTCCCGATGCAATGCACTTATGCCAACGGATTTTCCAATCTTCGAAACACTGGTTACTCACTTTCCGGGATGGCCTTCAGTTCCGTCTTCGCTGCGGCTTGAATCTCCTCTATCGTATAAAATCGGTGTCCCCGGAGCGGTCTTTTGAGCTTGGTGAGCAGCCAGAAGTCGCACGGCGCCAGATCAGGTGAATACGGTGGTTGCGGAACGATATGGGTTGAGTTTTTGGCGAAATGATCACGAATTACGAGGGCAGTATGGGATGGTGCATTATCGTGGTGTAAAAACCAAGAATTGTATTTCCGCAATTCCGTCTTTTTTAGGCGGATAGCGTTACACAAACGACGCATAACGTTCAAATAATATTCCTTGTTGACTGTTTGACCGGTTGGAAGGAATTCATAATGCACAACACCAAGATAATCGAAGAAAACAGTCAACATAACCTTGATTTTTGAGCGACTTTGGCGCGATTTTTTTGGTCTCGGCTCTCTTTTGGCACGATATTCGCTCGATTAATCGGTTGTTTCGGGGTCGTAAGCATAGATCCAATTCTCATCGCCAGCTATAATGCGTTTCATGACACCCTGATATTCGGAAAGCATTGTTTCACACACTTCAACGCGACGCCTTTTTTCCAAAATATTCAATGTTTTAGGTACCAGTCGAGATTTGACGCGCTTGAGGCCCAAAACATCCTTCAAAATGGTATTGGCTGAGCCTTTCGATATGCCAACTTCATCAGCAAGGTCTCTAATTGTTAATCGACGGTTTTTCAACACCAAATCTTTGATTTGTTGATCGTGAGCTTCGTCGGTTGAGGTTGATGGTCGCCCTGGACGCTCTTCGTCTTCGACACGTTCACGGCCGGCTTGGAACTCACTATACCACTTGTAAACATTTTTTTTAGACATAGCCTCATCACCAAAGGCTTTCTGCACCATCCTCAATGTATCCGCAGCAGAAAATTGATTCCGTAAACAAAATTTAATGCAAATTCTTTGCTCAACAAATTTCGACATCGCAAAAAACGAAAAACTCACTTTTAGCAGCTCACAAAACGACACGTATCTCAAACACTAATGAATATTTTGACATGAAATTTGACATAAATGTGACTGACAGTACTACCAACCGAAAAAGAAATTATTCTCCAAATCCTTCGACGCGCGCAGCTAAAATTCAAATGTCACCTTATTTTTTGGGCACAGGTACATTGTTATCTCCAAACTCTCTCATTTTCGTAGAGATAACTTTTGGCCGATATATGCGCGATAAAGTCACCTGGAAGTTCGAAAATCGTTAAGGGAAATATTGGGTAGTCCAAAAAGTCTTTTCGTAATTTGTCAATGTGTGTCGTTGCAGTCGTATATCTCCAGTACTACCAACTACATTGTGTCATACCATATAGTGTTGGAGAGGTGAAATAAATTCGGGAAATTTGACAAAAAGTTACAGCTGTTCAAAAATTAGTGAAAATAATGAAGAAATTCGCTATATTTTGAAATTTTTGTATAAAAAAGGGAAGGATGGCACGTAAGCCACAAATGAAATTAGTGAGGTTTACGCAGACGATGCCGTATCAGTTCGTTTGGCACAACAATGGTTCGCTCGCTTCCGTTCTGGAAATTTAGAAATTTCGATTTACACTAATGGAATAATGTCTCTAGCGGAAAAATGTCAAAAAGTGGTCTACCAAAATGGTACATATTTGTTTATTTATTTATTATTATAAAAATAAAAAAGCAATCTGAAGTTTGATTAGAAATACGAAAAGACTTTTCGACTACCCAATATCAACACGATGCAACCCATTTTTAACGCACAGACATACTATTGTCAGGAAGAGATTATCCCTGAATTTCAACATTGACCGATTTTGCGGTCAAAAGTCAACTATAGAAGTAACTATTGAATGGTTTTGTTTCGAACATATTTTTGGTCACAAGGTGGAATACTCTAATTCGATTAGAGCAAAGTTTTATCCCGTTATATTATATTCTTATTGATATGAACATATACCCGATGGTGAAAGAATGAAATGGATTTTAAAATTGTGTTATTTTGGAAGTAGGCGTGGTTGCAGTCCGATTTTTCCCATTTTCACATTGCGACATAAAAATGTTTTGTACCGAATTTGGTTGAAATCTGCTCAACCGGTTCTAAAATGTGTGATTTTACCTAAAAGTAGGCGGTTCCATCCACATTGTGCAATTTTTACATTGACTATTTATCTTTCTCGCTTAGGTTTATGTGATACTTGCAACAGAAATTTTGTGTTTGCATGACTGATACTGAAAATGAAAGGTGAGCGAAATATTCATTTATAATAAAATATTTTAATTTAATTTATAATATACATATGTACATCCAAATATCTTATAATATTTGTGTCTATTTTAGATTTCTGTCGGAAAGTTCACAGTATACAGGGTTTGTCCGGAAAGTAATAGGACTGAATCCAATCGTTACAATTCTTTAAAAACTTTCAAAATAGACTCCTTTTGCGTCGATGCAGCGCTGCCAGCGCGGTTTCCAAGCATTAAAGGCGTCACGGAAGGCATTCTCGGGAATAGTCTTGAGAGCCGAGGTGCATGCTTCTTGGATCACCTCTGTCCTCTCAAAATACTTGCCTTTCATCAGTTTAAGGAAAGGAAGCAAACAAAAGTCCGGGGGGGCCACATCTGGGCTGTAGGGCGGCTGCAGAACAACAACAATTTACCGACTGTTTGTTTGACGACAGGAAATATTTTGTCTTGTCCTCGGTCAGTACCAGACACATTTGCTTTCGTTCCTTACCCAGCCTAATATCAATAGATTGTGCCTCTACGGCGCGAAAAGTTCCCTCCCGATCTTAAAAGAGTTTTTTTCTTCTTCTTTTTTTCATGGGTCTTTTCCATGATTTGGACCATCGTAAATATTTGGTCCGTTGTTGATTTTCCAGGCCTAAAGCCATACTGATAAGGTCAAATCAATTTGCTGACGGTGGTTTTTAATCTATCACACAATGCGCTCGATAGAACTTAGTATATGAAGTTGAGGAGGCTTAACCCACGGTAGTTGGCGCAGATTGTGGGATCTCTCTCTTTGTGGATTGAGCAGAGAACACTTAAATTCTGGTTGGCTATGCTTTCGTCCGACCATATTTTTTGAAACAGCTGCTGAATGCTCCTTGCCAGTATAATTTTGAATAGCTGGGCAGGCAATCATTCGGCCCCGCTGCTTTGTTGTCCTTTGGACAGGTAGTTCCTATTCGAGTTTCTTCGTGGTCAGCCAATGGAACGTTCGCTCCATTGTCATCGATTGGGGAATCGGGTTCACCATGTCAAGCTCTGTGTACTCACGGATTTCGGCCTCTCTATTTTTTGTCTGCAAATACGCCTCTGTTGCCTTTTCAACTCTCAATAAGTATCCCATCCCGCACGTGTTGTGGTCGATTGTAACGTTTTGAGGTGGGCAGTCTATTATCTCTTGACTGCAACACGGCACTCCGCATCGTTCCAGCTATTATTTTACATTTTCCGAAAACCAATAATCTCGTTTGCAGCTGTACGTGGGAGCTTAAATGCCGTCCCACAGTTCTCTTATACCGAGTTGCTGACGTGTCCTCTCAGAGGGAAACAAGTCGAGAAGAAAATCATTCGACTGTCTGTTGTGATTGCAGCTTCTCGACGATGAACATTCCTTGTGTTTGTTGACTTGCGTTTTTTGCTGGGGCGCAAATCAGCGATATATTGAAGAACCAATTAATATTAAATCTATACAATGTTTTCTCACCACAGTGGGTTGAATATATGTGTGCGTATAAATTTAGTTAATTTAAGTATAAATAATAACTTAAGATTAATGCTACTCATTATTGGTACTTCCATCGTGAAAGGAGCTGAAAGGTCTAATTTTCAAAAGAATTCTTCTTCTTAATTGACGTTGACACCGCTTACGCGATTATAGCCGAGTTTACAACAGCGCGCCAGTCGTTTCTTCTCGCCGCTGTCTTTTAATTCGGTGAACTATGTCAATGTCGTCGTATATCTCGTACAGCTCATCGTTCCATCGAATGCGATATTCGCCGTGGCCAACGCGCAAAGGACCATAAATCTTTCGCAGAACCTTTCTCTCAAAAACTCGTAACGTCGACTCATCGGTTGCTGTCATCGTCCAAGCCTCTGCACCATATAGCAGGACGGGAATTATGAGCGACTTATAGAGTTTGGCTTTTATTCGTCGAGAGAGGACTTTACTTTTCAATTGCCTACTCAGTCCGAAGTAGCACCTGTTGGCAAGAGCACTCCTGCGTTGGATTTCTAGGCTGACATTGTTGGTGGTGTTAATACTGGTTCCTAAATAGACGAAATTATCTACAACTTCAAAGTTATGACTGTCAGCAGTGACGTGAAAGCTAAGTCGCGAGTGCGACTACTGTTTGTTTGATGACAGGAGTTATTTCGTCTTGCCCTCGTTCACTGCCAGACCCATTTTCTGTGCTTCCTTGTCCAGCCTGGAGAAAGCAGAACTAACGACGCGGGTGTTGAGGCCGATGATATCAAAATACGTTGTCTTATTGACCTCTGATTATGTATTGCATTTAATTCTAACAATTGTGTAATTGCTATTGCACAATTTTCTAAATTCCTATTATTATGAGCCATTTTATTTAAATTGGTTTATCTTTTCCGAGAACTTCTGTTTTATTAAAATATTAATATTTAATTTATTCTTACGATACTTCTCTGCATTATAGCTGCTGCTGCTATTTCCGCTGTTGATGTTGTTTTTGTTGTTATAGCTGCTGCTGGTATTGATGTCTATGGTGCTGTTTTTTTCTTATGCTCTTGTTCTCTGTCTCTTACTATTATTAGACGTTTTACGCTTTTAGACGTTGTAAAACAATTGATATGCATTTACTATTGAGTTTTGTTACTAAATTGTTATTGTTATATACTATATATAGTACATATGTATATATTTTTTTTCTGAACAACTGCAGTTTTTGTTGTTTAATTTAATTTTAGCTTTAACTTCTGTTAACAATTGTCGAGATAATCATCTTGTTCTTGTTGTTTTTTTTCGTCCACAGTTTTTTTCTGTTTTTGGTTCGCTCTGACTGCGCCAGTTATGTTTGTAATGCTAATGCTAGTTATTTTATTCAAGCTAAATGCTACTAAAAAGAGTTACTTCCCTGTATGATTTCTGTTTTTTAACTGTTTATTCCATTTAAAACTTAAGACTGCTTAAGCTTCATATTATTCTATACATATAATTTTATACATTAAAAAATGCTGACTCGTGACATTCCGTCATGTTCAGCTTCTGATCCATACCTCTGTGGCATGGTTGGCTTAAAATTACAACTATTAGGGCAGTCATACATATCCCGCGCTTCGCTCAACTTATGGTCAAGATAATCGGCCTACTCAGCATACTATTCGCAACACAATCATCCATTGGATAATATTCGACTGAATAGACCACGTCCAGCACGTAGTGAAGAATATATAACAGTCATAGCTGAGAGTGTACTCGGACACCGTGGAAAAACGATTCGGCGCAGTTCGCAGCAACTTGGACTGACGTATGGAGCGAGTTGGCACATTTTACGTCCAGATCTTAAATTGAGAGCGTGCAAATACAACTTGTGCAAGAGCTGAATCCGCTCGATCTTCCCAAGGGACATAGCTTCGCTCTATGGGCTCTTGAAAAGATCCAAGAAGATCCGACGTTTTCAAGCCAAATTTTGTTCAGTAAAGAGCCCATTTCTGGCTCAATGCGTACGTTTGTTGTAGTTAGCGGGTCGGTGGAATCATCCTTCTTATTTCTTCTAAAATGATGCCGGTGCGAACGAAACCGTCAATGCCTGAAATTGAAGCTTCGATTCATTTGCTAGTTACTAGTCGAAATGTTCGAAAGAGTCATCGAAAATTTGACTCAATGAATGGACCATCTGATAAATGCCAAAGAATCTTTCGAATGATAATAAACATTCCCCATTAAATTTGAAGTTTCTGTGTTTTTCTTTAAAAAAAGTAAGGAATGGATCACTCTTTATTTCGAACTAAAGTTTTCAGACTTAGTACAACACTTCTTCCTTTGTTTTCAAACATAATGACATTTGAGTGATATACTATATATACAATATTTTTATATGTAATTATTCTAGTTAAGCAATTTTAAAATACATGTGTTATTTGTTATTAAATAACAATTTTTAAATATAGATAGAAATAAAATACGCTAAAATCAAATGAAATGTAATTTGGAATATGTGAATAAATTTATACTTAGGGAATCTCTATTAAGACTTATGCTTAAAATAGCAAATATTGCATATAAATTATATATATCATAAGTGTATTGTAATATTGATAAAAGGAATACATTTTTTTATTCTTTGTCATAAAACGATTTATTTCATACTCCTCAATACATTGGCATGCGTTTCAAATTAATTATAAGCTTATAAAACAAAACTAACGTACGGTTTCCCACAATTGGACAAAACTTCTTAAAAAATCCTCTAAATACGTGAATAATTGTGACAACACTTAATTCTAATTAAAATATACACGGAAATCTCTTATACCACTTTACTTTGTGAGACTATAAGTGGTTACGCCCGAACCTTCCTTACTAGCTTTAAAATCATTTAGTTTAAAAATATATTTTTCTTGCGTGTGTTTTTTCCGCATCGTATTCTGAAAAATTGGTTGATAGACACCTCTAAGAAAGACTCTCAAAGTATGAGCTTTTATTGTTAACGGGAAGGTCCATAAAGTAACGGTTTCTTGTGGATGCGGTATGAAATTGAATGCTCTTCAAAAATATCACAAACAATTTTTTCGTCAACCTAACCGTTGAAAGGATATTCACGGTTAAAATTTTATTATTAAAAAAAATGTGTTTCTTAAGAATTTTATCGCTTAACACGTTCGCGGACGTGAATGCTATAGCATTCAATTTCATACTGATGCAAAATGACGTGAATGCTATAGCATTCAAATTTTAAAGCCAATTTTTATTCATTTAATTTTATACAATCTTAAGTTTTTGTAATTAATACACATTTCAAAATAATGACCAATTGGTTCATTAGATACTTTCATATTATTTTATCTTTTCTCCGTGTATTTACAAATTTCCTCACGTCATTCTGGTTGAAAAATATTATCTATATCGTCGTGGATGCTATAGCATTCATTGTATATAACGGTTAAAATACGATGTTCTGACTACTCTTATAATATATGTCTAATTAGATTTCGGATATTACAACTAGTTTCAAAAATAATTGCCTGTATATTTTTGCAGCTCCCTAAAATTTTTTGCGTTCGCGAACGTGTTAACGAAAAAAATGATTATTAATCGGAAAATTCTATTTTTGTAGGAAATTTACTGCTCTACAAAAATGGCCTTTTATTTCATAAATAATATTTCTGTTAAAAGTATATTTTTATTATTTTTTGTTTTTTGACCATGAAAATTTTCTCAATACTTATTTTAATCAAAAAATTAAAGAGACCATTTTGGTAGAGAAGACATTTTCGTAAAATACTATGGGCGTTGAAATTTAAAATGATGTTTATTTGAATGATGAAATGACGTTTATTATAAATTGCAACGTTCATAGTTTTGCATGTGAAATATAAGATTCCAAAAAAAACAAACAACTTTGCCTTAAAATTCAACCGTTTATATTTTTAAAACGATTAGGTTTACGAAAAACCCGTAGAAGATCATTTTGTAGAGCATTCAATTTCCTATAAAGCCTACCCATCCCTGAAGTGAGAATCGAGAAGGTCTGCAAACTCCGCTTCAACATCCGCTATGACCTCTTCATTTGATAAAAAAACGCTGAAAGCCGCTGGGGACAAATCTGGTGAATACGAAATGCTCTTGCGACACGGTGCATTGTCCTGATGAAAACGATTTCTTTCTTCTGCAAACCGGGTCTTTTTTTACAAACTTTTTCCTTTAACCGGTCCAAAGGGTTGCAATAATATTCAGAATTAATTGTTTTACCAGTTTGAAAGTAATCCACAAACGAATTTCCTCTCGCATCCCAAAAAACTGATGCCATAACCTTCTCGGCTGATTTCCGGACACGAACTAGTTTCGATTCAAGATCATGGTGATAGACCCAAGTCTCGTACATAGGGATGAATCGACGTACAAAATCTACTTTATCTTTTTTAAAACGATCCAAATGTTGCCGAAAGTCGCATTCGAATGTGTTTTTGTTCCAATGTTAGCGAATGCGGCATCTATTGTGCACACAGCTTTCTAAAACCCAAAATTTCACTTAAAATATGGCTGATACTTAACACTACTAGAATTGACGATCTTCCAAAGCAATTTCTAGAGCCGAAACCCGAGGATTTTCCTTAATTTCTTTTAAAAAGCCCAACCATATTGACAAAACCACTCGAAACTCTTTGAGGACGTCTGATTTTGAAATGGTTCGGAAAGCACTTATCACACGTATTGCTGAAAGCCTATGCACTGTGTTAAGTGGTCTAGCATATGATTTTGTTTCTAGCGCCTGTATCCATATTGGAGCCGCGTACAGGATCACTGAGCTTATTGCCTTAGCTATTAAATTTCGTCGGCTGAAACGCACACAGCCTTTATTTGCCATCATTCTAGATAACGCATTATACATATATTTTATTTGCTTTACTTGTCGCATTTTCTAAGTGGTCCTTGAACTTTAATCTTGAATCCACTATTACCCCAAGATACTTCAACTGTGGCTGTGAAGTAATCTCGCATTCTCCTATGGTCAGCGATATTTTCTCCTCAATCTTCCTTGAGCTTATGAGCAGGACTTCTGTTTTCTGCTCAGCCAGCTCAAGACTCATGGTAGCAAACCACCGGCGCAGACCATTTATGCTGTCATTGCATTTGATCCGGAGGTCATCCAGATGTTTAGCTACAGCTACCAATATGAGGTCATCTGCATAAGCGATTGTTTTCACATTTTTTGGTTGCGGTATTTTTAACACCCCGTCGTACATCAGATTCCATAGCAGCGGGCCTAAAACCGAGCCTTGCGGTACTCCACTGGTGATAGTGTAACTCCGAGTGCCCTCGTCCATCTCGTATAGCAATCTCCTATTTTGAAAATAACTCATTATAATATTTATCAGATAATGAGGAGCGTGTATATCGTGTAGAGCTTTTATTATATTTGCCCACTTTGCGGAGTTGAACGCATTCTTCACATCCAGGGTTATTAGCGCGCAGTATTTTTTCCTACCACCTTTCCAACTTTTTCCACTTATTGCACATTTTGCAGTATCAACTACTTCTCTTAGTGCGTCAATAGTGGACCTCTTTTTAATAAAGCCCTATTGTCTCTCTGATAACCCGCCGGCTTTTTGGATTGCTAACTCCAAGCGGTTTCTTACAATGCTTTCGTACACTTTCCCAATTGTGTCGAGCATGCAAAGAGGTCGATAAGATGATGGTTCTTCTGGTGGCTTATTTGGCTTTGGGAGTAGAACTAGACGCTGCATCTTCCACGGATCGGGGAATACCTCTTCTAATATACACGCATTGTACATGTTAACAAATAATCTGTGCCTTAGAGTTATGGCTTCTTTAAGGGCTCTATTTGGTATACCATCTATTCCTGGCGCTTTGGAGTTTTTGATTTTTTTCGCAATAGCCAATAGTTCGTCTTTTGTGACTAATAGGGGTGGCTCCGAAGCTTCGTTTCCTTTAGTATAGGAAACGGAAGCATGTGCCGGGAAAAACGCTTCGACAACATTTTTCATAAATAATGCGTTCTTGGGCTGCTGAGACTTATTTTTGAATTTCGTCATACAGATTTTGTATGCCGTTCCCCAGGGGTCTATGTTCGCCTCTTCACAGAGCTTTTCGAAACCGGATCTCTTATTTACTAACGATAATTGCTGATTTCAGGAGCTTTTTCTGGCATTTAAATGCTCCTCTGAGGCTGATTTCGTTGTCACCTCCCTGGTTATGCTGTAGACGGCGTCTAGCTGAGTGACAAAGCTTCCTCAGCTTGGCAATTTCGTCGTTCCACCAATATACCGGCTCTCGATTGTTATAGTATCTCGTCCTGCGCATAGTTGCATCGCATGCAGCAACTAGTTCCTTCCGCACAGCGGATACTAAGTGGGCTGCGTTTTCGCCTGATGCATTTGCCGTACTCCAGACACTCTCAAAAACATCAGTATCAAATTCCTTTTGCCGCCAGCTTCGTCTTCGGGAGGTATTTCTCGGACAGTGTTCCGTTTCTTGGGAGAACGAAACTTCAGCAATTATAGCCATATGGTCACTATTTGTGTACATATCTGACACCTTCCACTTAGTATGCCTTCTAAGCACGTACGTCGTTAGCAAACATTAAGTCTATTATTGAACCTTTATTTCCCTTTTGAAAGGTATTTTGTGTGCCACTGTTTAAAACCGTGAGGTTCGTTTGGCTCAAAAATTGTAGAATGAGGCGACCACGATGATTAGTAATTCTGCTACCCCACGCAGTGGACCATGCGTTAAAATCTCCCGCTATTATTATTGGCGATTTGCTTCTGATTTCTAGAGATAACTCCAGGAGAAAATCTTCAAATTCGCTAATTGTTGCGCTAGGACGAGCATAGCAGCTTACAAAATATATTCCTTCTATATTCGCCCATGTAAAGCCGTTATGGGACTCCTTGGAACGTGGTGTGAAGGCTTGACCTTTGCAGGCCCATATTGCCGCTTTGCCACTTATATCTTTACTCCAAGTGCTTTCCGAACGTTGAGAATATTGTTCGCTTAATAGGGCGACATCTATGTTTTCTTCCAGCACCGTCTGTTTTAGAAGGTCTTGTGCTGCAGCGCAATGGTTGAGATTTAATTGCAATATCTTCGTTTTTTCGTTGACTTCAGCATATCTGCGTATTTAGGACAGACCGTACTTAAAACGGAGTGCTCCCCTTTACAGGGCATACAACTTGGGGAATTTGTGCATGTCTTTGCCACGTGACCTGGGGCTCCGCAAAGTGTTCAAAGGGAAGACCTATCAGTGGGGCTGCAACATTTGTGTGCTATATTTCCTAGTTGGAAGCACCTAAAATAACGAGTAATAGGTGAAAATTCACGGAGGCGGCAGATAGACCACCCAATCTTTACTTTGCCACACTTGAGTAAAGTTTTAGCATCCTCAGCTCGTAGGCATATAAGAGCTATTTGAGTGCCACTTCGAGTTTTCCGCAAATTCTTTATATTTTTCTTCCCCAGGTTTTGGATCCCACACTCCTTTTGTAATGCCTCACAGATTTCTTCAATCTCATCCAAGTCTTTACACATATGTTATGAGTTTTTGGCTGTATTACGGCTATCTCACCAATACCTCCAACTAGGGCGCTTTCGAACGTGTCGGCTCTCTTTTCTGCTTGATTTTTTAGTTCAATTAGCAGATCTCCTTTGAGGGTTTTTCTAATGTACCTCACGTTTGAACCCAGTTCTTCGAGGCCTCTGTCGCATTTTATTTTTTTCAAGATATCCGTCCCTCCTTTTTTGTTAAGATTATAGCGTCTGGTTTCGATCTGATTTTCTTCTCGATCGGTTTCTTCTTTCTTACGACGTCTAAGCATTTCTCGCCAGCGGGCTTGTCTCCCAAACTGTCTTTGTGCATGCATTCAGTGACCTCACTATAAGTTGCTTGCACTTTATGACTCATGTTTTTCGGCTTCTTTGTTGGTGGCAAATATCCCAATATCTCGCGAGGTCTCTTTGGGCCATTTTTATCACCTTTGATAGGAGATACCTGCGACGCCTTTCCTCTCTCTTTTCGACGGGTGCTCTAACTTTTCGGCCTTGTCATACAGCTTATCAGATCCCGCATAGCTTGGTTAATATGTCTCTGACCAGACATCATGCTTTCGAGCTCTTTGATTTTTTACCCAGTTTTCAGAAATTACTGGGATTTTCATTATTTGAATTCTTTTGAAGCTCCTCAGATTTGCCACCTTTGCCTGCTTGGTCGGGATTTTCGCATATTTTTGCTGATCCAGCAGCGGTGGCCTCTTCAGGTTTGCCTTTTGGAGGCGTTCTCAGGATTTTTGAGTTCCTCCGAAAAGGATTCTCTGATGTACATCCCAAACTGTTCTCAGAGGCTATAACTCTGCCAGAGAATAGTTGGGAACACCTGTCCGTGGGTACGTTCAGTCTTTGCCCTAACAAACCTTACTTATATATTGATGGTTGGCAATGCCATAACCAAAGCAAAACGAAGAAGGAGAAAAAAGAGAAACAAAATAAAAAAGGTGCGTGGAGTCCCTACGCGCGGATGAAGTTATACTACTTAGTGATATTTTAAGAAATGCATATCATTTTGTATGAAAGAAAACTATAAAACTTAAATTCACATTTTATAAATTTATTATAATTTATTATCTCCCCGAGCATGCCTTTGCCAACAAGTCGTCTTTTCGCGACGATGGCAAAAGCTAAAAAACATAAATTGCACAACTTTCTGGTGCTTCTCGCAAAAATCTGCGTCGATATGTATTCACGATCATACGTATACATACATACATATTTACGCATGTTTGTAGGCGAAGCTCCTACAGCGGCAAGGGGTGACAATCGGCGGCCATTACTTTACTCATGCCATAGAACTTCTATTGCTACGAATATGGAAATGACAACGAAATAATGCAAATATGCATATTTCTAAAGGTCATTAATTTCATTGAAGAAATGAATGATCCTGAAAAGTATAGTCTTAACTTTTCAACGGCCAACGCAGAGCGTTTCAACCAAAAAGAATTCATTCATTAAAATCACCACTCAGAAGTCGTTTTATCCGTTGTAAGCGAACGATTTTCGAAGAAACATCATTTCTAATATGACACAAGACAAAACCAGAAATGAACTTCTTAACCTCACGCTGTCAGATAAAACGAAAATACTTCGTCATCGCGTGTCGATTTCCAAAAAATGGACCAACGCAGGGTATTTCAACAAAAGGGCACATAAAATAGTTGAGAATTCGCAGAAATGACAGACAAAGGAAAGAAAAAGCAGTATAACTTCAATAATGAACAAGCATACAAACATACATATGCGCAGCAGCAGCAAGGAAAGAGGTAACAATCGGCGATCCATTGTATATTTCTTTCATGCATAACCAAACCATAATTAGGACAACGCAATTCAAGTGTCAATGGTGATCTAGGTGGTAAGCGCTTCAGAAGTGACGACGAGCATGTAGGTACGTAGGTTCGAATCCCTACAGAATTTATTTTTAATTGAATATGTCACCAACCAAAAATTGAAACATTGTTCTACAAAAACAACAACAGCATAAGCATGGCAACATTTTGTTGTTGGTAGAAAGGCCGAGCTGTGCCGAAAGAAACGAACAAACGATCGCCGATTGTCACCGCTTCGCTTGCTGCTCGAACATCTTCGCAGATAAGGTTGCGTAGATTCATATTGAGCAAGGTTGCGCAACCTGAATCTATCGCAACCTTTTCCGAACTCGTATAAGAAGTATAACTTCAAAAACAGCTGATAGACTAAATCAAAACGGCAAAAAGAAGTGATTGCACGTTTTGATTCGCTGTTACGTGGGGAAACTCCTATTTAATATTTATTTTTTGTATATAAATTTACCAAAAGAGGGGCAGGTGAAAGCCAAATAAATTCTATGGAAACCAAATCAAAGTACTTATCTAATTTTTTGGTATTAGCATCCAGTCAATCAAAAGTCCAGTCCCAGACTCCCGGTAAGTCTCAAACATAAACAAGCCTGCTACCACTTCAAAAAACCACAAACTCTTGCTGATATTTTAGACCACTAGAAACACGTCTACTTTCACTCCCGGTTAAAATGCTATATGACGTCTGATCGTTCATTGTATTAATGTATGTTTCGGTGGCCACAATTCGTTGGATCATTGGCATTTTATATTAGAACAAAGCTCTATTAGTTATATGAAATATTGGTTTATCTAATATGTTTATTTGAGTATTTTTGATAGAGCTTAATTATTATTCAATTCATGCAACTTTCTGTCCTTCATCCTACACATATGTATGTATACAAAATATTTTTCTTACAGATACTGCTCCGCCGCCTTACCAGGAAATAGAGAGATCGAAATTCGAAGGTAATTTTATTTATTCAAACCTCAGTCTTCCCATCGTTTAATGGATTATGTGAATTCGCGGGAAGAATTTAGTATACCGTCCCAGGATTTCAAGATAAATTTGCAATATTTTAATTACATATTTTCGATATATAAAATTAATTTTGCACTTATATTTTTCACTTTTATATCCACTAACACTTCACTAATTCATTTGTACACATTTATTTTATATAATATATTGCAAAAAGAGCTTTTAATATACATTTAAATTATTGTTGAATTATGATTATTTAAGAATAACAAATGAATTACAAACTGTCAAATAATCAGTGTTACCTTATCGACATCATTTGTAATAAAGTGAACTGATTATACCCCAAATACGAGAATCAACAACCTATAAAAAAATAACCGTGGTCGGTCCAACACCGGGGTGTACCTTCAGGCCGCTTAAATTTTTTGTATATTTTTTTATTGTTTATCAACGATTATGTTTCCTGTATTTAGGGTATAAATTTCTTTATATTTTTTTTTT
Organism: Bactrocera tryoni; assembly: GCF_016617805.1. Taxonomy (NCBI): domain Eukaryota; kingdom Metazoa; phylum Arthropoda; class Insecta; order Diptera; family Tephritidae; genus Bactrocera; species Bactrocera tryoni. The sequence goes on from NW_024395977.1 coordinate 32,007,718, forward strand.
TGTTTTAGTTTGTAAAATATTTTAATATGGTAACACTGATTATTTGTCAGTTTGTAATTCATTTGTTATTCTTAATTAATCATAATTCAACAATAATTTAAAGGTATATTAAAAGCTATTTTTGCAATATATTATATAAAATAAATGTGTACAAATGAATTAGTGATGTGTTAGTGCATATAAAATTGAAAAATATAAGTGCAAAATTAATTTCATATATAGAAAATATGTAATTAAAATATTGCAAATTTTCAACTTTAAACGCGAATATCTCGAAAACTATAAGCTTCCTGCGGCTATATTCGTGATCTGGAGAGTCTCCTCTATCCGACCATACCCATTTTATTCCCGAAATCCTGGGACGGTATACTAAAGCCGACCCGAGTTCGCTACCCAATATTTTGTATATTTTATACATGAACACACTTCGCCCAAACCAATGGTTCAAATTATAGGTAAAAGCTGGATAGAAGGTCTTTGATTTTCCATCGATATCTTTTTAAAATTGTCTGGACCATAAACACAACTATTGGTTTATTGCTTGTGTAAGTGACGATTATAGTCAATAAGTAATAATTTTTTCGTAAAGTTAAAAAAGTTATTTTCGATTATGCTAATCATACAAATTAATTAAGTTACTTTTCCTATTACTTGATTATATGGAAGAATAAAATTAAGTCTTAACTCGTTCGAACAAGAATTTTTACCGATCAAAATAGAAATATATTAGGCTCTTTTCCTGTTATTTTTTTTTTTTTGAAAGTTTCGATTTCGGTAAAATGATTAGTATGATAATATTACTTTACATATTTATATATCCATCAAATTAAATTTGGAATATATTTTTTTACAGAAGAAGACTGCGCCAAAATATTAAGCAATACTAACTTTTCGACCAAAAAAATCACAATCACTGATGTTAAAGGTAAAATAATTTACTAAATTCCCAAAATTAAGCGAATAACTTTCCTATATTTGAGTCTAGCTATGATTTTATTTTAATTCTAACCCTCTCATGCTCGACGCTGCCTATAGGCAACATTGTACTCATGCTATTATAACTCCAGTTATTCTTATTATTTTCGATAACGGTTTTTTGTGCAGTAGAATAAGGTTTTGTGTATGCATATACTTATCAAGTATTAACGAAAAAGTCTTGTAATTGTTCAATTGTGCGCTTATTGTCTCTGTGTCTACACGTGATCACAATTTTTTTTATTAAATAGCCTATGCAAAATAATTAAATAAAAAGTTGAATAAAACAGTTTTTGTGCTATATAGTAAGTGATTATTGGAACTAAATAGAGGTAAGGGATTACAATTATAGGCAAACAAATTAATTCAAGTATGACCTCAGTACTTTGTGAAACACGACATTGCCTATATGCAACGCCCTGTAACTCTCAAACTAAGACTCCTAGGACTTTGAAGTTTTAGTCGGTTCATATTAAAGTCGCGATTAAAACATATCTGTACTCAAATATTTTTTAGCATCACTCATTTTATTTCGGGCATGGGAGGGTTAAAAGTTTCCTTTATAATAGTTAACTTAAAATTAGTTTCTATTCGTTGGAAATTTCATTGCATCGTAATAAAATAAACAAATATAGGTGTAGCTTGAAGAGCGGGGATATATTTCCAGGTGTTGACAAAATATATATTATAATTTTCAATTAATTCAAAGTGTATTATTCAACGACCCCTTTAAAATATCACCCTCATAATTGATATCTGGGGATCTTATATTTTGGGTCATATACTCATTTAGTTTCTTTACTGCATTTTGCGTCGTGTCTACGTTATTTATATCTAAATCTAATGGCTTGCAGTTTCATCTTATCCGTTTTAATTGTGCTATTTGTGCACTATAAATTATTAAATAAATGTGTAAAAACTATTTAGTGATAGTTCACACGAACATAAAAAGCTTTTTCTAATCTTAACTAAATTTTTTATAATTTGATTTGCGAGGACAATTTAGATCGGCTAGTCCTAGTCCAATTTGATCTTGAGGTATACTTAGATAGCAAATACATACATATGTAAATCATGTAAGATGTATCAAGATGCTTCTTACACGATCGACCATATAGAGTGGTGATAAAAGGTATTTACTGTTCTACTTCTTTAAAGAAAATAAATAATAATATTACATTAGGTCATAAAGTAAAAAACGTGTCTAATGTTAAAACCAGACTAATCAAAAATTCTCATTAGTGATCTATTCGGCGCCAACATCAAAGAAATCTATGACAAATAACAACGTTGAATAAGCTTATTCTAATGTTTTAAAAAATTATGTCATAAATGAAAAAAAATTGAACAGTTATTATCAAAACGAATCAAATTAACTATCACACTATCTAGTATAATGTCTCTACTTGGTAATAAGCTTTACAAGTGAATTTAAGATCAGCAATATAGAAAGTCATGCAGTCATATGTAGAAGTTCACGCAAGTAAGAAAATTTCTCTGACCGTCATTCACTTGGTAGTGGCTAGAAACGATTATTTTACATACGACTCAAGCAGCTCACGACTTCCCGCCTTAGACCAAGTATCCTCTGGCTAGCCAAAATACATTCGTTTGACGGCGAGCTAAACAGAGAAGGGGAAAATGAGTTTTAGACCCGCCACGTAAACAACCCTACCAATGAAAAGGAAACAACAGGTGACCCCCCTTTTAATGACGATCCCTGCAAACGTGTTCAGGATTATGATTTGAGGGCATGCATCTGAATGACCGGTCCCTTAATTGGGAAGATGCCGCTGCCCAGCTGGTTGATTTCCTCGTTAGGGTAAAGGCTGACATTATCGCTGTCCAAGAAATGCGATGGACCTAACAAGGACTGGGGCGAGTAGGTCCTTGTGGCATTTACTGCAGTGGCTATATAAAGGAGCGTAAGTTCGATGTTAGATTCGTGGTGGGACAGAGACTCCGTCGCCAAGTATTGTCATTCACCTCGTCTAGCCACAATCCGCATCGAAGCGAAGTTCTTCAGCATATCGCTCATTTACGCCCACGTCACGACGGTAGAGAAGGACGATGTGACCACGGACGCTTGGAACGCACTTATGAGATCTGCCTCGAAACGATGTCAAAATCGAGCTTGGCGACTTAAACGCCAAGGTGGGAAAAGAAGGTATCTTTGGCACAACGGTCGGTAAATTCAGCCTCCACGATGAAATATCCCCGAATGGGTTGAACCACTTCGCCGGGGCCCGAAATATGGTTATCTGTAGTACTAGAGTTCAGCATAGAAAAATTCATCAAGCTACCTGGGTGTCTCCGGATCGAAAAGCCACCAACGAGATCGATCATGTTGTGATAGAAGGAAGACACGTCTCCAGTGTTTTAGACGTTAGACATCCTGACATCGACTCGGACCACTACCTTATTGCAACCAAGTTTCGCACCGCCTCCGTGCAGCAAAAACGCACGTCAACAAACACAAGAAAGGTTCGACGTCGAGAAGCTGCAATCACAACAGACGATTTTCTACTCGACTTGCTGGGACGGCATTTCAATCCCTACGTACAGCTGCAACCGAAACCATTGGTTTTCGGAAAATGCAAAAGAACTGGTATGACGAGGAGTGTCGCAGCGGAGAGAAAACAGACTGGACCGTCGCCCCGGGCACAACGTCTTGGGGGCGGCAAACCAATCTTCGCTGTTTTTTAATATTCAGAAAAATACTTCAAAAATTTTTTTACAAAATGTATTATAAAAGATAAAGAGTTGTACACTCTTCTTCTTCTTCTTAATTGGCGTAGACACCGCTTATGCGATTATAATCGAGTTAACAACAGCGCCAGTCGTTTCTTTTTTTCGCTACGTGGCGTCAATTGGATATTCCAAGCGAAGCCAGGTCCTTCTCCACTTGGTCCTTCCAACGGAGTCGAGGTCTTCCTCTTCCTCTGCTTCCCCCGGCGGGTACTGCGTCGACTACTTTCAGAGCTGGAGTGTTTTCATCCATCGGGACAACATGACCTAGCCAGCGTAGCCGCTGTCTTTTAATTCGCTGAACTATGTCAACGTCGTCGTTCATCTCGAACAGCTCATCGTTCCATCGAAAACGATATTCACCGTGGCCAATGCGCAAAGGATCATAAATCTTTCGCAGAATTTTTCTCTCGAAAACTCGTAACGTCGACTCATCGGTTGCTGTCATCGTCCAAGCCTCTGCACCATATAGCAGGACGGGAATTATGAGCGACTTATAGAGTTTAGCTTTTGTTCGTCGAGAAAGGACTTTACTTCTCAATTGCCTACTTAGTGCGAAGTAGCACCAATTGGCAAGAGTTATCCTGCGTTGGATTTCCAGGCTGACATTGTCGTGTTTATGCTGGTTCCCAAATATACGAAACTATCTACAACTTCAAAGTTATGACGGACCAGAATAGCAGAACTAACGGCGCGGGTGTTGAGGCCGATGATATCAATATCATCGGCATACGCCAGCAGCTGTACACTCTTATAAAAGATTGTACTTGCTCGATTAAGCTCTGCAGCTCGAATAATTTTCTCCAGCAGCAGATTGACGAAGTCGCACGATAGGGAGTCGCCTTGTCTGAAACCGACAAAGAGGTGGTGTGTGTCGATTCTCCTTTCACGGGTCTTTTCCAAGATTTGGCACATGGTGAATATCTGGTCGGTTGTTGATTTTCCAGGTCTAAAGTTACACTGATAACGTAACGTTTGTTGACGGTGGGCTTTAATCTTTCACACAATATGCTCAATAGAACTTTATGTGCGATGTTGAGGAAGCTAATCCCACGGTAGTTGGCGCAGATTGTGATGTCTCTTTTTTTATGGATTGGGTATAGCACACCTAAATTCCAATCGTTGGGCATGCTTTCGTCCGACCATATTTTACAAAGAAGCTGATGCATGCTCCTTATCAGTTCTTCGCCGCCGTGTTTGAATAGCTCGGCCGGTAATCCATCGGCCCCCGCCGCTTTGTTGTTCTTCAGGCTGGTAATTGCTATTCGAACTTCCTCATGGTCGGGCAATGGAACGTTTGCTCCATCGTCATCGATTGGGGAATCGGGTTCGCCTTCTCCTGGTGTTGTGCGTTCACTGCCATTCAGCAGGCTGGAGAAGTGTTTCCTCCATAATTTAAGTATGCTCTGGGCATCGGTCCCTAGATCACCTTTGGGGGTTCTACAAGAGTATGCTCCGGTCTTGAAACCTTCTGTGAGCCGCCGCATTTTTTCGTAGAATTTTCGAGCATTACCCTTGTCGGCCAGCTTATCAAGCTCTTCGTACTCGCGCATTTCAGCCTTTTTCCTTTTTTTGTCTGCAAATGCGTCTCGCTTCCCTTTTCAACTCTCGGTATCTATCCCATCCCGCACGTGTTGTGGTCGATCGTAACGTTGCAAGGTAGGCAGTCTGTTTTCTCTCCGCTGCGACACGGCACACCTCCTCGTACCAGCTGTTCTTTTGCATTTTCCGAAAACCAATGGCTTCGGCTGCAGCTGTACGTAAGGAATTTAAAATGCCGTCCCACAGCTCCCTTTTACCGAGTTGTTGACGCGTGCTCTCAGAGAGCAGGAGTGCAAGCCGAGGAGAAAATCGTTTGGCTGTCTGTTGTGATTGCAGCTTCTCGACGTCGAACCTTCCTTGTGTTTGTTGGCGTGCGTTTTTTGCTGCACAGAGGCGGGTGCGAATCTTGGCTGCAACAAGATAGTGGTCCGAGTCAATGTTAGGACCTCGGAGCGCACTCACATCTAAAACACTGGAGACGTGTCTTCCGTCTATCACAACATGATCGATCTGGTTGGTAGTTTTTCGATTCGGAGACATCCTGGTAGCTTGATGAATCTTCATATGCTGGAATCTAGTACTACAGATAACCATATTTCGGGTCCCGGCGAAGTCAATCAGCCTCAAACCATTTGGGGATGTTACGTCGTGGAGGCTGAATTTGCCGACCGTAGTGCCAAAGATACCTTCTTTGCCCACCCTGGAGTTAAAGTCGCCAAGCACGATTTTTACATCGTGGCGGGGGCAGCTCTCATAAGTGCGCTCCAAGCACTCATAAAAGGCATCTTTGGTCACATCGTCCTTCTCTTCCGTCGGGGCGTGGGCGCAAATAAGCGATGTGTTGAAGAACCTCGCTTTGATGCGGATTGTGGCTAGACGTTCATTCACCGGAATGAATGATAGTACTCGGCGACGGAGTCTCTCTCCCACCACGAATCCAACACCAAACTTGCGCTCCTTTATATAGCCACTGTAGTAAATGTCTCAAGGACCTACTCGTCTCTGTCCTTGTCTCGTCCATCGCACTTTTCGGACGGCGGTGATGTCAGCCTTTATTTTCGCAAGGACATCAACCAGCTGGGCAGCTGCACCTTCCCAATTAAGGGTCCGGACATTCCAGGTGCATGCCCTTATATCGAAGTCCTTATTTCGTTTGCCATGGTCGTCAGCAAAAGGGGGGTCTCTCATCCGAGGCTTTTTATTCCTTTTCATTGGAGGTGTTTTTTACGTGGCGGGTCCCAAACTCAGCGCACAACACAATGTGGGCGATGTTTCGCCTTCTCATTTTAGCTCGCCTTCGAAAGGAGGTTCTTAGGCTACCCAGAGGATACTTGGTCAAAGACCGAAAGTTGTGAACTGCTTGAGCCATGTGTAAAAAAATCGTTTGTGGCCACTCCCAAGTGAATCTCGATCAGAGAACTTTCCTCACTTGCGTGAACTTCTACACATGACTCCATCCTTACATTATTGACAGGTAAAACTCACAGTTTGTTGATGGCTCGACGCGTTATGCCGGTAGACGTACGAAGAGCGGCTACTCTGGCGACCCCGTCTGTCCCAGTGACAACTTCTGTAACACGACCCAAGGGCCATTTGAGAGGAGCCGAATTGTCGTCTTTGATGCATACGATGTCATTGACTTCAATGTTTGGTTGTGGTTTACGCCACTTCGCTCGTTGTTGTAGAATAGTGAGATATTCTTCACTCCATCGCTTCCAAAATATCTGTTGTATGTAGGTAACCTGCTGCCAGCGATCTAAACGATTGCAGTTTAGATGTGTGAGGTTCGGCTCAGGAATAGCGATAAGAGGACCACCAATAAGAAAATGTCCGGGAGTCATTTCATCAAGATCTTCTGGATTTTCTGAAAGTGGCACGAGAGGTCCTGAATTAATTACTGCTGAGGTTTGACATACTAAGGTACGTAATTCTTCAAAACCGAGAAGTGATGAACGAACGGAGCGACAGAAGTGTTTTTTTGCCATTTTTACTGCTGCCTCCCACAGACCACCAAAATGTGGTCGAGGAGGTATAAAACGCTAATCTATCCTATTATTGAGGCAGTAAGCGTGAACTTGGTTGCGATGATATTCACTAAGAAATAGCTCGCGTAAATCCTTCAGCTCGTTCTTGACACTAACAAAATTTGTAGCATTGTCTGACCAAATGCAACTGGATATGCCACGAGTATAAAGCGTTTAAGTGCATCAAGAAAAGAGCCTGTTGAACGATCTTTCACCAGTTCCATCCACACAGCCTTCGTGGCGAAGCAAATGAATACCCCAACATAGCATTTTTGAGATGCTTTCTTTCGGGTTTGAAATAACATGGTCCGCAGTAGTCTATGCCCGTAACGATAAAGGGCCGCGATGCGTGAATGCATTCCTTAGGCAAGTCAGCCATGATGTGCTCAACGAGGCATGGTTTCGATCTGCAACATATGATACGTTTTCGCAAAACACTCCCAATTATTTTTCTGCCACCTATAGGCCAAAATTGCATACGAATGGAGGCAATTAGAAACTGAGGACCTGCCTGGTGACACTTTCGACGAAAATGAGTGATTATTGACGACGTTAATGGATGATCCTTTGGTAGAATAATTGGATAACGCGCCTCTAAGTACAGTATTGAGTTCTTTAAACGACCTCCAACTCGTATAATTCCAAAATCAACCAAAAATGGCATTAACGAAGCGATTTTACTTGATGTGTGTACAAAGTTGTTCTTCAAGGCGACGATTTCTGACCACTATATATTTGGGACTAGGCGTATGAGCAATTGAGTCCCATAATGGACTATAGATATAGTTGTGAGCTGTGATCTTTTCAAATTTATAAATTTGTATATGTGTCCAAAGATACGCTGTATTGTTCCGAACGAGTTGATATATTTAAACGGAAAAGATATGTCGGGCCTATCAGATGAGATAGGTGTAGTGCCCTTTGATATGATGTCAGCATGCCTTCAGTTAGTTGCTGTTTATCACAAATCCGATTGGCAACAAATACGTTAAACTTTGAGGGTTCCTCTCGCAGCCATGAGAGAACCACTGACGAATCCGACCAACAATAATAGGAACAATCAAATATATTAATTTTTCTTAATTCAGATAATAATTGCGTCAGTAAGGCGGCCGCACAAAACTCTAATTTGGGCACTGTCAGCCTTTTCAGAGGGGCGACACGAGCCTTGGAGCACAGCAAGTGAAATATAATGTCGTCATCCTTAATTGAGCGAACGTAAACACAAGCGCCGTATGCTTCCAGACTGGCATCACAAAATGCAGATATTTGAACTGTAGTGCCAGGCTGAAGAACATGGTAATGTTGAATATCAACAAAATCGTTACAAAATGCTAACCATGCTGTGCATATGGAAAGTGGTGAACTTTCATTCCAATCGAGCTTGTCCCTCCACATCCTTTGCAATAGAATTTTAGCTCTAGTAAGTGTGGGGCCAATCAGACCTAATGGGTCGTGGAAACGTGCTATGGTAGACAATACGGAACGCTTGGAACATTTTTACGATGTTTGCTGAGGTTTGTATTTAAATAAAAAGACGTCCTTCGAAGGATTCCAAACATGTCCGAGGGTTTTGACAATATCGCTGGATTCATCGAAGCTACGAAGACTTTCTCTCTCAGCAACAGAAATTTCGTTGAAAACATCTGAGTTGTTAGACCACCACTTTCTTAACTGAAAACGACCTTTAGAAAGTAGGTTTGTAGTTTGTTGCCTGATTTGTTGTACTTCCTCTACTGAACTTCCTCCGGAGATAAGATTATCTACATAGAAATCACGAAAAACGATTTCTGAACCAAGCGGATAAGATAAGGATTTATCTAATGCTAGCTGATGTATAGTACGTATAGCCAAGAACGCAGCATCCTTGGTGCCGTATGTGACAGTGTCTAACTTTTATATACGTAGTTTTTCTTCTGGGGAATCTCGCCAAAGTATGCACTGAAGCATATTATCTGGAGGTGTTACGTGAACACATCGATACATTTTGCAAATGTCCCTAGTGAGTGCAATTGGAAAGGTACGAAAACGAACAAGAATGTTAGCTAAATATAAATCTCCAAGTGAGTCCAAGCTGCACTTAATGGATTAGCGAACCGAATACTCGTTCGATGATAGACGTGAGTAATTATTTTTGAAATGTTCCTCACAGTCGAGGTCTTCTTTAGAAGTTTTGGTGATTGGTTCATGAACATGTTCAATTTCCCAAAAGCGGCGAAATAAGTTGCCTAACTGGATATCTTTATCAATTCCACTAGGTGATCTCTGGCTTACAATAAATGTTGATAGTTGAGAGGTTTGCTGCCAACCACCAGATAAAACCCATCCCAGTCGAGCTTTTTGAGGAATGGGTAACCTAGGTGCCAACTTTATCTTCCCCACACAAATGAGTTCGAAGAAAAGTTCTGCTCCGTTGAGCATATCGATGCGTTGTGGTATATTGAAAGCAGGATCTGCCAGTTGGATATTCGAAGGAACATTCCAATCATCGGTCATGACTGAAGTACCAGGTTTATTATCAGTAATCAGTTTGAGCGATAATAGCAGTAATGTTTGTTAAGTAATCTGAAGGCCGCGACTTTAGTACGAGATTAGCTGAGTAGCCATCTTTTGGAAAATTTGCATCTCCAATTCCAGAAACCGAACCGAAGGATTTGGATTTATGCGGCTGAAGTTGGTTTGCGAAGCGACTTGTGACGAAGTGAATCTGTGAGCCAGGGTCCAAAAGTGAGCGACAAGGTGCGAAAGTTCCGGCACGATTCTTTACTAAAACGATTGCATTAGCTAAAAGCACAACATCAGATGGAGATCGGGAAGCAGAGATGTCAGGCTGCGTGGGCAGCGTTGCAGTCATGACATTAGCTTGAACAGAGTTTGGTATCTATTAATGGTAATTCGTGACCATTAGCTGATGGTAAATGATTAAAATGTTAAAGCGTGTGATGCTTTGAATGACATTTTCGACAAGATGGCCTTTCTTTAAACAGTTTAGACATAGTAAAAGTTTCTTAACTTCTTTCTGGCGAATGTTAGGCGAAAGATTTAAAAAGCTTTGGAAATTATAAATTAAATGTTCAGCATTTCCACATAATACACAAACACCCAGTAAGCTATTTGAAGCAACAAAGGATTTTCTTTGATGTGTACTCACGGCTTTTCCGGTTTTACCAAATGTTTCAGCTTGTGTTTGTAATGCATGCTCTACGTTCTCGAGGGGACGACATCGATGTTCTAAAAATGCAGCTAATAATTCCCACGATAGTGACTCGTTTATTGACCAACTTTCTTCCCATTTTGCTTGAGTTACTTTATATTATCGATTTGATTTATCGATTGTTCACTGTAAAATATGTCCACTAATTTTAAACTGGCGCGGTGGCGCACGAACTAATAGTTTGAAATTTAAAGTTAAGTTTAACTATATCACTAATAAACACACGCAGCGATCAAGTCGGGGTCACCAAATTGTTGAGCTACCAAGCTTTTTTGATAGCTTCGAAACGCGATATAAAACAACAACGATATATATTTTCAAAAGTATTTATTAATATATACAATACAACGAGTGCAAAGTTACGTGGCTGGTGGTTTAAAAGGTGAAATGCAAATAAATGAGTCTGCAGGTAGCGAATATAAGAAACGAACTAGAAAATAATGCGTGTGCAGGAATCGAATGTAAAAAGCGAACTAACTATGATGCTAGGCTTAGGCAAAGCTAAGCTTAATTGTTCTCACATGTATGTATGTATAAATAAAATAAGGGATAAAGGGAAATGAGGAATTAGAATAACGAGTAATGCTGCGGTGGATATGCAAAATTAGAGTGACCAGATAACAATTAATATTAAATATTTACAATGTTTTCTCACCACAGTGGGTGGAATATACATATGTGTGCGTATAAATTTAGTTAATTTAAGTATAAATAATAACTTAAGATTAATGCTACTCATTATTGGTAGTTCCATCGTGAAAGGAGCTGCTCCGAACACCGATTTTTGCATATATTGCGTCTAAAAATTGGCTATACATAGAACGTGAGACATTACTTTGCTACACTGCTATCGTAGTTGCCTTCACGAACGCATCCTATATCAATATATATCTTCAGTTAACTGCAGTTTGTTCAAGTTAATATGTTCAGATAACTTAGGTGTTAACAGCCATATATTATATAACGTCAACTACAGTAACAGATATTTATATTGCCTATTTAGCCCACATTACTATTTGAAAAGGATACTCTTAAGATGTCTCGCAAATTGAACCGTACTTACAATAAAAAGTCAGAAGTTTCCACAAATTGCAAAGTCGGCTATATAATCTAACATAAAAAGGCAAATTTTCATCTAAAACTGTGCGTTGCCACATAAGTACCTTTCATTTACAGGTCCAATATAATACCATATCTCATTTGATTGTGAGCCTCTGTAAAATTTGGTGGTTGCAAAGTCTTAATAATAAAATATATAAAACAATATACATCTTTCCACAATTTTTTATTTTAATATACATAAATACCAAAATTATAATTTTTGATCTCTGTGAGAAAAGTTAACTTACTGTATTATGCATATGTATGCCAATGGTTCTGGATACACATCCATATGTATTTATTAATAATATATAAATGTACGTGCAATATGCGCATACAAAATAATGTATAAACTTAAGTAAGTAAGCAGGTATGTGATTTGTCTAAATATAAACAATTAAGTCTTTGCTTTTATCTTTATATCTCTTATTGAAACTGCCTCAGGCAAATTTTTTTTTCTACTTTTGTCCTCCTTTACTACTTATGCTGATTAAAACAAGCAATTTATATATATATATATATATACTATATATTATATGTATGTTTCTATGGTTGTATGTATGTGCTATAAAGATAGAATTTAAATAGTAAATATGTACGTATACACATGTACAATTTCGAACACTATTCTTGCTTAAGTTTAGTCTGCATCAATTTTAATTAGGCACTAAAAGCGATCAACGCTCGCGTTATTTTCGATAACTTATGTTACTTTCATTTCAGATGCAGTTTACTAAAATATAAAACATACTCAAATAATAATAATTCCTAACTATCGTAAGTATTTTAATCACAGGACTTTCCTATCTTAATTTTTTCGTGGCTTGCCTTAATTAATTCCAAGTATATGACAATGTTCTCCATTTAAATGTATTGCATACGCATGTCCAGTACGTATGCCTTGCAACAGCTAGATCATTCCATAATTCGTAATTGCGACACTGACGAAAATAGGCAATAGCAGATAAATTGACTATATTATGCTATATTATGATATAGTTGTTGTGTAACGGTGTTCGACTTCGTTTTTTTAATAAAGGGTTCGTACTTATTTAAGATTAATCTGAAATTTCTGTAATTTTTGATTTTAAATTTAGTAGCAATAGGATGTCACCGCTGTGTAAAAAATATTTCAAGCCAGCAAGGGCATTTCATAATATTTTGCCGTTTGTAGTGTTTACCCCAACCTTTAACGAAACTAATGCAGATACTTCGCGTATTTACTGGACCCAGTTCTGCGCCAGGAAATTGTGAAGAACAAATCAGCGATTGAGCCCTGGTAAAAAAGTGAATATGTAAGATGGAAATTTCAAATGCCATAATATGTTTTAAGATATTTACCTATTAATATCGAAAGCTTTAAGGCAATCTCCTGGTGTCACCTTATAAACGCATGACAAGCTTTCATTCAAGGTTGGTGATAAAATAAAAACGGGGGCCATAGAGCGGTTGTAAAGCCAAATTCCATCTGGCTCTTGACTTAATATAAGACCTATAAAATATGTGAAAACACAATAAACAAATAAGATAGAACTAGATTGTAGTATAGGAATATACTTCCTACTTACCAAAACCAATTTTTTGTCGAGTACATTCAACATCCTCTCGAGGTGGTGTGGTCTTATCTGCAGTCAAATCTCTTAAACAAAAATCCTGACTGTCGTTATTATTTCCCCTTCCATCTGCATAAATGTTCACAAAAGGTTTATGAACAGAACAACGATTTCCAACGCGTTCATTTAGCTCCCAGTATGCTACCTGGCACCAAGAGTTTTGATCTGTAATATTAAATTAAAAAGCAATGTCAAAAATTAACTGAATTTACTGAATATAAATAATAAAATATATATATATATATAATAGAATAATATAGACCACTTTGTAAATAAATACGTCCAAACCATTAATTTTCAATGCAAAGTTGGTGCTTAAGGTCTTTATCGACGTAAAAATTTAACAATGGGCATAGCACTGGGCACCTTTTAGGTGGAAATCCTGTATAAAAGAAACTATCCAGCCAATTTCAACTTAATTTGGTGCATAACATTATTCTCACATTATTATATTACAGTCTGGAAATGGATATTAATATATCACAATTTTATCTCTGATTCTTTCGCTCTGTAGTATATACAACTATGTAAATCAAGCTCAAGTATGTCTACTGAACGTGTTTTAAAATTAACGCAAAATTTAGATTTGTCGCCATTTATGAAGTAAAGCGTTGATAAGGCTGAACCCACAACGGATTAGTCAAAAACGTCTTTGACTAATAAGACACTTTTTGTCTCGCTTGGTGGGCATTAAAATAAAACGAAACAAGTAAGGAAGGGCTAAGTTCGGGTGTCACCGAACATTTTATACTCTCGCACGATAAAGTGATAATCGAGATTTCATTATCCGTCATTTACATATTTTTTAAATACCGTATTTGTGTAAAGTTTTATTCCGCTATCATCATTGGTTTCTAATGTATATACAGAGAAGGCATCAGATGGAATTCAAAATAGCGTTATATTGGAAGAAGGCGTGATTGAGAACCGATTTCCCCCATATTTCGTACACGTCATCAGGGTGTTAAGAAAATATTATGTACCGAATTTCATTGAAATCGGCTGATTAGTTCCTGAGATATGGTTTTTGATCCATAAGATGGGTGCAGCTTCCTTCTGCCATTTCTTCCGTAAAATATAGAGTTTCTGACGTTGTTTCTTAGTCGGTTAACGCACTTTTAGTGATTTTCAACATAACCTTTGTATGGGAGGTGGGCGTGGTTTTTATCCGATTTCTTCCATTTTTGAACTGTATATGGAAATGCCTGAGGGAAATGACTCTGTAGAGTTTGGTGGAAATAGCTATAGTAGTTTCCGAGATATGTAAAAAACTTAGTAGGGGGCGGGGCCACGCCCAGTTTTCCAAAAAAATTACGTCCAAATATGCTCCTCCCTAATGCGATCCTTTGTGCCTAATTTCACTTTAATAACTTTATTTATGGCTTAGTTATGACACTTTATAGGTTTTCGGTTTTCGCCGTTTGGTGGGCGTGGCAGTGGGCCGATTTTGCCCATCTTCGAACTTAACCTTCTTATGAAGCCAAGAAATAAGTGTACCAAGTTTCATCATATCTCAATTTTTACTCAAGTTACAGCTTGCACGGACAGACGGACGGACGGACAGGCAGACATCCGGATTTCAACTCTACTCGTCACCCTTTGGTATATATAACCCTATATCTGACACTTTTAGTTTTAGGACTTACAAACAACCGTTATGTGAACAAAACTGTTATACTCTCCTTAGCAACTTTGTTGCGAGAGTATAAAAAGAAGGAAACGAATATTTTCAATAATTAAAGTTTTGTGAACGAAATGAAAGAAATAAAATAGACGGATGCACAGTACAACCAGAAGCGCGATTCAGAAAATAATACTACACATTTGATTTCTGAACTGATAATGCATCCGAGAAAATTTCGGAATTCCACAAGGATGCAGGTGTTGTCAACATTCGAATATTTGCTGTTTTTAATAAAACATTTAATCTATATATATAAAAATCAATGCCACTTTCTTTGTAATTTCATCACTCATAAACGGCTGAACCGATTTGGCTGATTTTTTTTTGTTGTATTTGTTATTATTAGGAGAAGGTTCTTATGTAAGAAAAAATTACGAAAGTTGCCGGAAACCCCCTAAAAACAGCCCTTTTCTTTTTCCCATACAAACGTTTTATTTTGGATGTACATATGTATATACATTAGAATGGGTCAATTTGTATGGAGCAAAAAAAATGCACCAAGCGGTTATCAAAATCGTAAACTACGATGAATTCTAAGAAAATTTGCCCAAGAAACCATGGCTCTAAAATCAAAACGGAGCCTCCGGTTTTTAACGAGAAACTTTTCATTTAGTTTTTTTTTTTCAATAAATGAAATGAAATCGGACGAGAACCGATGTATTCAGCGTGGTATGGTCGTTGGCCGCTGTGGTCGGTGTGTGTATATGTTACCTATCCACCCATAAAAATTAAAATAATAATAAATAAAATTCAAACTTTAATAGCTTTCATCTTCCGCGAAATCGTATTGCAGTTAACAATATCATTTTATATCTATATATAAAGCAAAAACTTAACTGTTAAGGGCCAAACAAAATATAATATACTTCTAAAGTTCAGAATTAATTAGTTTTAAGGTCTTGTTTGCTGTCCATCCTAGATGTTGCGTTTCGACTTGCAACCGTGACTGCCATAACACCATCGCGATTTTTTTCTATAGTTCGACGTGAAACGCTAGTCAGCAGTTGCACAAAGCGCTCGGTTCCTTGAATATGTGGAGGAATTTGTGGATCCAGAAGTGGAGGATTGTCAAATTCTATGTATTCGAGCAAATGGTCATAGGGTATGTTTGCAGTGAAGGGCGGCTCCGACAAAATGCTATTGTTATCTAAGTTTATCATCTCAACATAACCAGTGCAGTCAAAATTTATAGTTGGTTTTTTGTAAGCTCTTAATTTTGTTGGGTCGTAAAGTTTTTCACGATAGTACAAAATTTTTTTTAAAGCCCTCTGGCGCACTTCCTTTCTGGCATCAAAAAGCATTGTTAGTAGAACATTTTCTGAATGTGCAAAATGTGAGTTATTTTGAACAACATTATTTACAATTTCGCGCAGATTTTGTGGTAAATATTGCGTTGAATAAATATATTTACATAAGAGTGAACTGCCATATATTACCGAGTTGTAATACTTAACATTAAAGTACATAGGTACGTAAACTTTCATGACAAACGTTGCTAAAATTCTTAAATTCAGTAGCTGTTGGAGCCAAATCCAAATCAACAACATCCGCCAGGACCGCTGGAATTGTCAGTTTCCTCGCGGTATGCTGATCAGTCAAAAATTCGTGTAAATGATCAGGCATCAAACCACATGAGCAACAATTTCTTTGTAAATCGCACTTGCATTTTCCAATATAGAATAAGTTGTTCATAGTCTTGATAAATGCGGTGTATTTTTTAGATGTAAACGTGCCTTTTGTTTTTTTAAAATATTTATTCAGCAAGATTTTCAGCTTGTTTATTACGGTTTTCTTCGTCATTATGCCAATATTCAATTTGCTCCAAATTTCAATCAATTTATCCGCCACTTGTGGAGTAAAAGATGCGTACGAAAACATTTTATTTCTATTTTTAGACCGACCACTCAAAAAAAAATATATTTTAAAACATCGCGGCAAGTTGGTAAGTTTAGTTCGTGTAAATCACTTGGCAAACCAAGAGCACTAAAATTTGGATCTGACATATGCTTCAAATATGATTCCGAGAGATTTGATAATGTAATATCTTTAGCACAAGAACTAATTGATATAGGAGATGACTCCATAATTAAAAGACGCTTAAGTTTTGCTTTAAAATGTTAGAATCGCGAAAATCAGAGGCACACACTTCTTCCTTGAGTAAAAACTTCTAACTGTAATATTGTATCAAAATAATTTAAAGCGATGGTTTCGGAAACAATTGTTTTATTAGTAATTCATCAGCGTTTTGCTTTCTCTGAGAAGTTGATAAAATCATAGCAAACAAATAAAATAAAAAAAAGCAAGTGCAAATCAGACAAACAATCGACAGTGTAACAGAAATTGGAATGATTTGGTTTTCTGGCTGCAATACAACACCGAATACCAAACTCAAGATGTTTGCCTTCAACAGTTATTAAAATTTCCGATCTTTAGTGTTTTCAAAAATTACCGTTATATGGGAGGTGGGCGTGGTTATTATCCGATTTCGATCATTTTCCAGATATCTCTTAAGTAGGCATTGTGTAATATGTATACCAAATTTGAACGAAATCGGTGGGGTGGTTCCAGAGATATGCATATGAACTCATAAGTGGGCAGTGCCACGCCCCTATAAAAAATTTCTGTACTGTCGAATTTTCTGCTTAAATACAACATCACATACCAAATTTGAGCAAATTAGCTTCGATAGCTACAAAACAAGCAAACAATCGACAGTGGAATAGGAATTGGATTTTTTTTTACAAAATACAATATACGAAATTTTCTCGCTAAAAACCGGAGGCTCGATTTTCATTTTAGACCCATGGTTTCTTGGGCAAATTTTCTTAGAATTCATCGTAGTTTACGATTTTGATAACCGCTTTGTCAAGAAAAAAATTGACCCACTCTAATATACATACATATGTACCTACATACATACATATGTACATACATATGTATGTAAGTAAAAATTATTGTTTGTTTGTTAGTAACGCTAACGCTCGAGAACGGCGGAACCAATCTTCATGAAATCAGAAAGTGTTCGCTGTGGATCTGGAAAGGGTTAGATATAAAAAAAACCATATACTTTTCATAAGGAAAAGTCGAAAAATTGGAAATTTCCAAAAAAGTGACTTTTCATACAATTCCTTTTTGTTTTGTTTTTCAATATTTTGATTTGTAAATTATTTGAATCGTTCAATTTCGGTCGCTTGCTTTTTTATTCCGGCTCTTTAAAAGAATAATTATTGAAAATTATTCAGTGAAAACTCTTTATGTGTGTTTCAAACGAAGTGATCATATAAGAAATTATTTTAAAGAAAGTGCCGGCATGTCCAAAATCAAACATAGGTCGACGTATTCGAAATGCTCGGGGCGTGTTGTCACAAAGAGTATCACAAACTGCAGTGCGACGTCCACGAAATAGATTTGAAGAAGCTCATCATGCAAGAAATTCAGCAAGACCTACGTGAATACGACGTCGTGTTTTGGAAGATATGTTCCGTGCTGCATTTGTTTACGACCCTTCAATCGACTATAATGTACATGGATATATTGGAATGATGGATGTTATATGCCCACATTGTGAAGCGGCTAAATTCTCGGGAGAAACGGCTGGAATGTGTTGCGCTAACGGGAAAGTAAAATTGCCGGAATTTGAACCGCCTCCTGAACCATTACAATCATTAATTTTTGAGACATCACCAGAATCGAAACATTTTTTAAATCATATACAAGAGTACAATTCGGCTTTTCAAATGACTTCTTTCGGCGCTACAAAAATTATAAGAGATCAATTTATGCCGACATTTAAGGTGATTGCATGGAATATTTGATGGTTTTTTCAATGAATAGGGAAAAATTTATTCCTATAACATTGCATACATATTACAGATCCAAGGTCAAATTTATCACCTAGCGGGTTCATTGTTACCGCTCCCTGACGCTAACCATCAATTTTTACAAATATATTTCATCGGAGATAAAAATCGTGAATTAAATCAACGCTGCACAATTGCTTCTCAATTAAAACTGGTAAATGAGATCATTCGATGCCATAACTTTGCCAGCTTTGTCTTTCTTGAGCTTGAGAACCGTTTCTTAATATGCAGTCTACTAGGCTGAAAATCGATTGGACTCGATTGATTTCACTGATGCACAGCCCAAATTCAGTAGTATTTTTACGCCAAAAACCAATTCTTTCTTAACGCACGAAATGCTTTTTGATTCACTTATTTGTAAACTAACACAAGTTGCTTCACCAAAAATGCGATTATTCCTTAACTAATACTTATAATCTAACCAATAGAAATCATATAGATGGTATTGGTAGTACTACCTAAGTATGTATCAGCCACAGTAAAACGTGGGCGGGTCCTCTAGTTTTTAAGTAAAATACAAACTACCGCAAAAGCATAACTCCTGCAAATAGATTAGTTATAACATTTTGTATTAAAAACAACGGTGCAGCTATAAGCAACGAAACGTGTTTTTCTGTCTTGTATTGTCTGTTTCATTCGGTGTGGGTTGCGCCGTAGCTCGGCATGTATTGATCGGCAACAAATACGGTTTTGTCGCATTTGGTGTGCGTTGGCTGTATGAAAATACATAAGAAGTTCGACAACAGCTCTTCAAACAAGTCAAAGCTCGAACATGCGTTTTCAAAACGTCACACAAAAACGTCTTGTGCTCTAACCCACATTAGCGAAGCACATAGCGACATTTTGTCGTATGAGACAACAAAAACTGTTTTGACTAATCCGGTGTGGGTTCGGCCTAACTCTAAATTAATGCAAAGTTTAAAATTAAGCTTAGTAAAAATAGATAGAAAAATCTCTTCATTATTGAACAATATTTCAAAAATGATAAAAGCTTGACGGCCGCATTTTTCGAGTTATATCATCCTAAGCGATAAAGAACATTTTCACCTGGATGGGGTTATTAATAGCCAAAATTGCCGCTTTTGGGGTTCTGAGATCCCACATGAGATTTTCTAAAAGCAAATATGTACTCGTATGTACATCCACAACATGTCACTGCTTGGTGTGGATTTTGGGCTAGAGGCAAAAGTGGACCATACTTTTTCATAACGTTTTTATTAGCTTCCTCTGTATGTATGCATGTATAGTATCTTTGTAACATAAGTAAAAATTAAGATATCTTGATGAAACTTGCTGTGAATGTTTCCTAGTACTCAAAAGGTCGGTATTGTAGATGGGCGTAATCGGACCACTGTCACGCCCACAAAGCTCCTTTAAAAAACCTATATAGTGGCATAACTAAGCACTAAATTTAGATACCGAACTGAGATTTCTGTGTATTGACTTTTTTAAAAATGGGCATGGTCCCATCCTCAAAATGGTTTACAGTACATATCTTCCAAACCGCTAAAGCTATTTCGACCAAACTTGGCGTCTTTTTAAAATTTCTTCACACTTTGTAAAAATAGGTAACATTAGATAATAACCACGCCCACGTCACTTGAAATGCAAAATAACGTAACAACATTTTCGGAAATTTACAGTGGCATGAATTAAACACGACATAAAATAGAACATGAGTGAAACAAATTTTTAATATTGGTTAAAACTGGTTCATATCTGAGCGCAGAACCTGAAAATGTTGGACATACATATGTAATATTATGTTTGTAATTTGAAGTAGTGAATCATAATCAATAAAACACTCAATTTCGAATTTTTTGATGATACGTTATTTTGAATTTCAGGTGACGATATAACGGTAATCTTGAAAACTAATGAAAGTGCGATAACTCACTGAATAAATTCGACACGAGCTTTCAACTTCTCAGCCTAAATGGTGGGAAAGAGCTTTAGAATAAGGTGTAAAAATTTAATAATGGGTGTGGCACCGCCTACTTTTAGATGAAATCCTATATGCACAAAACTACCCGACCATTTTCAAACAAATTTTGTATGTGATATAAGTATACTCAACCGTTCCTATCACACAATGTGAAAATCGGACAACACTTATCTACTTCAAATATAACACAAATTTAAATTCCATCTGATTCTTTTACTACCACTATGAAATCAAACACTGGCAGGACGTGAGAGAGGACTTTACTTCTCAATTGCCTACTCGGTCCGAAGTAGCACCAGTTAGCAAGCGTTACTCTGCGTTGGATTTCGCCACTGACATTGTTGAAAAGGATAATACTGGTTCAAAAATAGACGAAATTATCTACGACTGTCAACAGTAACGGAAGCCAAGCCGCGAGAGCGACGACTGTTTGTTTCATGATAGGAGATATTTCGTCCAATTTGCCTTGCTTCCTTTTCCAGTTTGAAGAAAGCAGAACTAGCGGCGCGGATGTTAAGGCCAATGATATCAATATCATCGGCATACGCCAGAAGCTGTACTCTCTTATAGAAGATTGTACTTGCTCGATTAAGCTCTGCAGCTCGACTTATTTTCTCCAGCGGCAGATTGAAGAAGTCCACAATAGGGAGTCGCCTTGTCTGAAACCACGTTTGGTATCGAACGGCTTGGAGAGGTCCTTCCCTATACTGAGTTTTTGATATTACTCAACGTCAGTTTACACAGCGGGGATACCAAATTCAGACACAGCGGCATCCCTGTCAAAATCAGGGTTATAATCGACAAGGTGGTGGTGTGTGCCGATTCTCTTTTGACGGGTCTTTTCCAAGATTTGAGGCATGGTTAAAATGTGGTCAATTTGTTAATTTTTCAGGCCTAAATCGACACTGATAAGGTCCAATCAGTTTGTTGACGGTGGACTTTAATCTTTCACACAATCGCTCTATAGAACCTTATACGCGATTTTTAGGAGACTTATCCAACGGTAGTTGGCGCAGATTGTAGGGTCTCCCTTTTTGTGGATTGAGCAGAGCACACATATATTCCAATCGTTGGGCATGCTTTCGTCCGACCTTATTTTGCAAAGAAGCTGATGAATGCTCCTTATCAGTTCTTCGCCGCCGTGTTTAAATAGCTCGGCCGGCAATCCATCGGCCCCCGCCGCTTTGTTGCTCTTCAGATGGGTAATTGCTATTCGAACTTCTTCATGGTCGGGCAATGGAACGTTTGCTCTATCGTCATCGATTGGGGAAACGGGGTCGTTTCCTCCTGACGTTCTACTTTCACTGCCATTCAGAAGGCTGGAGAAGTGTTCCCTCCATAACTTTAGTACGAGTACATTCTGGGCAGTGGCGTAGCTACAATTTCAGGCGCCCGGGGCCAAGGATGTTCTGCCGCCCCCCTTTATCTACATACCTACAAATTTCAGGAGGTGGTTCGAACAAAAGTGAATTTTTACAAAATATCTTCGATAATAAGTATATAAAATTTAGGAACTAGAAGCCACGCAAATTCTGAAGTTCCAAAACTCTCACAATACGGGTTTTGAGGAAATTAGGAGTAAATTTACAAGACATCTTATTAAAAGCCATAGAAAAAACCCATTTTCGCCCTATATCTTGTACACTCTTCACACAATTTGCAGGAATTTTTGCCCGAATTGGAGTTTTTAAATACCATTTTTGAAAATTTGGAGAAATAAAGTATTTGTGACATTCAAAGCACAGGGTAACTGTGAGAGTGACACGTCGCGACGACAGAGTAAAAATAAAGATACTGTTTTTTTTGTCACTCCTACGTCGCAATGTGTCGCTCTCACAGTTTGCCCTATGCTTCAACTGTTTCTATCACTATGTTCTATCACTATTTTTAAGAAAGATATAAGACAAATTCAAAGACCTAAGAGTATTCGAGTAAAAATTAATATTTTTCATTGTTATTCAGATTATTAAATTGTGTGTGTACAACCCACCGTCAACAAACTGATTGGACCTTATCAGTGTGGCTTTAGACCTGGCAAATCAACAACCGGAGATTCCAGATATTCACCATGCGCCAAATCTTGGAAAATACCCGTGAAAGGAGAATCGACACACTGCCTTTATGCCGCGATGTCTGAATTTGATAACCCCGCAAAACTAATACGGCTGTATAAACTGACGTTGAGCAACACGAAAACCTCCGTCAGGATCGGGAAGGGCCTCTCCGAGCCGTTCGATACCAAAAGAGGTTTCAGACTAGGCGACTCCCTATCGTGCGACTTCTTCAACCTGCTTCTGGAGAATATAGTTCGAGCTGCAGAACTAAATAGAAAAGGTACCATCTTCTATAAGAAAGTACAGCTGCTGGCGTATGCTGATGATATTGATATCATCGGCCTCAACACCCGCGTCGTTAGTTCTGCTTTCTCCAGGCTGGACAAGGAAGCACAGAAAATGGGTCTGGCAGTGAACGAGGGCAAGACGAAATATCTCCTGTCATCAAACAAACAGTCGTCGCACTCGCGACTTGGCTCTCACGTCACTGTTGACAGTCATAACTTTAAAGTTCTAGATAATTTCGTCTATTTAGGAACCGGTATTAACACCACCAACAATGTCAACCTGGAAATCCAACGCAGGATTGCTCTTGCCAACAGGTGCTACTTCGGACTGAGTAGGCAATTGAAAAGTAAAGTCCTCTCTCGACGAACAAAAGCTAAACTCTATAAGTCGCTCATAATTCCCGTCCTGCTATATGGTGCAGAGGCTTGGACGATGACAGCAACCGATGAGTCGACGTTACGAGTTTTCGAGAGAAAAATTCTGCGAAAGATTTATGATCCTTTGCGCATTGGCCACGGTGAATATCGCATTCGATGGAACGATGAGCTGTTCGAGATGAACGACGACATTGACATAGTTCAGCGAATTAAAAGACAGCGGCTTCGCTGGCTAGGTCATGTTGTCCGGATGGATGAAAACACTCCAGCTCTGAAAGTAGTCGACGCAGTACCCGCCGGGGGAAGCAGAGGAAGAGGAAGACCTCGACTCCGTTGGAAGGACCAAGTGGAGAAGGACCTGGCTTCGCTTGGAATATCCAATTGACGCCACGTAGCGAAAAAAAGAAACGACTGGCGCTGTTGTTAACTCGATTATAATCGCATAAGCGGTGTCTACGCCAATTAAGAAGAAGAAGAAGAGTGTACAACTCTTTATCTTTTATAATACATTTTGTAAAAAAAATTTTTGAAGTATTTTTCTGAATATTAAAAAACAGCGAAGATTGGTTTGCCGCCCCCAAGACGTTGTGCCCGGGGCGACGGTCCAGTCTGTTTTCTCTCCGCTGCGACACTCCTCGTCATACCAGTTCTTTTGCATTTTCCGAAAACCAATGGTTTCGGTTGCAGCTGTACGTAGGGATTGAAATGCCGTCCCAGCAAGTCGAGTAGAAAATCGTCTGTTGTGATTGCAGCTTCTCGACGTCGAACCTTTCTTGTGTTTGTTGACGTGCGTTTTTTGCTGCACGGAGGCGGGTGCGAAACTTGGTTGCAATAAGGTAGTGGTCCGAGTCGATGTCAGGATGTCTAACGTCTAAAACACTGGAGACGTGTCTTCCTTCTATCACAACATGATCGATCTCGTTGGTGGCTTTTCGATCCGGAGACACCCAGGTAGCTTGATGAATTTTTCTATGCTGAACTCTGGTACTACAGATAACCATATTTCGGGCCCCGGCGAAGTGGTTCAACCCATTCGGGGATATTTCATCGTGGAGGCTGAATTTACCGACCGTTGTGCCAAAGATACCTTCTTTTCCCTCCTTGGCGTTTAAGTCGCCAAGCTCGATTTTGACATCGTTTCGAGGCAGATCTCATAAGTGCGTTCCAAGCGTCCGTGGTCACATCGTCCTTCTCTACCGTCGTGACGTGGGCGTAAATGAGCGATATGCTGAAGAACTTCGCTTCGATGCGGATTGTGGCTAGACGAGGTGAATGACAATACTTGGCGACGGAGTCTCTGTCCCACCACGAATCTAACATCGAACTTACGCTCCTTTATATAGCCACTGCAGTAAATGCCACAAGGACCTACTCGCCCCAGTCCTTGTTAGGTCCATCGCATTTCTTGGACAGCGATAATGTCAGCCTTTACCCTAACGAGGAAATCAACCAGCTGGGCAGCGGCATCTTCCCAATTAAGGGACCGGTCATTCAGGTGCATGCCCTCAAATCATAATCCTGAACACGTTTGCAGGGATCGTCATTAAAAGGGGGGTCACCTGTTGTTTCCTTTTCATTGGTAGGGTTGTTTACGTGGCGGGTCTAAAACCCATTTTCCCCTTCTCTGTTTAGCTCGCCGTCAAACGAATGTATTTTGGCTAGCCAGAGGATACTTGGTCTAAGGCGGGAAGTCGTGAGCTGCTTGAGCCGTATGTAAAATAATCGTTTCTAGCCACTACCAAGTGAATGACGGTCAGAGAAATTTTCTTACTTGCGTGAACTTCTACATATGACTGCATGACTTTCTATATTGCTGATCTTAAATTCACTTGTAAAGCTTATTACCAAGTAGAGACATTATATTAGATAGTGTGATAGTTAATTTGATTCGTTTTGATAATAACTGTTCAATTTTTTTCATTTATGACATAATTTTTTAAAACATTAGAATAAGCTTATTCAACGTTGTTATTTGTCATAGATTTCTTTGATGTTGGCGCCGAATAGATCACTAATGAGAATTTTTGATTAGTCTGGTTTTAACATTAGACACGTTTTTTACTTTATGACCTAATGTAATATTATTATTTATTTTCTTTAAAGAAGTAGAACAGTGAATACCTTTTATCACCACTCTATATGGTCGATCGTGTAAGAAGCATCTTGAAACATCTTACATGATTTACATATGTATGTATTTGCTATCTAAGTATACCTCAAGATCAAATTGGACTAGGACTAGCCGATCTAAATTGTCCTCGCAAATCAAATTATAAAAAATTTAGTTAAGATTAGAAAAAGCTTTTTATGTTCGTGTGAACTATCACTAAATAGTTTTTACACATTTATTTAATAATTTATAGTGAACAAATAGCACAATTAAAACGGATAAGATGAAACTGCAAGCCATTAGATTTAGATATAAATAACGTAGACACGACGCAAAATGCAGTAAAGAAACTAAATGAGTATATGACCCAAAATATAAGATCCCCAGATATCAATTATGAGGGTGATATTTTAAAGGGGTCGTTGAATAATACACTTTGAATTAATTGAAAATTTTAATATATATTTTGTCAACACCTGCAAATATATCCCCGCTCTTCAAGCTACACCTACATTTGTTTATTTTATTACGATGCAATGAAATTTCCAACGAATAGAAACTAATTTTAAGTTAACTATTATAAATGAAACTTTTAACCCTCCCATGCCCGAAATAAAATGAGTGATGCTAAAAAATATTTGAGTACAGATATGTTTTAATCGCGACTTTAATATGAACCGACCAAAACTTCAAAGTCCTAGGAGTCTTAGTTTGAGAGTTACAGGGCGTTGCATATAGGCAATGTCGTGTTTCACAAAGTACTGAGGTCATACTTGAATTAATTTGTTTGCCTATAATTGTAATCCCTTACCTCTATTTAGTTCCAATAATCACTTACTATATAGCACAAAAACTGTTTTATTCAACTTTTTATTTAATTATTTTGCATAGGCTATTTAATAAAAAATTGTGATCACGTGTAGACACAGAGACAATAAGCGCAACAATTGAACAATTACAAGACTTTTTCGTTAATACTTGATAAGTATATGCATACACAAAACCTTATTCTACTGCACAAAAAACCGTTATCGAAAATAATAAGAATAACTGGAGTTATAATAGCATGAGTACAATGTTGCCTATAGGCAGCGTCGAGCATGAGAGGGTTAGAATTAAAATAAAATCATAGCTAGACTCAAATATAGGAAAGTTATTCGCTTAATTTTGGGAATTTAGTAAATTATTTTACCTTTAACATCAGTGATTGTGATTTTTTTGGTCGAAAAGTTGGTATTGCTTAATATTTTGGCGCAGTCTTCTTCTGTAAAAAAATATATTCCAAATTTAATTTGATGGATATATAAATATGTAAAGTAATATTATCATACTAATCATTTTACCGAAATCGAAACTTTCAAAAAAAAAAAATAACAGGAAAAGAGCCTAATATATTTCTATTTTGATCGGTAAAAATTCTTGTTCGAACGAGTTAAGACTTAATTTTATTCTTCCATATAATCAAGTAATAGGAAAAGTAACTTAATTAATTTGTATGATTAGCATAATCGAAAATAACTTTTTTAACTTTACGAAAAAATTATTACTTATTGACTATAATCGTCACTTACACAAGCAATAAACCAATAGTTGTGTTTATGGTCCAGACAATTTTAAAAAGATATCGATGGAAAATCAAAGACCTTCTATCCAGCTTTTACCTATAATTTGAACCATTGGTTTGGGCGAAGTGTGTTCATGTATAAAATATACAATATATTGGGTAGCGAACTCGGGTCGGCTTTAGTATACCGTCCCAGGATTTCGGGAATAAAATGGGTATGGTCGGATAGAGGAGACTCTCCAGATCACGAATATAGCCGCAGGAAGCTTATAGTTTTCCAGATATTCGCGTTTAAAGTTGAAAATTTGCAATATTTTAATTACATATTTTCTATATATAAAATTAATTTTGCACTTATATTTTTCAATTTTATATGCACTAACACATCACTAATTCATTTGTACACATTTATTTTATATAATATATTGCAAAAATAGCTTTTAATATACCTTTAAATTATTGTTGAATTATGATTAATTAAGAATAACAAATGAATTACAAACTGACAAATAATCAGTGTTACCATATTAAAATATTTTACAAACTAAAACAAAAAAAAATATAAAGAAATTTATACCCTAAATACAGGAAACATAATCGTTGATAAACAATAAAAAAATATACAAAAAATTTAAGCGGCCTGAAGGTACACCCCGGTGTTG
Organism: Bactrocera tryoni; assembly: GCF_016617805.1. Taxonomy (NCBI): domain Eukaryota; kingdom Metazoa; phylum Arthropoda; class Insecta; order Diptera; family Tephritidae; genus Bactrocera; species Bactrocera tryoni. The sequence continues at coordinate 32,035,479 of NW_024395977.1, forward strand.
GACCGACCACGGTTATTTTTTTATAGGTTGTTGATTCTCGTATTTGGGGTATAATCAGTTCACTTTATTACAAATGATGTCGATAAGGTAACACTGATTATTTGACAGTTTGTAATTCATTTGTTATTCTTAAATAATCATAATTCAACAATAATTTAAATGTATATTAAAAGCTATTTTTGCAATATATTATATAAAATAAATGTGTACAAATGAATTAGTGAAGTGTTAGTGGATATAAAAGTGAAAAATATAAGTGCAAAATTAATTTTATATATCGAAAATATGTAATTAAAATATTGCAAATTTTAAATTTTAAACGCGAATATCTCGAAAACTATAAGCTTCCTGCGGCTATAACTTAACTATATCCTTGATCAGGATAATCTCCTCTATCCGACCATATCCTTTTTATCCTTGAAATCCTGGGACGGTATACTAAATTCTTCCCGCGAATTCACATAATCCATTAAAGGATGGGAAGACTGAGTTTTGAAAAAATAAAATTACCTTCGAATTTCGATCTCTCCATTTCCTGGTAAGGCGGCGGAGCAGTATCTGTAAGAAAAATATTTTGTATACATATGTGTAGGATGAAGGACAGAAAGTTGCATGAATTGAATAATAATTAAGCTCTATCAAAAATACTCAAATAAACATATTAGATAAACCAATATTTCATATAACTAATAGAGCTTTGTTCTAATACAAAATGCCAATGATCCAACGAATTGTGGCCACCGAAACATACATTAATACAATGAACGATCAGACGTCATATAGCATTTTAACCGGGAGTGAAAGTAGACGTGTTTCTAGTGGTCTAAAATATCAACAAGAATTTGTGGTTTTTTGAAGTGGTAGCAGGCTTGTTTATGTTTGAGACTTACCGGGAGACTGGGACTGGACTTTTGATTGACTGGATGCTAATACCAAAAAATTAGATAAGTACTTTGATTTGGTTTCCATTGAAATTATTTGGCACTTACCTGCCCCTCTTTTGGTAAATTTATATACAAAAAATAAATATTAAATAGGAGTTTCCCCACGTAACAGCGAATCAAAACGTGCAATCACTTCTTTTTGTCGTTTTGATTTAGTCTATCTGCTGTTTTTTATTTTGTTTCTCCTTTTTCTCCTTCTTCGTTTTGCTTTGGTTACGGCATTGACAACCATCAATATATAAGTAAGGTTTGTTAAGGCAAAGACTGAACGTACCAACGGACAGGTGTTCCCAACTATTCTCTGGCAGAGTTATGGCCCCTGAGAACAGTTTGGAATGTACACCAGAGAATCCTTATCGGAGGAACTCAAAAATCCTGAGAACGCCTCCAAAAGGCAAACCTGAAGAGGCCACCGCTGCTGGATCAGCAAAAATATGCGAAAATCCCGACCAAGCATGCAAAGGTGGCAAATCTGAGGAGCTTCAAAATAATGGAAATAATGAAAATCCCAGTAATTTCTGAAAACTGGGTAAAAAAATCAAAGAGCTCGAAAGCATGATGTCTGGTCAGAGACATATTAACCAAGCTATGCGGGATCTGATAAGCTGTATCACAAGCTTGTATGACAAGGCAGAAAAGCAAGAGCACCCGTCGAAAAGAGAGAGGAAAGGCGTCGCAGGTATCTCCTATCAAAGGTGATAAAAATGGCCCAAAGAGACCTCGCGAGATATTGGGATATTTGCCACCAAAAAAGAAGCCGAAAAACATGAGTCATAAAGTGCAAGCAACTTATAGTGAGGTCACGGAATGCATGCACAAAGACAGTTTGGGAGACAAGCCCGCTGGCGAGAAATGCGTAGACGTCGTAAGAAAGAAGAAACCGATCGAGAAGAAAATCAGATCGAAACCAGACGCTATAATCTTAACAAAAAAGGAGGGACGGATATCTTGAAAAAAATAAAATGCGACAGAGGCCTTGAAGAACTGGGTTCAAACGTGAGGTACATTAGAAAAACCCTCAAAGGAGATCTGCTAATTGAACTAAAAAATCAAGCAGAAAAGAGAGCCGACACGTTCGAAAGCGCCCTAGAAGGAGTTATTGGTGAGATGGCCGTAATACAGCCAAAAACTCATAATATTACCATTACATATGTGTAAAGACTTGGATGAGATAACCACCCCTGAAGAAATCTGTGAGGCATTACAAAAGGAGTGTGGGATCCAAAACCTGGGGAAGAAAAATATAAAAAATTTGCGGAAAACTCGAAGTGGCACTCAAATAGCTCTTATATGCCTACGAGCTGAGGATGCCAAAACTTTACTCAAGTGTGGCAAAGTAAAGATTGGGTGGTCTATCTGCCGCCTCCGGGAATTTTCACCTATTACTCGTTGTTTTAGGTGCTTCCAACTTGGACATATAGCACACAAATGTTGCAGCCCCACTGATAGGTCTTCCCTTTGTACACGTTGCGGAACCCCAGGTCACGTGGCAAAGACATGCACAAATTCCCCAAGTTGTATGCTCTGTAAAGGGGAGCACTCCGTTCTAAGTACGGTCTGTCCTAAATACGCAGATATGCTGAAGTCAACTAAAAAACGAAGATATTGCAATTAAATCTCAACCATTGCGCTGCAGCACAAGACCTTCTAAAACAGACGGTGCTGGAAGAAAACATAGATGTCGCTCTATTAAACGAACAATATTCTCAACGTTCGGAAAGCACTTGGAGTAAAGATATAAGTGGCAAAGCGGCAATATGGGCCTGCAAAGGTCAAGCCTTCACACCACGTTCCAAGGAGTCCAATAACGGCTTTACATGGGCGAATATAGAAGGAATATATTTTGTAAGCTGTTATGCTCGTCCTAGCGCAACAATTAGCGAATTTGAAGATTTTCTCCTGGAGTTATCTCTAGAAATCAGAAGCAAATCGCCAATAATAATAGCGGGAGATTTTAACGCATGGTCCACTGCGTGGGGTAGCAGAATTACTAATCATCGTTCGCCTCATTCTACAATTTTTGAGCCAAACGAACCTCACGGTTTTAAACAGTGGCACACAAAATACCTTTCAAAAGGGAAATAAAGGTTCAATAATAGACTTAATGTTTGCTAACGACGTGCTTAGCAGGCATACTAAGTGGAAGGTGTCAGATATGTACACAAATAGTGACCATATGGCTCTAATTGCTCAAGTTTCGTTCTCCCAAGAAACGGAACACTGTCCGAGAAATACCTCCCGAAGACGAAGCTGGCGGCAAAAGGAATTTGATACTGATGTTTTTGAGAGTGTCTGGAGTACGGCAAATGCATCAGGCGAAAACGCAGCCCACTTAGTATCCGCTGTGCGGAAGGAACTAGTTGCTGCATGCGATGCAACTATGCGCAAGACGAGATACTATAACAATCGAGAGCCGGTATATTGGTGGAACGACGAAATTGCCAAGCTGAGGAAGCTTTGTCACTCAGCTAGACGCCGTCTACAGCATAACCAGGGAGGTGACAACGAAATCAGCCTCAGAGGAGCATTTAAATGCCAGAAAAAGCTCCTGAAATCAGCAATTATCGTTAGTAAATAAGAGATCCGGTTTCGAAAAGCTCTGTGAAGAGGCGAACATAGACCCCTGGGGAACGGCATACAAAATCTGTATGACGAAATTCAAAAATAAGTCTCAGCAGCCCAAGAACGCATTATTTATGAAAAATGTTGTCGAAGCGTTTTTCCCGGCACATGCCTCCATTTCCTATACTAAAGGAAAGGAAGCTACGGAGCCACCCCTATTAGTCACAGAAGACGAACTATTGGCTATTGCGAAAAAAATCAAAAACTCCAAAGCGCCAGGAATAGATGGTATACCAAATAGAGCCCTTAAAGAAGCCATAACTCTAAGGCACAGATTATTTGTTAACATGTACAATGCGTGTATATTAGAAGAGGTATTCCCCGATCCGTGGAAGATGCAGCGTCTAGTTCTACTCCCAAAGCCAAATAAGCCACCAGAAGAACCATCATCTTATCGACCTCTTTGCATGCTCGACACAATTGGGAAAGTGTACGAAAGCATTGTAAGAAACCGCTTGGAGTTAGCAATCCAAAAAGCCGGCGGATTATCAGAGAAACAATACGGCTTTATTAAAAAGAGGTCCACTATTGACGCACTAAGAGAAGTAGTTGATACTGCAAAATGTGCAATAAGTGGAAAAAGTTGGAAAGGTGGTAGGAAAAAATACTGCGCGCTAATAACCCTGGATGTGAAGAATGCGTTCAACTCCGCAAAGTGGGCAAATATAATAAAAGCTCTACACGATATACACGCTCCTCATTATCTGATAAATATTATAATGAGTTATTTTCAAAATAGGAGATTGTTATACGAGACGGACGAGGGCACTCAGATCTACACTATCACCAGTGGAGTACCGCAAGGCTCGGTTTTAGGCCCGCTGCTATGGAATCTGATGTACGACGGGGTGTTAAAAATACCGCAACCAAAAAATGTGAAAACAATCGCTTATGCAGATGACCTCATATTGGTAGCTGTAGCTAAATATCTGGATGACCTCCGGATCAAATGCAATGACAGCATAAATGGTCTGCGCCGATGGTTTGCTACCATGAGTCTTGAGCTGGCTGAGCAGAAAACAGAAGTCCTGCTCATAAGCTCAAGGAAGATTGAGGAGAAAATATCGCTGACCATAGGAGAATGCGAGATTACTTCACAGCCACAGTTGAAGTATCTTGGGGTAATAGTGGATTCAAGATTAAAGTTCATGGACCACTTAGAAAATGCGACAAGTAAAGCAAATAAAATATATGTATAATGCGTTATCTAGAATGATGGCAAATAAAGGCTGTGTGCGTTTCAGCCGACGAAATTTAATAGCTAAGGCAATAAGCTCAGTGATCCTGTACGCGGCTCCAATATGGATACAGGCGCTAGAAACAAAATCATATGCTAGACCAATTAACACAGTGCATAGGCTTTCAGCAATGCGTGTGATAAGTGCTTTCCGAACCATTTCAAATTACGCTACTGAGGTATTAGCCAGTATGGCGCCGATTGACATCCAGGGAGACGAATTCGCGCATATATATAACTTATCAGAGACGTCTACCACAGCAAAAAGAGGAGAGAGAATAAAAAGCATTGCAATGTCGCAGCAACGGTGGCAAACTTCATGCAAAGGACGGTGGACCTACCGACTGATTTCGGACATACATTTGTGGATAGGTAGACAACATGGAGACCTGGATTTCCACCTTACCCAAATATTCAGTGGGCATGGTTGCTTCAGAAGCTATCTATTTAAATATCGTCATGACTTTAGTCAATACTGTCCGACGTGCACAGAGTGTATAGAAGACTCTGAACACGTGTTCTTTTATTGCCCTCGGTTTTCTAGTATAAGGGAAAAGCTGAAAACCTCCCTTGGAGGTATTATCACGGTGGAAAATTTGACAGCACTTATGTGCGAGTCCTCTGTAAAGTGGAATGCTGTCAGCGAAGCGGCAAATCAAATTATGACAAAATTCAATCAGTCCGTGCAATAGAGGAGACTTAAACGTCTTCTTCTCTCCCATGAAGTAATACTTTGTCCAGTGGTCCCGTGGGAGAGATATGAGGTGGGAGTAGCACTATAAAAAAAAAAAAAGAAATTAAGGAAAATCCTCGGGTTTCGGCTCTAGAAATTGGAAGATCGTCAATTGTAGTAGTGTTAAGTATGAGCCATATTTTAAGTGAAATTTTGGGTTTGAGAAAGCTGTGTGCACAATGGATGCCGCATTCGCTAACATTGGAACAAAAACACATTCGAATGCGACTTTCAGCAAAATTTGGATCGTTTTAAAAAAGAAAAAGTAGATTTTGTACGTCGATTCATCCCTAAGTATGAGACTTGGGTCTATCACCATGATCTTGAATCGAAACTAGTTCGTGTCCGGAAATCAGCCGAGAAGGTTATGGCATCAGTTTTTTGGGATGCGAGAGGAAATTCGTTTGTGGATTACTTTCAAACTGGTAAAACAATTAATTCTGAATATTTTTGCAACCCTTTGTACCAGTTAAAGGAAAAAGTTCGTTAAAAAAGACCCGGTTTGCAGAAGAAAGAAATCGTTTTCATCAGGACAATGCACCGTGTCGCAAGAGCATTTCGTATTCACCAGATTTGTCCCCAGCGGCTTTCAGCGTTTTTTATCAAATGAAGAGGTCATCACGGATGTTGAAGCGGAGTTTGCAGACCTTCTCGATTCTCACTTCAGGGATGGGATGCATAGGCTTTATAGGAAATTGAATGCTCTACAAAATGATCTTCTACGTGTTTTTCGTAAACCTATTCATTTTAAAAATATAAACGGTTGAATTTTAAGGCAAAGTTGTTTTTTTTTTGGAATCTTATACTTCACATGCAAAACTATGAACGTTGCAATTTATAATAAACATCATTTCATCATTCAAATAAACATCATTTTAAATTTCAACGCCCATAGTATTTTACGAAAATGTCTTCTCTACCAAAATGGTCTATTTAATTTTTCGATTAAAATAGGTATTGAGAAAATTAAAATAATAATAAAAATATACTTTTAACAGATATATTATTTATGAAATAAAAGGCCATTTTTGTAGAGCAGTAAATTTCCTACAAAAATAGAATTTTCCGATTAATAATCATTTTTTTCGTTAACACGTTCGCGGACGCAAAAAATTTTAGGGAGCTGCAAAAATATACAGGCAATTATTTTTGAAACTAGTTGTAATATCCGAAATCTAATTAGACATATATTATAAGAGTAGTCAGAACATCGTATTTTAACCGTTATATACAATGAATGCTATAGCATCCACGACGATATAGATAATATTTTTCAACCAGAATGACGTGAGGAAATTTGTAAATACACGGAGAAAAGATAAAATAATATGAAAGTATCTAATGAACCAATTGGTCATTATTTTGAAATGTGTATTAATTACAAAAACTTAAGATTGTATAAAATTAAATGAATAAAAATTGGCTTTAAAATTTGAATGCTATAGCATTCACGTCATTTTGCATCAGTATGAAATTGAATGCTATAGCATTCACGTCCGCGAACGTGTTAAGCGATAAAATTCTTAAGAAACACATTTTTTTTAATAATAAAATTTTTACCGTGAATATCCTTTCAACGGTTAGGTTGACGAAAAAATTGTTTGTGATATTTTTGAAGAGCATTCAATTTCATACCGCATCCACAAGAAACCGTTACTTTATGGACCTTCCCGTTAACAATAAAAGCTCATACTTTGAGAGTCTTTCTTAGAGGTGTCTATCAACCAATTTTTCAGAATACGATGCGGAAAAAACACACGCAAGAAAAATATATTTTTAAACTAAATGATTTTAAAGCTAGTAAGGAAGGTTCGGGCGTAACCACTTATAGTCTCACAAAGTAAAGTGGTATAAGAAATTTCCGTGTATATTTTAATTAGAATTAAGTGTTGTCACAATTATTCACGTATTTAGAGGATTTTTTAAGAAGTTTTGTCCAATTGTGGGAAACCGTACGTTAGTTTTGTTTTATAAGCTTATAATTAATTTAAAACGCATGCCAATGTATTGAGGAGTGTGAAAATAAATCGTTTTATGACAAAGAATAAAAAAATGTATTTCTTATATCAATATTACAATACACTTATGATATATATAATTTGTATGCAATATTTGCTATTTTAAGCATAAGTCTTAACAGAGATTCCCTAAGTATAAATTTATTCACATATTCCAAATTACATTTAATTTGATTTTAGAGTATTTTATTTCTATCTATATTTAAAAATTGTTATTTAATAACAAATAACACATGTATTTTAAAATTGCTTAACTAGAATATTTACATATAAAAATATTTTATATATAGTATATCACTCAAATGTCATTATGTTTGAAAACAAAGGAAGAAGTGTTGTACTAAGTCTGAAAACTTTAGTTCGAAATAAAGAGTGATCCATTCCTTACTTTTTTTTAAGAAAAACACAAAACTTCAAATTTAATGGGGAATGTTTATTATCATTCGAAAGATTCTTTGGCATTTATCAGATGGTCCATTCATTGAGTCAAATTTTCGATGACTCTTTCGAACATTTCGACTGGTAACTAGCAAATGAATCGAAGCTTCAATTTCAGGCATTGACGGTTTCGTTCGCACCGGCATCATTTTAGAAGAAATAAGAAGGACCAATGATTCCACCGACCCGCTAACTACACCAAACGTACGCATTGAGCCAGAAATGGGCTCTTTACTGAACAAAATTTGGCTTGAAAACGTCGGATCTTCTTGGAACTTTTCAAGCGCCCATAGAGCGAAGCTATGTCCCTTGGGAAGATCGAGTGGATTCAGCTCTTGCACAAGTTGTATTTGCACGCTCTCAATTTAAGATCTGGACGTAAAATGTGCCAACTCGCTCCATACGTCAGTCCAAGTTGCTGCGAACTGCGCCGAATAGTCTTTCCACGGTGTCCGAGTACACTGTCAGCTATGACTGTTATATATTCTTCACTATGTGCTGGACGTGGTCTATTCAGTCGAATATTATCCAATGGATGATTGTGTTGCGAATAGTATGCTGAGTAGGCCGATTATCTTGACCATAAGTTGAGCGAAGCGCGAGATATGTATGACTGCCCTAATAGTTGTAATTTTAAACCAACCATGCCACAGAGGTATGGATCAGAAGCTGAACATGACGGAATGCCACGAGTCAGCATTTTTTAATGTATAAAATTATATGTATAGAATAATATGAAGCTTAAGCAGTCTTAAGTTTTAAATGGAATAAACAGTTGAAAAACAGAAATCATGCAAAGAAGTAACTCTTTTTAGTAGCATTTAGCTTGAATAAAATAAATAAAAGAACAAAAAGATTATCTCGACAATTGTTAACAGAAGTTAAAGCTAAAATTAAATTAAACAACAAAAACTGCAGTTGTACAAAAAAAATATTTATATGTATTATATATACATATATAACAATAACAATTTAGTAACAAAACTCAATAGTGAATGCATATCAATTGTTTTACAACGTCTAAAAGCGTAAGACGTTTAATAATAGTAAGAAACAGAGAACAAGAGCATAAGAAAAAACAGCAAACAGCACCATAGACATCTACACCAGCAGCAGCTATAACAAAAAAAACAACATCAACAGCGGAAACAGCAGCAGCAGCTATAACGGAAACAACAACATCAACAGCAGCAACAGCAGCAACATCAGTAACAGCGGAAATAGCAGCAGCAGCTATAATGCAGAGAAGTATCGTAAGAATAAATTAAATATTAATATTTTAATAAAACAGAAGTTCTCGGAAAAGAAGGATAAGCCAATTTAAATAAAATGGCTCATAATAATAGGAATTTAGAAAATTGAGCAATAGCAATTACACAATTGTTAGAATTAAATGCAATACATAATCAGAGGTCAATAAGACAACGTATATTGATATCATCGGCCTCAACACCCGCGTCGTTAGTTCTGCTTTCTCCAGGCTGGACAAGGAAGCAGAGAAAATGGGTCTGGCAGTGAACGAGGGCAAGGCGAAATATCTCCTGTCATCAAATAAACAGTAGTCGCACTCGCGACTTAGCTTTCACGTCACTGCTGACTTTGAACTTTGAAGTTGTAGATAATTTCGTCCATTTAGGAACCAGTATTAACACCACCAACAGTGTCAGCCTGGAAATCCAACGCAGGATTGCTCTTGCCAACAGGTGCTACTTCGGACTGAGTATGCAATTGAAAAGTAAAGTCCTCTCTCGACGAATAAAAGCCAAACTCTATAAGTCGCTCATAATTCCCGTTCTGCTATATGGTGCAGAGGCTTGGACGATGACAGCAACCGATGAGTCGACGTTACGAGTTTTCGAGAGAAAAATTCTGCGAAAGATTTATGATCCTTTGCGCATTGGCCACGGCGAATATCGCATTCGATGGAACGATGAGCTGTTCGAGATGAACGACGACATTGACATAGTTCAGCGAATTAAAAGACAGCGGCTACGCTGGCTAGGTCATGTTGTCCGGATGGATGAAAACACTCCAGCTCTGAAAGTATTCGACGCAGTACCCGCCGGGGGAAGCAGAAGAAGAGGAAGACCTCCACTCCGTTGGAAGAACCAAGTGGAGAAGGACCTGGCTTCGCTTGGAATATCCAATTGGCGCCACGTAGCGAAAAGAAGAAACGACTGGCGCGCTGTTGTTAACTCGGCTATAATCGCGTAAGCGGTGCTTACGCCAATTAAGAAGAAGAGAAGACAACGTATTGAAAAAGATAAAAAATATGTAAATTCTTTTGAGGGTGATGCCGGCCAATTGCCAGCATTCATTGAAGCAATAGATAGGATTCTGAGGGATTATCTAAGCCAGGAACAAAAGGTTTTTAGAGTACGATTTAAAAATAAGTGGGAAAGCTAAAAATTATTTGCATCTTGCCCCACCAGTATGTTGGGAAGATTGCAAAATATACCTAAAACAACATTTTAAGCCTAGGAAAGATCAAATGACCATAACTAAGGAAATAAATACATTACGAATAGGTAGCATTAGTGAGTTAAGCAGGAGAATTAATGAAATAATTGATGCTATAACAGAATTTGGAGCTCTCGATGAAAAGGGAGGCAATGAAGGAAATTTTTTCCGGAATGCTTATTTAACGTATTAAGCTAATCACATCAGTGGCTTGTGCTTATGCAATAAGAAATTCTTACTTATCAGGAATTATATGTATACTAGAAGACCCGTCCACGCTTCACTGTGGCTGATACTTAAATAATAATACTACTACCATCTATAAGATTTCTATTGGTTGGATTACAATTATTAGTTAATGAGATATAGCATTTTTATGAAGCAACTTGTGATCATAAGGCATTTCGAGTGTTAATAAAGCATTGCTTTTTGGGGGAAAATACTGTTGAATTTGGGCTCAGGGAAAACCACCGATGAAAAGATAGCTTAAAGAGGTGAAAGCTCTGTGCAAAGTGGGTGCCTCGCAAGTTCATAATCCAACAAAAACAACGAATAACTGATTCTGAGAAGTGTTTGAGTGCTCTTTAATCGTAATAAAACCAAATTTTTGCGAAGGTGTGTGACAATAGAAACATAACTCCATCATTTCCCACTGAAGTCCAATCGACTGTCATTCTAGTGGACTGCACATGATGAACCGGTTCTCAGGCGTGGAAAGACGAAAAAGACGGCTGAAAAGGTTATAACATTAGTCGTTTGGGATGCATGTGGTATATTACATACTCAATGACTGATTACTGAGCCAGTTATAATCTATTTTATTTCGTATTTGGTTGTAGTTCCTTTCTACTATTCCAAATACTTAGCAATAGTATTATTCATGAGGAAGAATATATTTATAATTGTACGCATATATTCAAATGATTCCTACACACATAAATTTTAAACAAATGCTTATTATTTGAAATATATTTTTTGTATTTATGAGTTGTATTAAATTTTGACATAAAGAGATAAAAGGTATCCTGTGTCCTTACCCTGTTTCTAAGCTACTTTTCCACCAATTTTCAGCTAAATCGGTTTAGCCGTTCTTGAGTTATAAATGGTGGAACTAACACAACTTTCTTTTATATGTATGTACATATAGATGTGAGGTTGTTTTTATTGTTTTTGTTATTTTTGTTTTTTTTTTTTTGAAGAAATTAAAGATTCAAATGATTTCTACAAACATGAATTTTTAACAAATGCTTATTATTTGAAATATAATTTTTGTATTTATGAGTTGTATTAAATTTTGACATTAAGAGATAAAAGGTATCCTATGTCTTTACCCTGGTTCTAAGCTACTTCTGCACCAATTTTCAGCCAAATCGGTTTAGCCGTTCTTGAGTTATAAATGGTTCAACTAACACAACTTTTTTTTTAATACGCCTTTATTAGCTTCACTTGTATGTATGTATGTATGTATGTATGGATGTTTGTAACTTTTTTAAGTGGTACTGAAACCTAGATTATTTGAGCGGCACTGTAGGAAGGCGATAGTAAGTTTAAGCAGCTCACCAAAACGATGCGCTTAAGAGTATGCAACATCTATATAAAACTAGTTTTGGTGACATTTTAATAGCATACTGAGTTGGGCGTCGACCGTTCATAAGATTCAAGGTTGTACCAGGGAACGTATATTTATAAATTTATAAATATACGTTCTCTGGTTACACAGTAGATCATGCAGTACTTTATCTGGACTCTCGACTGATTGCTGCTGGACAAGCTTATGTAGCACTTAGTCGTTGTAGATCTTTGGACGGTATTCGAATTGAAGAACTAGACTGTTCAAAGTTGACAGGTAAAACCCCACGTAACAGTGAAGCTTTAGAAGAAATGATTCGATTAAGAAGTAATAATTCGTAAAGTCGCCAATAGAACTTGGTCGCAAATAATATAACAATTAGTCAATGAAAGGTTACGAGTAGATATTAAATGCTGCCTAATTATCGATTTACTTAACCCATACTACATGTCATAGTTCATATTTTAACAAATTTGGGGTTTCTCACATCAAACTAAAAAATTAAAAATAAATATAGTTTAAACAAACTAAAAAACACGCTTTTAAAACATATCAAACTAAAAAGTGAAAAATAATTCTTTGTATAAACTAACAATAATAATGAAGGAAAATTTTCTGCATTACTGTGAGAAAAGCGTGGGGTGCTTGGTGACATATTTTTCATATATCGATACCCAATTTATTACTAAAGAACGAACAACTCAGTCCACATTATGAAAACTTGTCTACAGATGTCGCCTTTTACTTTGGCATCTTTTTGTTTATTGCACGTTTACGCCAATTTAAGGTTTGAATATTGGATACTGCGATGGTAGCGCAATCTATCGGATTCAATGTAAAACATTCCAAAATTAGCAAATTAATTACAAATGATAAATTAATTTAAAAAAACGTTTTCCAGTGGACCAAAATGTGAATCTAAACCATCCTCGAATCTCCTTAAACACACACAAAAAAATTTCATCAAAATCGGTATAGCCGTTTAGGAGCAGTTCAATTACAAACACATGGTCAGAAGATTTATATACTTATATAACGATGGTTTCATAGAGCTAGACGAAGGTAATTTAAATCCTTATAGGACGCAAAACAATCCGCCAAGTAATAGATATAATTTTACAGGCCAACAAAGTTTTAGGCCTAGATATGCTAATAGTTTTAACAATCAACAAAATTACAGGTCAACATATACAAATAAGTCTGGAAGTAAGCAACAGAATAATAGAACAAATAACACATACAATTTTCGAGGTCAAACAAATGGATCGGGTCAACATAATAGCAGACTACACAATACAAATAATTTTTCTAGACAGTACTCTAGGAATACTTGGACTAATAATAACAGTGGATATTATAGGTCTAGGAATTTAAATAGGCTTACTCCCATGGAAGTAGATACTATGAGTCGGGTCGAGCAACAGGTAGAAACAAACCTTAATGACGGTTTTTTTACCAATTAGCCTCGGTATACTATGAAAAAAAATAGAGAGTACGGTTATAAGTACATTAAATGGCAATATTGAGAAACCAAAGATTAAAGTAAAAAGTCTTTGCCCTGCAGAATTTAGTTACGAAAAAATTCTATGATTAGATGGCTATTGTTAGATTTCGACAAGCCATATAATTTGTTATTAGGAAATGATTTTATTTTCAAACATTTTAAAATTATTGATATAGAAAAAATGAATATAACTTTGCAAAATGGAACAATGATTCCTTTTCATATGAAAACTGTTCAGGCACAGGTTTATTCATTGGAAGTGGGTGAACAAAAAAATACTGTACTTGATCTTGAAAAAGCAAGATTGAAATTCTATTAAACCGATTCTACAAATTATTTTACAAAGAGGGCGATTATCTCACCAACACTAAAACTGTGGTACATGAGATTAAGACCACAACCAACCGGCGGATAAATTCAAGGATCTATAGACTACCTCCAAAACACGAAGAAGAGGTAAGAAAGCAAATTTATGAGGTAGAAAGTCAGGGAATAATCCGAAAAAGTAGGAGCAGGTATAGCTCACCTATTTTAACTGTACCAAAGAAAATGGAGGGTTCAAATATTCAAAAATATAGATTAGTGGTTGGCTATAGGAGACGTAACCAACTGACTGTCGATGATAAACACCATCTGCCAAATATTGATGGGATTTTGGATAAATTGGGCAAAGCGCAGTACTTTAGCACCATTGATTTAGCCAAAGGTTACCACCAAATATTAATGGCAGAAAGGGATATCGAAAAGACAGCTTTCGTTACTCCGGCAGGACTGTATGAGTACGTCCGTAAGCCTTATGGGCTTAAAAATGCCCCAGCCACGTTCCAAAGAATGATGAACGAGATTCTAAGAGAATTCATAAACAAAATTTGTGTTGTCTATCTGGATGATATTTTGGTCTTTTCCACGTCCTTGGAAAATTATATTCTATCACTTGAAAAAATTTTCGCGGTTTTAGCGAATCAAAATTTAAAAATTCAAGCAAGCATATGTAGCTTTCTAAGGAAAGAAACGAAATTTTTAGGACACATGTACATTAACAAAAGATGGAATTAAACCTAATACAGAAAAAATTAAATAAAAGAGTTGGAACTTCCGAAAACAGAGAGACAGGTTTTTTGGGAGCTACAGGATGTTATAGAGAATTTATTAAAGACTATTCGAAAGTAGCCTATCCAATGATAAAGTACTTAAAAAACGGTTATAAAATAAATCCAAGAGATCCGCAGTACATAGAAAGTTTTGAAAATTTTGAAAAACTAATTTCATCACATCCAATTTTAAAATTCCCTGAATATGATAAGTTTACTATTACAACTGATGCAAGTGATTACGCAGTAGGCGCAGTGCTTTCTCAACAAAGTCAGCCAGTGTGCTACATTTCCAGAACATTAAATAGCCATGAACAGAAATATGCTACAACAGATAAAGAATTTTTAGCCATAATATATTCAATAACCTATTTCAGGTCGTACATATGTATGTATGTATATGGCACAAAATTTAAAATTATAACTGATCATAGCCCCGTAGTGTTTTTAAATAATAACTATAAAGGAAGATAGTTTTCACAACGTCACCAAAGGTGGCTATTGAAACTGCAAGAGTTATATTATGAAATTTATTATCAGAAAGGGAAAAATAATGTGGTAACAGATTTTTTAAGCCGGATTGAAAACACTCCAAAAATCGACGAAAGCAATAATAAAGAATCCAATTTCGAAATGTCAGATACAATATATTCCGCAGAAGAGGAACTGTTAGAACATTTCTTCACAAAAGAAGAAATTATCAACAAGTCTAAGACCCGAATTATAATAACATATAGTCCCCAAACTGAAGTTCAAATAATACATGGATGGAAAGTAATCGAGATCAACCCTATTGACACGGAGAACATATTGAAAAATATTTTCCGAAGACATATTGGCAGGGGCAAAGTGAGTATTTTTTCCGAAGTGGAGGAGGCCGATTGTCACAAAATTCAACTATTACTTATAAGCATGTTTTCTTGCAATAGCAGGTTGCAATTCATAAAATGTATAAAAAGAGCAACAGAAATTATACAAGAAGAAGACCTGCACAAGCAAATTTCACTTAACCATAGTAATGAGTCAATGCATAACGGAATAAACAAGACTTACAATACACTTAAGGATAAAATATACTATCCAAAATTAAGGGAACATTTATAGCTAATTATAGGTAATTGCGAAAACTGCAAGCAAATTAAATATGGCAGGAAACCGATAAAACCGAAGTTTAAACTAACAGAGACACCTTCAGATAAAAATGATATAATACATGTGGACATTTTTCATTTTAAAAAGCAGTCATTTGTCACCGTAATTGATAATCTAACAAAATTTGCAGCAGCATTGTTCAAAATTGAACATGTTCGTTGCCACCAAAGGACGGACAACAACATTATATTTAAACCTTTCTTATATTCTTTACAAATGTTAAATAAGATCAGAAATATTCTAGCAATTGTAATAAATTATACAGTCCACATAAATTAGATAAGGCAGAGACAATACAAAACATAGATAAATAAACACATAAAAATATATGCATTTATCTGCAACATACATATGTACATACATATATGAGGCACGTATGCATTAATATGTTATACGCATGCGCTCAAGAAATACATATAATAAAGATATTTACTTAGGTTTGGGCAATTGATTACAAATGCACATCTGCACTTGAAAACAACCCAAACCATGCAACATAAATTATATGACAACACACACACACACATGTATTGCATTGTATAGTTGAAAACAACCACATGTGGTGTGCCGTACATATACATATATTTAATTAGATAATTAAGACTGAAAGAATAGTATATAAGGTTTACAAATTTAAAAATAAAATTATATAAAATTATTAATAATAATGAATGAAAGATTTCTCACTCGACGAAAGACTGTTTGAATTCCCCCCACCAGTGGTAAGGTTGACAAAATCTTTGTTGAGTTTTAAACAAGCATACAATATAACTGACAGAAATTGGAGAGCAAAGAAGGCTATCATAATTGAACAATTCACGAAATTTGGGAAACCAAAGAAGATCATAATGGACAACGAATTCAGGGCCGAACAGTTGAATCAGTTCTTAAATACAGAAGGAGTCGAAGTACACTTAACAAAACCAAACTCCCATACAGATAATGCAGACATTGAGAGGCTGCACTCAACCTTGTTAGAAAAACTAACAAGAATTGAGGATCCAAGCCTCTGAACAGAAATGAGGATACAGATCGTTATAGGTAACTATAACGATCGCTATCACTCAACCGTAAAATGTACACCAAATAATGCAAGAAATAGTAGAAATCCAACCATTTTAAATAACACAATAGACCAGAAGAAACAACTCATAATACACAATAGAAATAGGTACAGAGAGGACTACGAAGAAGTGAGATCGACCGGGCCGATAAAAAATTACAAAAGAGTACGGCATAAAGATGAACCGTATTACCGAATTAATCCACTACAGAACGTACATCCGACGAATATAAAAAGACCAATGAAATTGGCAAATATTGAAAACCCAAACGAGAGAGATGAAGATACATACATTTAGCTCAAGGGCATTTAATGGGGATTATAACACTTAAAAAAAAAATAATTTTTTTCAGTTTCAGATACGAGTAACCATTATAGCAGTGGTGTTGAGTGAGGAGATGATAGAAGGGAAATTACAAGTGACACCAATCACAGAAGAAGCAGGATATACCTTAGTACAACTAGGAGAAGTAGAGATAGTACGGGATGTAAATACTATTTTACATATAATCAAACCAAAAGAGATAAGGGAAGTGGTTAATAAGATTAAAGAAAATATTACAAAAAGTAATATATTTATAAATAACAAAGAACTACTTCTAAATGGAGTGGAAATTATACATTAAAAAATAAGAGAGGAGAAAAATAGGAGGAAGAGAGGACTCATTAACATAGTAGGCACAACTTACAAATGGTTATCTAGTATAACGGACAATGAAGAGTTGAGCCAAAAATAACTTTATACGCCCAGCAATATTAACAAAAGGCGAAATCGACTATTTTAAGATAGATTTTTATAGGCTAAAACTTGTGAAAGTAGGAGTTTTGACTTACAAAAATGAGTCTATCATTCTTGCAATACAGGTACCAAAAACATATTTATCTACCGATTTAAAGTTAATCACACCAATGCCAAACAGAAATAATTTAGAAATTGATCAAATAGATGAGGAAATAATAACGTTAGAATCTAAACATTATCGATACAAAGCTAATACATTGTTAAGAAAATTAAAATTAAGTGAAAATTGTATTTTTAATGATAATTGTATATTTAAATATAGTAACAAAACTTATATGCAAGAGTTGTCTGATGATACTCTGCTAGTTAAAAATGTCAATAACAATGAACTGCGATAAACGAAAATTTACACTTCAAAAAAATTATATAAAAAATTTTTGTGATTGTAAAATCGAAATAAAAAATAAATCGTATGCAAATTGTAAAAAAGAATTTGTTGACAAATACACATATACTGTACCAGTATTAAATCAAACATATGAAGTGAAAGTAAATTTTGAAAAAATGGTATTAAACCATATGAAATTAAAGAACTAAAATATTATAAAAAAATTTCATACGGAGTAAATACTACTTTAATAGTCATTATAATATTAGCAGTTATATGGCTAATCATATGGATCAAAAGAAATAATGTAAAAGTTAAAATTTTAAATACTAGGATTCGGGAGAATCCTTAAAGCAACGAAGGGAGAGTTATGTATGACTGCCCTAATAACAGGTGGCGCAAAAATTATCTTCCGATGTTTTTTGGAAAATGACAAACTTTTTTAAAAAATTAAAAACTTTAAATCTGCTTGTGGATAATTTTGATTTGGTCTTTTAAATTTTTTACATCAAGTCGAGAATATGATATCATGTAAATGGGAAAATTAATTTACGGGCGATCTGATGTCAGTAAAAGGAAGGGAAAGGTCGTGACTGAAAATAATTCGAGCAGCAGAACTCAATAGAGCACATACCATCTTCTATAAGAGTGTACAGCTGCTGGCGTACGCCGATGATATTGATATCAATGGCCTCAACAACCGCGCCGTTAGTTCTGCTTACTCCAGACTAGATAAGGAAGCGAAGCAAATTGGTTTAGTAGTGAACGAGGGCAAGACGAAATATCTCCTGTCATCAAACAAACAGTCGTCGGACTTGCGATTTGGCTCCCACGTCATTGTTGGCAGTCATAACTTCGAAGTCGTAGATAATTTCATCTATATTGGAACCAGTATTAACACCAACTACAATGTCAGCCTCAAAATCCAACGCAGAATAACTCTTACTATCGGGTGCAACTTCAGACTTGTCTTGCTATATGGTGCAGAGGGTTGGACAATGACAACATCTGATGAGTTGGTGCTACGAGTTTTCGAAAGAAAGGTTCTGCGGAAGATTTATGCTCCTTTGCACAATTGCAACTTGAACGATGAGTGGTTCGAGATATACGATAAAATTAACATAGTTCAGCGAATTAAGAGATAACGGCTACTCTGGCTAGGTCATGTCTTCCGAATGGATGAAAACACTCCCGCCTTGAGAGTATTCGGCGCAGTAGCCACAGGTGAAAGCCAGGTCCTTCTCCACTTGGTCTTTCGAAAGAAATTAAGGTCCTTTGGAAAGACGAGGTGGAGAAGGACCTGGCTACACTTGGAATCTCCAATTGGCACCAAACAGCGAAAAGGAAGACCAAAACTCGTCTATAACCGCGAAAGGGGTGTCTACGACAATAGAGAAGAACTAATATTAAAATTTGCTTTCAATTCACTAAATGCCGACTGCAAAGACTGTGAATAAATAAGTTTAAAAAAAATTTAAATTGCTCAGGTTACCCTCTATATTGTCTAAGACAATTGTGACCGGGTTTGTTGTTTGCTGCTCCGACCACCTAAACTTTCTGTTTATCCGCCATCTTTTTTCTACAAATATTTATCCAATTAATTTTAAAATAATCAAATAATACAATATTATATTTAAATGTACTTACATTTTCCATGTTACAGCGAAGAAATCAAAACGCGAGAAAAGAATAAAAAGATGAATGTAGTTCACTGATAATAGTCTCGAAGAGTTGCAACCTTGCCGCAAAATAAACTTGTAGGTAAAAATGAACAGCAGTTTTCCGATATTCCCATTTTTCGAAATTTGTAATAAATGCCACAAGTTTGCGGCATTAAATGAGTACCACTAATGCCTCTTTTATTTCTATTGCTTGTATTCGTGCTATCTATTCTCAACTCGGCTATTGGAGTAAATCCCGGTATATCAAAATGTTCACAGACATTCTTGGTCGAGTATAAACTACAACTTTATTATATATGGCACCCTAAGTTATGAACCCTCAGCTGGAAGAACTGGAAATTGATTTCTTTCAATTGAAATTTGTCTATTATTCTATGTATGTAGTATATGTTGAAAAGATTTCACAACTTTTTCAATTAGTGTCCAAGAACTTTCTAAAGGATAAGGCTTCTTTGATCATGCTATGAAACTAACAGAAGGGTCCAAAAATTTAATCTATAAAGTTGAATGGAAATCAGTTTGCAAAAATTTACTGTCATACGGTTTAATGGTCCGACTACGCCCATCTACGAACTTTTTTTTTTAATTTTTTGCCAAAGAAAACGTGTACAAAGTTTCAATAAGATAAATAAAACTCAATAGAGCAGGTACACTTCCTTTTGGTGATGGTTGCATACTTATATAATAGTGTAATAGTATAGTAAAACTGTTTGACTAATGTTATATCTTCACTGCTTAAGATATCTAGCGCTACCAAAAGTTTGAAAAGAGTGTACTTATAGCTAAGGTATATTTGTTTATACAAAACATATGTCCTTTTGTGTCTTATGTACAGTAACGGACAAAAGTCTAGAGTATTCCTGTTTATGAAAGTATAAACAATTTTTACAAAAATATGTTTGTACAGTTTTATTCTATGCATCACAATAAACTAAAACAGGTTATTATTGGTTTTAGTTGTAGTTTGGCCACTTAAATAGAATAAAAAAACCCGAAAAGATAGATCAGTTAGCATAAAGAATTTGGTGATAAAATACAGAAATGAAAAATTTTATATTATGAAATTTCAAAAAATTAAAAAAGCGACGGTACAAAAACTTAAAAAATGGTGATTCTACCCGAGCAGTGTTCATTTCAGAATGCTACGTATCTTATAAAACGAAAGCTTAAATGTCATAGAAATGGACAAATAGTAAAAAGTCTTCTTCTTCTTTACTGGCGTAGGCACCGCTTATGCGATTATAGCCGAGTTAACAACAGCGCGCCAGTCGTTTCTTCTTTTCGCAACGTGGCGCCAATTAGAAACCTCAGCGAAGCCAGGGGTTTGTCCACCTGGTCTTCCCAACGAAGTGGAGATCTTCCTCTTCCTCTGCTTCCCCCGGCGGATACTGCGTCAAATACTTTCAGAGCTGAAGATTTTTCGTCCATACGTACGACATGACCTAGCCAGGCCTCTTAATTCGTTGAACTAGGTCAATGTCGTCGTATATCTCATATCTCTCATTCGCCGTGACCAACGCGCAAAGAACTATAGATCTTTCGCAGAACCTCTGTCTCGAAAAATCGTAACGTCGACTCATCAGATGTTGCCATCGTCCATGGCTCTGTACCATATAGCTGGACGGGCTTATAGAGTTTAGTTTTTGTACGTCGAGAGAGGTCCGAAGCAGCACCTGTTGGCAAGAGTTATTCTGGGTTGGATTTCGAGGCTGACATTATTGTTGCTGTTGATGATGGTTCTAAGATAGATGAAATTATCTACAACTTCGAAGTTATGACTGTCAACAGTGACATGGGAGCCAAGTCGCGAGGGCGACGACTGTTTGTTTGATGACAGGGGATATTTCGTCTTGCCCTCGCTCACTACTAAACCAATTTGCTTTGCTTCCTTAACTAGTCTGGAAAAAGCAGAACTAACAACGCGGTTGTTGAGGCCAATGATATCAATATCATCGGCGTACGCCAGCAGCTGTACACTCTTATAGAAGATGGTACGTGCTCTATTGAGTTCTGCTGCTCGAATTATTTTCAGTCACGACCTTTGCCTTCCTTTTCCTGACATCAGATCGCCCGTAAATTAATTTTCCCATTTACATGATATCATATTCTCGACTTGATGTAAAAGTATTTAAAAGACCAATTACAAAAGTATGCTCCGGTCTTGAAAACTTCTGTTAGTCACCGCATTTTTGTGCAGATTTTTGGAGCATTACTCCTGTCGGCCAACTTGCCAAGCTCTTCGTACTCACGCATTTCGGCCTCTCTCTTTTTCTGGTTGTAAATACGTCTCGCTTAGCTCTTCAGTTCTCGGTATCCATCACATCCCGCACGTGTTATTGTCGATCGTAACGTTGCGAGGTAGGCAGTCTGTTTTCTCTCCGCTGCGACACGGCACACCTCATCGTAACAGCTGTTTTTTTGCATTTTCCGAAATAGTAAAAAAAGGTTGCTCCAACACTAATCCGCAGCAGCATAATACACAAAACCTTTTGTTTTCGAATAAAATGAAAATTTCGTTTAAATTTAGCAAAAGGACGTAAAGAAAAAAGGTGAATTTTTGTAAAAAAAAACAAATTGTGTTTCAAGATGAATCGAAATTCAACATTTTTGGAAACGATGGAAGAAAACAAGTATAAATCGCTGCTGCAACATAATACGATACGCTTAGTGAACCTAGCACCTTAATTTCAGTTTTGAATATACACTCGTGTCCACGCAAAGCTTACCACTATATTTGCGGACTTTTTAGTTTGTTCGGGATTTTCTTCAATATTATTTTTTTATGTTTTTCGTAAGAATAAGTAAGCTAAATTATATTGGCTAATTATAATATAGTTTTTAATTTATTACGTTGGTGGTTATACAAAAGCGGCAGATTTTATTATTTTTAAAGTAATAAAGCGACTAAACGTCGTGTTTCAATTAAAGAAAAATAAAAGTAAACATTAATTTCATTTATAAAGTAAACGAAAGTAAATTAAAAAAATCAGTTTTTCATCGCATGCCAGTCTCTTACATTTCGCGCTCATTTTCAAAAGCTCACTAACTTTATTGGGTTAACCCAATAATGACAGCGTATGATGATACGCAAAAAGAGCTTTCTTTTTAAATTCGTCAAAAATCCGAAATGAAATTAAATCTTTTTATATTTGCAGTGTGGGCGAGATAAAAGGATTGTTGCTTTAGAAAAGCTTTTTAATTGTCGCTTAAAGCTCATTTGTTTACAATTTTCGCGCCAATTTACGTAGCATTTTTCGGAAAAGTGAATAATGACTCGAAGGTGAGGTTTATATTTTTATAAATAGTAAGCGAGGAATTTGTATAATTTAAAATGTGCATAAACTTAAAGCTAAAACCCTAAGCCATCAAATGAATATAAAGTGCAGTGAAAAATTGAGCTCCGAAAGTGTTTTAACTATTTGTAAACAATTGCGTATGTTTTATCATACGTAAACGCTAGCCCAGTTTTTGCTGTATGAAAATTCATTCCTAATATCTCCTTGTAGACGAGCAACAACTGAAGAGAAAGTTGGATGGCTCCAAGATTTAAATGAAGATGATGATGCAGAGATTATAGAAAACATCAATAATGCCAATTTAATTGATGTGACTTTGCTCCCCCCCGAAGAACAGGAGTCATCCGATTGCGATGACGCAGATGAAGACGATGAAGGTACACTGGGTGATTTGGGTAGTGGAGTTCTTAAAAGGGCATGTGAAATAAGAATTGATAACTCAGAAGTAGAGGAGCAACAGTTTCTAAATGAAGCGAGCAGTTCATTAGCCCCAAGTACAAGGACTTCAACTCAAAGGAAAACTAAAAAAAGAAGATTTGCCGAAAATGGTCTAAGATAGTACTAAAAGCAAGTGAATGTTCTATCACAGCAATACGCGAGCATACTCCGGACATTGTAGCAGATATTTTGGAAAATGATTTACGTCCAATACAACTTTTTAAAAGAATTTTTGATAGCGAATTTATGGAATGTATACAATCAGAGACTGTTAAGTACGCCATAAACAAAGGAGATGAAGCTTTCACCGTAAGTCTTGAAGAGTTATACACATATTTCGGCATCCTTATACTAAGTGGGTACAACGAGGTGACTAACCTGAACCACAAATTCACTTGCTTACTTGTTAAATTAAACATTTTTATTTTAAGGTTCCAGCTACTCGCTTGTACTGGAAAACAGAAAGTGATGTGTTCAATCATTTAGTGGCAGGTTCAATGGCGAGGAATAAGTTTGAAAAAATACATCGCTACCTTCATTTCAATGATAATACACAAATTGATTCGAATAATAAGGCATTCAAAGTTCAGCCTGTTCTTGATCATTTAAATACAAAGTTTAAAGAGCTTGGAAAACCCCTTGGAACTTCATTTTCTGTAGACGAATCGATGGAGCCGTATTTTGGTAAGCATTCTTCCAAGCAGTTTATACGAGGAAAACCAATTCGCTATGGATACAAAATTTGGTGTATGACTACTTCAGAAGGATATTTGTTGAACTTCGATTTGTACACCGGAAAAAGCATGATTCGATCTAATGAGCCCTTTGGATTATCTGTCAAAAAAAGTCTATGTTATGACATAGTTCCCGAACACAGCACTGTATTTCTAGATAACTATTTCAATAGTTTTAAATTATTAGAAGAGTTTGATAAGAAAAATATAACAGTGGTGGGAACGATTCGCTCGGACCGTATTGAAAATGCTCCTTTGAGCAGCATGAAAAGAGAACTCCATGGTACTTGTGAAGCACTAAAATCTAAAAATATTACCCTAGTTAGGTGGAATGATAACAATAATGTCACCATTGCAACAAATTGTAAAAACGACAACATAACGACAACAACCGGATTATGCAAAAGATATGATCGACAACAGAAACGCAGACAAGACGTAAAGCAACCAGTCATTATCAAGGAGTATAATTCGGGAATGGGTGGAGCCGATCAGCAAAGGGCAGCGTACCGAACTCGGATTCGGTCAAGAAAATGGTACTGGGCCATTTTCAGATTTTGCTTAAATGGTGCTGTTGTAAATGTATGGATATTGTTTCGGAAAGCTTATCCACAAGTTACTCTTCTCGGCTTCATCCGACAACTTACAAGGAGCATACTTTCAAAGCCAATAGATTTTCATCCAGTCTCATCACGAAAGAGAAAACGAGAAAACGAAACTAGATACGACGGAGTCGAACACTACGTAAATTACTCAAAAACTCAGCGCCGATGCAAAAATTGTGGAAAGTGTACGAAATTTATATGCATGAAATGTAATTTTGGCTTGCACCCAGATAACTGTTTCTACAAATATCATGTAAACTGAGTCAGCAACTAAATCTGAAAATTAACAGTGAATATGTCATTAAATATATAAATACGATGTCAATTTGAACTCAAAAGTTATAGTGATGTTTACTTTTTATTTTCATAGAGGCAGGTCTCCGTATACGTTTATGTATGATATATCATACGTTCCGCCGCGCCCACATCTTTTGAGATATTTTTTTGAAAATTGGACATTACCCTTTTAATATCATTACAGACGTCTGCTTAAAATTTTTGTAGCTTATCATAGCGGGTTTTAGGTGTGAGCAGTAATGGGTTAAAGCGAGATTTAATCCAACGGCCTAAATCATAAAATTAATAATACCTTGAATTATGTAAAGTTCGCACTAAAATGTGGTATTAACAATAAAATAATAGCAGTCTGCTGAAATAAAAGCTTTTAGGTCCTGCAGATGTTGCCATTCTTCTTAGTTTTCGTTAAACTTTGCGTGTGCAAAAGATTAGGCTGCTAAATTCCTAAAAGAACGCGGGTTTGAACACTCCGAAATCCTCACTCACTTTGACTTCATACCGGATCACTGAGTCGAACTCAGGCGGCTCCTTCTCTACCCATATACCAGCGAGGGAGTTCTAGGTGGGAAGAAGCCGTTGGAGAAGAGGGACAGTGAGCTTGTGGAGAAGTTTCGTGGAGGAGTTTACAGTCGGGAGCTCTCTGTTACCTCCAGTTTCAGACTTCCTGACTATTGCAGTGTCTTCCAGACCGAAATTGCTGCCATTAAGGTAGCAGTAGATTTGCTGCAGCCTCCTTCAGAGAAGTGACCATCCACTCAGATAGCAGAGCGGCAATACTAGCCTTTAACTCTTTTACAGTGCTTTCAGGGCTGATCAAAGAGTGCCTAACCTCGCTTTCAATAGGATCGAGTGCTTTTGTGATAAGATTGGTATGGGTGCAGGCCACAGCGGAATCGCAGGAAACTGTAAAGCTAATGAGCTAGCAAGAAAAGGCACCCTAGAACCGCTATCGGTAGAATGGGAGCGGATCGGTTCCCTCTTGTGTTCTACTACTGAATAGCTGGGCTTCACAGAAGCTTGGTCAGCGCTGGGCCACCAAAAGGTACATGCCCTGTCGCAAAATCCTTTTGGTCCAAGGTCAATCGCAAGAGATCTAGTGACCATTTTGCCCTCAGTAAGGCTAGTCTCTCCCTAGTTTTGGGTTTTATGACCTCACAAAGGACTACCACGAGCGGTTTTTGATCAACCATTTAACCTAACCTAACCAAGCAAATTGAACATAACCAATAAAAATTAACATAAACAATAAATCAGCTAACTTTGCAATAAAAAAATATTCTGTTATTTTTACATGAGTGATGATACGTTATTTTATTTAACCAAATCAAGCACTTGATGATACGCTTTTTTGAATTTTCAATATAACTTGGGTATTTCTGATCGCAGAAGCTTAAAATTTGTGACACATATGTTATATAATGTGGTGAATCGTAATAAATAAAAAACTCAATTTTGAATTTTTTGATGATACGTTATTTTCCATTTCAGGTGACGATATAGACTATCGTCAACGCAATTCTTAAATTCTTCGTCCATAACATTATTGCTGTAAAATTTTAAGAATAAATATTAGAATAAAACTGTATCAACACATTTTTCACAAAGAGTCTTTTCCAGAACTACGATAACAGGGGTGTATGTAGACTTTTGTCCACCACTATATGCATAACGCAGATATTCATTACCATAATATCGTCACCTGAAATGCAAAATAACGTATCATCAAATTCGAAATTGAGTATCTTATTGATTACGATTCACTACACTAAATTACATTCATAATATGACATTTGTCCAACATTTTCAGGTTCTGCGATCAAATATAAACCAGTTTTAATATAAATAAATAATATAATTTTTTTTTCCTCTTGTTCCATTTTATTTCGTGTTTCATTCACGCCACTGTAAATTTTCGAAAATGTTGTTACGTTATTTTGCATTTTAGGTGACAATATACTATATATATATATTTTGAGAGTTCTGAAAAACGAATTCACATAAAAATATTCGGTTATTATTCACTTCAAATCAATAGGGAGAATTTGTTGCGCACACATATACATAAGTAAGTTTTAGAGCTAAAATTATTTAAAATAATATATTTTCATAATAAAAGTAAGTAAATTATTAAATGGGAAAACATAATAACGCAGAGCAGTGCCAAGTAACGGCTGTTAAAAAGATCAATTCCGAAAAAAGTACCATTCTGCCTCATTAAAAACAACTTGTCTAAAGAAAACCCGCGTTTCATGCTCCACCAGAAAACTATATTTCTGGTTTCAAAAAGGTAGAAACCACTAATTTTTCTATTCTAAAAAAGTTTTCTTAAGCTAATTTTTCATCAGATTTGGACTGATTGGATGAATTTTAGTTTTTGAATAAGTTGAACAAATGGATGCGTATGATAAAATAATCTCGAGAACAAAAATTAACAAATTTCTCGTTTTTCAGAACTACATAAACTACAGTTATTTCGATAAATGTTTAAAACTAACGCAAAAAGGCTTCGCGGATTAGAATAAGACGGTTTAATCAATGGCATTCAAATATAATTATTTTAAAGGGGTGTGCTTTCATTTGTTGAAAAGTCCCATTTCATAGAAAAATGTTATTGTTACATAATTATTTAATCATTTACCTGTTTCGAGGACCCGACACCAATGTAAAGGATTGCAACAAACATAAATAGAGTGTCTGTCGGCTGTGCAGATTGGCAAACGTTTCAGCTCTGTTGCATCTCTCAAATTTGGCCAGAGGAATAATCGGCAACAAATCACATGTGGCTCTTCTTTGTAAATTAAGGATCGTTTTAATAAAATACATTTGGTATCGTGTGAAGCAGACATTTCTTTTCGACATCTGACTGAATCCAATAATTCCCCTTGTTGTTGCCGATTCAGCATTTTCATAAACTTTCGAAAGGTGTGTTGAGACTTTTGTAATTGTTTTCCATCTACTGCTTGTTGGCCTATATCTGGTTTTTCGTTTTGATGGGAAATCGAATTGATTGAGGGATAATCTGTAGGCAGACCGCTGACTCCACAACAATTTCGCAGCATATTTACTGTCGCCGAAAATGTTCCCGTATTTGTATTTGAAGCAGCCGTTGTTACATTCGTTATCGATATAGTTGGATTCAACTGGTTCATCAGGTTCGATTGGAGGGAACAATGGGATAATCTGGGTAAGTAATCCAATGAGCGCCTGAGGTGTGTCTGGTTTTGAGCTTGTCCCTCTTCGTTTGTAACGACAGTGAAAGCGTCGCAATCGTTTCCACAAGTACATCCACTTTCGGAATCGTTCGCTTTCTGTTCGTAGCTTACTTCCGTAAACGAACCAAAATATTCGATGTTGGATGTTAGCGTGTTTGATGTTATCATAGTATGACAAAATGAATTCTGGTATTGCTGCAAGTTCTGGTATTGAAGATCCGTTTGAAAGAGGTGTTGATGTTGATGGGGAGGTGGCTGTTGTGAATGATTGTTCATCCCATCGAAATCTCTTGACAGGTTTTTTGACGCATAACGCCATAGTTCCTTGTCCTTTCGAAATAGCATGGAGGGACATAAAATGTTTTCGGAACATTTATTGTATTTATTGTAAAAACATTATTTAATCTGATTGTTATATTGTTCTGACTGTTTTCACAGTCATACCATACCACTCAAAACTTTCGCTCAAAAAACAGAAAAATAAATAAAATCTAATTGCAAACTGAGACGAGTCCTCTGATGGCCTTTGTCGTTTACAATTTGTGTGCCTGGGTTAAATAAATAAAAGCCAGGAAAAATCTATATATCATAGTCATTAAGCAAAAGCTTTGAATTGAGTTCATTGATCGGATTAGCATAAAGTGAAGGCGAAGACAATAAATAATGCTGTATTTTTAGTTACTACTTTACGTCGACATCGATTTTTCGAAACATCATTTATTTATCACCTCGATTTCGGTTTTGATATGTTAGTAATTTTCTATTTGAGTGTGAAATATCCTTTGTCATTTAATCTATTCTGAAATAAATTAAAAAAAAAAGATTTTGTAAGCAATTTCAAATAGAAAATAAAATCGATATTCTTACATACTAATTTATAATATGCAGTCAGGCATTTCAAAAATGACACAGTGCTATATTTCTGACTAAAATACAGAATTTCAAGTTACAATAGCTTATTTAAAAATGTATAGTAACTTTCATTGGAAATACAAATATATATATTGCATTACATTTTAAAAAATATTATTTTGTATAAAATGTTAAACCAAAGTTTATAAATTTATGGTTATAGTGTGAATTAAATGCAATAAGAAAATGTTTGATAAATCCTCCTTCATTCAGTTTCGAACAGTCAAAAAAGTACATACATACGTTAATTTCAGGCGCCTATGTAGCGTATCTGCCTAAAATCACCAGACAGCAGCAGTAAAGCAACACCTTAAAGACTGGGGTTATTATTTAGATATTATATCATTCTATCGAGATCTTCAAGTGAAAACTTTTGGGCTTTTGACACTTACTTATTACATTCATCATATGTACATATGTAATAATTTTGAATTTTTGAAAAACTTTAGCCATACCGGAATGATTTTTTATGTTGCACAATGCATTTGGATTTATTTGAAAGTGCTGAATTTGCAGTCCGTTCACCATCAAACAAACCTGATGAAGCATTTACTAAGGCAATATTATTTTGCGATCAGTTGCGTGCACGTAGAGGGTTGTGACAGATTGTGCTACAAACAAAAACAAACCGTCATTACTTGTTTTAATCATTATTCTTCTTTCTTTCTCTATGCCAGACAGAAACCGCTCACGCGGTTATAGCCGAGTTAACAACAGCGCGCCAGTCGTTTCTTCCTTTCGCTAGGTGGCGCCAATTGGAGATTCCAAATGAAGCCAGGTCCTTCTCCACCTGGTTCTTCCAACGGAGTGGGGGTCTTCATCTTCCAGCCGTATTTGTTTTGCGGGGATACCAAATTCAGATATCGCGTCATAAAGGCAGCTCCTTTTCGTGCTGTCAAAGGCAGCTTTGAAATCGACGAAGAGGTGGTGAGTGACGATTCTCTTTTGACGGATATTTTCCAAGATTTGGCGCATTGTGAATATCTAGTCTGTTGTTGATTTGCCATGTCTAAAACCGCACTGATAAGGTCCAATCAGTTTGTTGACGATGGGCTTAAATCTTTCAAACAATACGCTCGATAGAACCTTATACGCGATGTTGAGGAGGCTTATCGCACGGTAATTGACGCAGGAGTAAATGTTCAGCATTGTGGCTTTTCTGAAAACATGGACCAATTTTACCGGAAATGTCTTAAAATTCTTGTTTTTGACGAATATATATGGCGCATGACCTATTTTTTTTTTTTTTTTTTGTAATAAAAAACGATAAAAAGTATTACGATTTTGAAGGATATACACACTGTACATGGCACCACTGTTGTAAATTCGAATGGACACTATTGTTAAAAGCAGTGATCGTTTTCGAAGTATCGCTACTCTCGATATTCGAGACTGAACGAGAATTGATAAAAACAAGTAAGGAAGGGCTAAGTTCGGGTGTCACCGAACATTTTATACTCTCGCATGATAAAGTGATAATCGAGATTTCATTATCCGTCATTTACATATTTTTCAAATACCGTATTTGTGTAAAGTTTTATTCCGCTATCATCATTGGTTCCTAATGTATATATAATATAGAGAAGGCATCAGATGGAATTCAAAATAGCGTTATATTGGAAGAAGGCGTGGTTGTGAACCGATTTCACCCATATTTCGTACATGTCATCAGGGTGTTAAGAAAATATTATATATCGAATTTCATTGAAATCGGTCTAGTAGTTCCTGAGATATGGTTTTTGGTCCATAAGTGGGCGAGGCCACGCCCATTTTCAATTTTTAAAAAAAGCCTGGGTGTAGCTTTCCTCTGCCATTTCTTCCGTAAAATTTAGTGTTTCTGACGTTTTTTGTTAGTCGGTTAACGCACTTTTAGTGATTTTCAACATAACCTTTGTATGGGAGGTGGGCTTGGTTATTATCCGATTTCTTTCATTTTTGAACTGTATATGGAAATGCCTGAAGGAAACGACTTAATAGAGTTTGGTTGACATAGCTGTAGTAGTTTCTGAGATATGTACAAAAAACTTAGTAGGGGGCGGGGCCACGCCCACTTTTCCAAAAAATTACGTCCAAATATGCCCCTTCCTAATGCGATCCTTTGTGCCAAATTTCACTTTAATATCTTTATTTATGGCTTAGTTATGACACTTTATAGGTTTTCGGTTTCCGCCATTTTGTGGGCGTGGCAGTTGGCCGATTTTGCCCATCTTCGAACTTGACCTTCTTATGGAGCCAAGGAATACGTGTACCAAGTTTCATCATGATATCTCAATTTTTACTCAAGTTACAGCTTGCACGGACAGACGAACGGACAGACGGACGGACGGACAGACGGACGGACAGACGGACGTACGGACAGACGGACGGACGGACAGACAGACAGACATCCGGATTTCGACTCTACTCGTCACCCTGATCACTTTGGTATATATAACCCTATATCTGACTCTTTTAGTTTTAGGACTTACAAACAACCGTTATGTGAACAAAACTATAATACTCTCCTTAGCAACATTGTTGCGAGAGTATAAAAAGAAATTATAGTAGAAAAATTTATCATATAATTTGAGAGCTCAAAAAAAAATAACCCTAGTCAGTCCAAAACCGGGATGTTCATAATTCTTTTGTGTCGAACTTCTTTCTACAGTAATTATGAATGATAAATTTTTCTATATGTATTTCCCATTTTTATCAATCCAACCGATCAGTGCATGAATCAATAGTGGCCATTCGAATTTACAACAGTGGTGCCATATTTTTGTACATAACCAGCCATTATATCCCTGCAAGTTAAACTTGCTTTCGTGTTTGAAAAGAACCTTGAAAAAGAAGTAATAATACTGTTTTATGATTACTAAATCAAAATTATGCCATTCGCCCTTTTCCAAAACTCATCAAACCTTTTTAAATGCAATTTCGTAAATTCTAGCCTTTTCTTTCTATTTTTTTGAATATGTACGCCTTTTTTACAACTGCTCTACCATGTAAATCGAAGCTGCGCGGCGAATTGTTTCAGTTGAAACCTTCTTCCCTTTTTCATTTTCCAATATGTTTCTTACATTTTCCGCCGAGGAAAAAGGATTTTTTTCAAAAATTTTCAGTATAAACTTTTCTTCGGATTGTGTTAGCTTCTTTCCTTGACCAGCTCTACTAATAGTATTGATCCTATTTTCCTCCTCAAACTTTTTTATAATATCGAAGACAGTTGAAGTACTCCTTTTCCCAATCTCCGAAATATCTTTAATGGTTTTTCCTTCTTCCCGTAACTGAATAATTAACTTACAAATTTCGGTACAATTATGAGTACGCGGGGCGTCATATTGTCGTATGGCTTACTCACAGGCTTACCGGTAACTACTAATATGCCGAAAAGAATATTCAGTGTTTGTTCCAGTGGAATTCCAGTGGAATTCCACAACGATCAGAAGTACCGTTACTTGTAGAAGTTTACTTCTTTTAATTTTTCGGTTAGTTGTGTGGAACGAATTTTGTATGTTGCGAGTTAGTTCTCTAAATTTTACACAGTGAATAAATTTATTACTGTTTTTAAGTTTCCAAAAATAGAATAGAAGAGTTTTCCATTAATTTGATGTATCATATGTATCATTTTTAAGAAGTTCACTATATGATTGGAGGGTGCCACCATTGGCAATATACGCATCCGATTAGTCGTGTGAGTCACTGTATATCTTTAACATGATAAAAAAAAGCGTAAGCGAATGATGGAAAGAATACGTTTAACACCGCGAGAGATGGATTTTTTCATTAAAAACAAAACAAATATTGTTTCTAAAAGCATGCGTCTCTATATATATTCTGGAAGAAGAAGAATTAAAAACAAGAATTTTAAGAGATTTCCCGTGATAATTGGTGAATGTTTTCGGAAAAGCCGCTATGCTGAACATTTACCGGCGCAGATTGTGGGGTCTCCCTTTTTGTGGATTGAGCAGAGCACACATAAATTCCAATCGTTGGGCATGCTTTCGTCCGACTTTATTTTGCAAAGAAGCTGATGAATGCTCCTTATCAGTTCTTCGCCACCGTGTTTGAATAACTCGGCCGGCAATCCATCAGCCCCCGTTTTTTGTTGTTCTTCAGACGGCTGAATACTATTCGAACTTCTTCATAGTCAGGCAATGGAACGTCTGCTCCATCGTCATCGATCGCCTTCCCCTGGCATTATGCATTTACTGTCATTCAGCAGGTTGGAGAAGTGTTCCCTCCATAATTTTAGTATGCTTTGGGCATCGGTCGCTAGATCACCTCCTTGGGTTCTACAAGAGTATGCTCCGGTCTTGAA
This sequence comes from Bactrocera tryoni, assembly GCF_016617805.1. Taxonomy (NCBI): domain Eukaryota; kingdom Metazoa; phylum Arthropoda; class Insecta; order Diptera; family Tephritidae; genus Bactrocera; species Bactrocera tryoni. The sequence continues at coordinate 32,068,917 of NW_024395977.1, forward strand.
ACCTTCTGCGAGTCGGCGCATTTTTGCTTGTCTGTTCCTTCCTTGTGTTTGTTGACGTGCGTTTTTTGCTGCGCAGAGGCGGCTGCGAATCTTGGCTGCAACAAGATAGTGGTCCGAGTCGATGTTAGGATCTCGGAGCGTACGAACGTCTAGAACACTGGAGACGTGTCTTCCGTCTATCACAACACGATCGATTTGGTTGGTGGCTTTCCGATCCGAACATAGCCAGGTAGCTTGATGTATTTTCTTGTGCTGAAATCTAGTACTACAGATAACCAATTTTCGGGCCCCTGCGAAGTCGATCAGCCTCAACCCATTTGGGGATGTTTCGTCGTGGAGGCTGAATTTACCGACTGTTGCGCCAACGATACCTTCCTTACCCACACTGGCATTAAAGTCGCCAAGCACGATTTTGACATCGTGGCGGAGCCAGTTCTCATAGGTGTGCGCCAAGCTCTCATAGAAGGCATCTTTTGTCACATCGCTTTCTCTTCCGTCGGGGGGTGGGCGCAAATCAGCGATATGTTGAAGAACATCGCTTTGATGCGGTTTGTGGCTAGACGTTAATCCACCGGAGTGAATGTTAGTACTCGACGACGGAATCTCTCCCACCACGAATCCCACACTAAACTTGCGCCACAGTAGTAAATGCCACAAGGACCTACTCTTCCACGAGGATATCAGCCAGCTGGGCAGCGGCACCTTCTCAATTAAGGGACCGGACATTCCAGGTGCACGCCTTCAAATCGTAGTCCTTATTTCGTTTTCCATAGTCCTCATCAAAAGTGGGGTCTCTCATCCGAGGCTGGCTGGTTTATTTTATTTTATTATTTTTAAAAAATTATGAACCGTAAATGACCCCGTCTTCAGCCACGCACGACATGACCCCATAAAAAAAGTCTGGTAGAGTCAGGTCAGGTGACATTGGGGGCCAGCGAAAAGTGAGGTTTATTGATATTAATTTGTTTTCAAATTCTCGTAGGAGCTCCGGCATAACCGGTATGGCTATGTGTACAGTTGCTTCATATTGCTAGAATCAAACGCTATTGAAAGGGATATATTAGTGAGAGGGACGTTTTTCCAGTGCCAGTTGGTGCGCCCAAAATAAAAAGAATACATATTTTTCTGCTACAATTCATAAATTAATTCTATAGTATACATTTCTTGTTAATCTGTGAGTAGTTGCTCATTATTTTTAACGAAAGTAGTTAAAAAGACCATATCGACCCGTGGTTCGCGCTGAGTCTCGTTATTAATGATGTCCGTTGCTGGGCGGTTAGGTGAAGGGATACTAAAATGTATACCTATTCGAAATCAGAACTCAAATATCTTCATTCTTTATTAGAGCATCGTTCTTCATTTCGGGCGAAAAAGCGATACTGGGATCTTGATTAGCGATCCAAATACGATGCAGAATGTCGTCGCCTATAGAATCTTTATATTTGTCTCAGAGGAAAACCTTGAGATGGAAAACATGTCGAGAAGAATTTGGCGAATAATTGGCGAATGAGAGGAACTGTAATATCCTAATGGTTATTACCTCCCAGATAATGAAATTCGCGACCCGCATCATTATATGTACAGTAAAAAATTTTATTAACTGTTCGCAAGAATTGGAAGGTCGTCTGTCTAGGAACATTAATAAACATTTGATAGAAATTATAAGAAAACTACTTACGTTATTTCTGCACTAAATTTGCTAAAACACGAATAACACTAATTAATCCATATAATAACCTACATACATATATAATATTTCACCACAAATGATTTTTATTAAAGTGTATTCAACAAAGTGAAATAAGTACGAGGGCTGCTATATATATTCTGGCCTAGGGCAACACTAAGTGTTGACAGGTACAATCTGACATTTCCATTGGAAAGTTTGACATTTTTTAGCATAACATCACTCACAACGTTTTGTCATTTAATCGTGAATTGTTTTATTTGCAGGAAATTAAAAAATTCATCTCGGCCAAAAAATGGAATTAACTCGTGAACATTTTCGTGCGATCATTTTTCACAACTTTCGACGTGGATTATCACGACAAGAGTGCATCGATGAACTAAAATCTTTGTATGGCTATGAAGCACCATCCTATAGCACTGTGAAAAACTGGTACAACGAATTCAATCGTGGCCGACGCTCGCTCAAAGACGAATTCCGTGAAGGTCGTCCAAAAACAGCCGTTGTGCCAGAAAACATCGATGCCGTACGTGAACTGATAATGCAAGACCGTCATGTAACATACCGTTAGATAGAGGCATGCCTATGCATTTCTCCCACCAGCATACATTCGATATTGCATGAACACCTGGCCGTAAAAAAGGTTTGTTCTCATTGGATCCCGCACAATTTGACAATCGCTCAAAAAAGGCTCGTGTGGATTGGTGTAAAGAAATGCTAAAAAAATACGATCGCGGTGCTTCAAAAGACGTTTATAAGATCGTCACAGGTGACGAATCATAGATCTATGCGTATGAGCCCGAAAGAAAACAGCAATCGACCGTGTGGGTCTTCCAAGACGAGCCAAATCCAACGAAAGTTGTTCGTGGAAGAAGCACTTCGAAGCAAATGGTCGCCTGTTTCTTCGGCAAAACTGGTCATGTGGCGACTGGCGAGTATAAAAAAAAATTCAATAAAAATACCGCAAGACTTTTTTGACAACTCATTATTATTTTTCACTAATAAATAAGGGCACAGAATGAAAAGAATAACTTAGCGAAATTCGAAGAATTTTAGATTTAAGGAAGCCAATTGGTACAAACAATTGTAAAAAATTTCAAGGAAAATGGAAATTATGAAAGTAAAAAACGCTCCGGCCGCTTTTGCAGTTATACGGATAGTAGATAAAAGAAAACCCCAAATTGCGTCTGAAATAAATTGTAAAATATAAGCATATCTAGGAGTAAATGATTCTGATCACACTGTTCGCAGAAGTAACCACAGTTACAACGGTAGAATTGCAAGAAGAAAACCGCTTCTCAGAACAAATACCAAACTCCATAAGTCCCTCATTACTTCCGTCATGCTATATGGTGCGGAGACATAGCAATGACATTATCAGATGAAGGATTTTGCGAAAAATTTATGCACATTAGCTGCATGGAACGATGCGATATATACGGCGACATTGGCATAGTTCAGTTAATCAAGAGACAACGGCTGCGAGAAGGAATAGAACACTCCACCTTGAATATTTTCGATTCAGTACCCGCCGGTGGAAGCAAAGCAAAAGGAAGACCTCCACTCCGTTGGAGAGATCAGATGGAGAAGAACATGGCTGTACTTGCACCATGCAAATTTGCGCCAAATAGCGAATAGAAGAAACGACTAGTGCGCTGTTGTTAACTCGGAAATAACCGGGTATGCGATGACTACGCCAGTAAAGAATAAGAAGAAGACTTTAAATTAAAATAAAACCAAAAAAAAAATAATAATTTTATGTGCATTTTTCCTTAACAATATGGAAGTTTTAGTATCGTAAGTAAACTTTTAAACAAACCAAATATAATTATTGGCAGTTTTTTTTTAGTTCAGTTAAAACTTTGTTGTACAGAACTTTGATTCAAAGAGAATTTGATAGTTGGCATAGAAATTAACACTTTGATTGCTGATCTTTTTTATACTCTCGCAACAAAGTCCATAAGGAGAGTATTATAGTTTTGTTCACATAATGGTTGTTTGTAAGTCCTAAAACTAAAAGAGTCAGATATATGGTTATATATACCAAAGTGATCAGGGTGACGAGTAGAGTTGAAATCCGGATGTCTGTCTGTCCGTCTGTCTGTCCGTCCGTCCGTCTGTCCGTCCTTCCTTCCGTGCAAGCTGTAACTTGAGTAAAAATTGAGATATCATGATGAAACTTGGTACACGTATTTCTTGGTTCCATAAGAAGGTTAAGTTCGAAGATGGGCAAAATCGGCCCAATGCCACGCCCACAAAATGGCGAAAACCGAAAACCTATAAAGTATCATAACTAAGCCATAAATAAAGATATTAAAGTGAAATTTGGCACAAAGAATCGCATTAGGGAGGGGCATATTTGGACGTATTTTTTTGGAAAAGTGGGCGTGGCCCCGCCCCCTACTAAGTTTTTTGTATATATCTCGGAAACTACTACATATAGCTATGTCAACCAAACTCTATAGAGTCGTTTCCTTCAGGCATTTCCATATACAGTTCAAAAATGAAAGAAATCGCATAATAACCAAGCCCACCTCCCATACAAAGGTTATGTTGAAAATCACTAAAAGTGCGTTAACCGACTAACAAAAAACGTCAGAAACACTAAATTTTACGGAAGAAATGGCAGAAGGAAGCTGCACCCAAGCTTTTTTAAAAATTGAAAATGGGAGTGGCGTCGCCCACTTATGGACCAAAAACCATATCTCAGGAACTACTAATCTAATTAATTTTACAGCAAAATAAAAAAAATATGTAAATGACGGATAATGAAATCCCGATTATCACTTTATCATGCGAGAGTATAACTTAGCCCTTCCTTACTTGTTTTAATGGTATATTCGCTTCGAGGAACGTTTCACATAGAGCCATAGGAATTGATATTCTGTCAGAAGTGTTTATGCTTGTGAGCATATATGTTGAAATGCGTGAGTACGAAGAGCTTGATAAGCTGGCCGACAGGGGTAATGCTCGAAAATTCTACGAAAAAATGCGGCATCTTACAGAAGGTGTCAAGACCGGAGCATACTCTTGTAGAACCCCCAAAGGTGATCTAGTCACTGATGCCCAGAGCATACTTAAATTATGGAGGGAACACTTCTCCAGCCTGCTGAATGGCAGTGAACGCACAACACCAGGAGAAGGAGAACCCGATTCCTCAATCGATGACGATGGAGCAGACGTTCCATTACCCGACCATGAAGAAGTTCGAATAGCAATTGCCCGCCTGAAGAACAACAAAGCGGCAGTGGCCGACGGATTGCCGGCCGAGCTATTCAAACACGGCGACGAAGAACTGATAAGGAGCATGCATCAGCTTCTTTGTAAAATATGGTCGGTCGAAAGCATGCCCAACGATTGGAATTTAAGTGTGCTATGCCCAATCCATAAGAAAGGTGACCCCACAATCTGCGCCAACTACCGTGGGATTAGCCTCCTCAACATCGCATATAAGGTTCTATCGAGCGTATTGTGTGAAAGATTAAAGCCCACCGTCAACAAACTGATTGGACCTTATCAGTGTGGCTTTAGACCTGGAAAATCAACAACCGACCAGATATTCACCATGCGCCAAATCTTGAAAGACCCGTGAAAGAAGAATCGACACACACCACCTCTTCGTCGATTTCAAAGCTGCTTTCGACAGCACGAAAAGGAGCTGCCTTTATGCCGCAATGTCTAAATTTGGTATCCCCGCAAAACTGATACGGCTGTGTAAGCTGACGTTGAGCTCCGTCAGAATCAGGAAGGACCTCTCCGAGCCGTTCGATGCCAAACGAGGACAAGGCGATTCCCTATCGTGTGACTTTTTCAACCTGCTTCTGGAGAAAATAGTTCGAGCTGCAGAGCTTAATAGAGAAGGTACCATATTTTATAAGAGTGTACAGCTGCTGGCGTATGCCGATGATATTGATATCATCGGCCTTAACACCCGCGCCGTTAGTTCTGCTTTCTCCAGACTGGACAAGGAAGCAATGCAAATGGGTCTGGCAGTGAACGAGGGCAAGACGAAATATCTCCTGTCATCAAACAAACAGTCGTCGCACTCGCGACTTGGCACTCACGTCACTGTTGACAGTCATAACTTTGAAGTCGTAGATAATTTTGTCTATCTTGGAACCAGCGTAAACACCACCAACAATGTCAGCCTGGAAATCCAACGCAGGATTGCTCTTGCCAACAGGTGCTACTTCGGACTGAGTAGGCAATTGAAAAGTAAAGTCCTCTCTCGACGAACAAAAGCTAAACTCTATAAGTCGCTCATAATTCCTGTCCTGCTATATGGTGCAGAGGCTTGGACGATGTCAACAACTGATGAGTCGACGTTGCGAGTTTTCGAGAGAAAAGTTCTGCGAAAGATTTATGGTCCTTTGCGCGTTGGCCACGGCGAATATCGCTTTCGATGGAACGATGAGCTGTACGAGATATATGACGACATTGACATAGTTCAGCGAATTAAAAGACAGCGGCTACGCTGGCTAGGTCATGTTGTCCGAATGGACGAAAACACTCCAGCTCTGAAAGTATTCGACGCTGTACCCGCCGGGGGAAGCAGAGGAAGAGGAAGACCTCCACTCCGTTGGAAGGACCAGGTGGAGAAGGATCTGACTACGCTTGGAATATCCAATTGGCGCCACGTAACGAAAAGAAGAAACGACTGGCGCGCTGTTGTTAACTCGGCTATAATCGCGTAAGCGGTGTCTACGCCAATTAAGAAGAAGAAGAAGGTAAGTTTTAAATAGACTTTATAATTTCTATTTAAATTCTAAAGAATTTTTACAGTTTTCCATAAGAATGAATACTGAAGATGCATCCCCAGCGAAGAGGAAAAGACAGCAGCCAAACAAGAAGTGGAAGGAGAGTGATGTGCACTCCATTATAGAGTTTTTAATGGAAGATGCGGATTTCGAGATAAGTTTATAGTTCTTTTTTTAATATTTCATCTAATTCAGTTTTCTATCTTTTCAGGCTCCAACTACGCAATTATTTTATAAACGATTTTTACAAAAATCGCATTTGGATGTCTCATGGGATCTGGTGCGGTGGAAGGTCCGGCATTTGAAGGGGCAGTACCGTAAAGCCAATGACTGGCTCGCGTCAGCGGGTGCAAGACTACAATACAAGTTTACGGCAGAACCATCGAAGGTTAGTATTATATTGATATTTTAAATTTATTGCAAATAAATATTTTTTTTATAATTTCAGCAAAAATTGCTAAAATGTGTCCCTATCTCGACCAGCTGAGGGAAATATTTGGAAATTCATTACCGGCCATGCGACCGTTACTGGTTGAAAGTAACCTTCTTTCGCCTCAGCTGTGACCAGAATTCGAAGTAGATTCGTGGAAGAGGAATGTGTACCTGCTGCGCCATCAAATGCCGCACATTTGATCGCGCCAATTTCCACACCGGTATTAACATACCAACGGTCGATTCGGCCACCGAAATCATCCGTTGGACAATTGTCGGCTATCCAAGCTGAAAAAATTGCTATGGAAGCGAAGAAGCTAGAATTTGACAAATATAAATTCGAAGAAGAAAAGAAAATTCAGGAAAGAAAATTGGATATATAGTTAAAAAAAAAATAAGAAATAGACTTAAAAAAATAGAAACTGATGAAAATTACAAGGTTAGAAATGAAAGAAAAAGTGGCTATGTACGAAATTAAAAAAAAAATATGAAAATAAAAATATTTAAATGTACTAAATTACATTTGTATTTATTTATGATTATTTATGACAGTTAGCTTATTTCTTTAGGTTTCTTAAGTATATGTACATATGTATATCAAAAAAAGAGTTGGTATACCTTATACCACTATGTTATGTAATATGTTCATACGTTCTACGGGTTTTCACCTGCTTAAAAGGTTGTAGTCATTTAAAAAAAGTATAACATATACATATGTATTGCTAAAATTAATTAAATGGACTATTTGAATTGTTGAAAAATAAGTCCGTTTCCAATGCGACTCTGTAACAGCAAACATGCATGCTAACCAAAAATGTACAAACCGAACAGGTCAATGATTTTTTCACTTTAACTGTTCATTCCTGTTATATACTTTGAATAAAGCGGAATCTCAACAGGTTATGGGCCCAGGCACGTGGGTCCCGCGTTTTTGATATTTGAAATATTTAAAAGTGAAGTAAAGTTTATACTAGTGCACATTTAAGAATACAATCGCAATGAGTTCAATGTATCAAATTGAAAAATTAGATGAAGGTAACTACGATACCTGGAGCATCCAAATGCGCAGCGTGCTGGTGCATGCAGAGGCGTGGAAAGTCATCAGTGGACAGAGACCAGCAGCAGACGGAGAGGGCTGGGATGCACTCGATAGCAAAGCATTGGCCATGATGACATTGAGTGTGAAGCCATCGCAATTGTGCTATCTAAAGAACTGCACAACTTCAGCTAGTGCCTGGAAAAAGCTAAAAGAGGTGCATCAGTGGACCAGTGGACCAGTAAGAAAAGTGTCGCTTTATAAGCAGTTGCTTAGTTTGCGGATGATAGAAGGATTTTGTACAACAGTTGACAAGCTTTCGGAGGTTGACATTAAACTCAGTGAAGAGCTGGCCGTAATAATATTACTTTCAAGCTTGCCCAAAAGCTTTGAAAATTTCGTGATCGCAATGGAAACACGCGATAGCCTGCCTTCCCTTGAGATATTAAAAATAAAGTTATTAGAAGAAGGAGATCGCAGGGGCACTTCATCTAAAACAGATCATTACAGTGAACAACAGGCGTTTCAAGCAACCACAAAGCCCATGGAGAAAAAGCGAGAGGAGAAGAGTCATATCAAATGTTACAAATGTGGTCAACGGGGTCACTACAAAAATCAATGCAGAAATAAAGGAAAAGAAAAATCGACAGAATCGCAACAACAACATAGGTCATTTACAGTTTTAGCAGCGACAGATGTGGGTGACTTAAAACACTCGAGATGGTACCTGGACAGCGGCGCGACGGCACATATGAGTGGCTCACGTAATCTTTTTACAAATTATGTCACACAAGCAGAGGATGTTATGTTGGCCGACAACAACATTATACGCGCAGTAGGCAGAGGCGACGTTATAGTTCAAACAGATTTTTGTGAGTTAAGGTTGGAGAACGTATTGCATGTCCCGCAAATGAAGGGGAATTTTGTATCGGTGAGTCGAGCTGTCGAACGTGGCTGTACAGTAAGCTTTAACAACGAAAACGCTATCGTAAGCCAGAATGGCGAACAAATTTTAAAAGCGAAAAAAAGAAATAAATTGTTTGTACTTGAGTGTATTTACAACGTGTGTTTTGGTGCAGCACAGTGCAGTGCAGAAGTTTGGCATAATAGATATGGCACTTAAATTATGGCAGTTTGATGAAGCTAACAAAAAATAAAATGGTGTTTGGCATAGAAAATGTGAAGTTCGCAGACAGTACGCAGTGTAAAACGTGTATGAAAAGTAAAATTCACACTCAACCGTTTCCAGCGGCGTCTGAAAATCGAGCAAAAGAATTGTTGGAGCTAGTGCATACCGACGTATGCGGCCCATTTGAAAAGCGTTCTCTTGGTGGCTCATCATATTTTTTAACATTCATCGATGACATGTCTCAGCGTATTTTCACATTTTTTCTCAAGTCTAAAGATGAGGTGTTTGAAAATTTCGTAACTTTCAAGAAAATGGTCGAATGCCAGACTGGGCGGAAAATCAAGGTTTTACGGAGCGACAACGGCCGAGAATATTCGATGACTTCCTAAAACAACAGGGCATAACGCGTCAGCTGAGGGTTCCCTATAATCCCCAACAGAACGGCGTCGCAGAACGAGTGAACCGCACTCTTGTTGAGATGGCAAGAAGTTTACTTGTGCACTCAAATATGCCAGAGTTTCTATGGGCAGAAGCGGTGCAGACAGCGTGCTATATCCGCAACAGATCGCCAACTGCAGCGTTGATTGGCATGACACCATATGAAGCTTGGAGTGGTAGAAAACCGAATGTAAAAAATATGCGTACATTTGGGTCCGTGGCTGTTGGCTTAGACAAAACGCGAAAAAATAAATTCCATGCGAAAGGTAAAGAGTACAGATTCGTTGGGTACTCCTTGGCATCAAAAGCTTACAGACTCTACGATCAAGAGAAGCATCAAATTGTAGAAAAACGTGATGTTTTGTTCTATGAACATTTCAAAGAATCCAATCATAATGGAGAAACATTTATTCCGCGTAGAAGTGAAGTTAAGCAGGAGAAACGTATGTACAATGAAGAAAGCAATGAACACGGCAGCGCAGATGAGCCAGAGCTGGAGCAGAAACCTAAGATAGGACCAGGTAGGCCAAGAATTATTCGGAGCGGTATACCAGGACGCCCGAAGAAGAGCTACAATGTTGTACAGGCAGTGCAATCTGTAGAGATACCATTACCACAGACGTTTAAGGAAGCAACTGACGGCAAGTATGCTTCATACTGGCAGGCGGCTATGGACGCAGAGCATAAGGCATTGGTGGCAAATGGCACGTGGACTGTTGCAGACTTACCAAAGGGTGAACAAGTAATTGGGTGTAAATGGGTTTACACAGTTAAAAGAGATAAAACTGGCGCAGTTGAGCGGTACAAAGCACGTTTGGTAGCCAAGGGGTGCTCGCAGAAGTTCGGTGTGAACTATAACGAAATATTTTCTGTGTCGATATGAAACGATACGCTTGATACTCGCGCTCTCTATAGAGCTGAAGTTACACTTGCATCAGATGGATGTTTGTACGGCTTATCTCAACAGCGAGTTAAAAGACGTGATCTACATGAAACAGCCTGAGGGGTTTGTAGAACGTGTGGCGAAAAAGTGTTACGATTGAACAAAGCGATTTACGGGTTAAAGCAAGCAGGAAGGGAGTGGAACTTCAAACTGAACGCGGTGCTGTGTGAAATTGGTTTTTCTCAATGCCAGAATGAACCGTGCCTGTATAAAAAGGACATAGATGGTAGCCTTTGTTTATTATTAATCTATGTAGATGATTTACTTATAGCGTGCCAGAAGAAGTCTGATTTAATACAAATTAAAACAATGATCTCAAGCAAGTTTGAATGCGTTGATAAAGGCCCACTTCAGGTGTTCTTGGGTATGCAGATTCAGCGCGATGGCGATACAGGCGATATTTCAATGAATCAGTCTCCCTACATAGACGATATGCTACAACGCCACGGCATGCATTAATGCAGGGTAACAACGACGCCATTGGATACAGGATATCAGGTAGCGTGCAATGAAAAAACGTGTGAGGAAGTGGATGCAACGGCTTATCAGGCAGCAATAGGCGAATTGATGTGGTTAGCTTTGACTTCCAGGCCCGATATTTACCATTCGGTTGTGAAATTAGCACAAAGGAACAACAACCCTCACACCGAACATCTCACTGGGGTGAAACATGTAATGCGATATTTAGCAGCAACAAAAGACTTGAAACTGAATTACCACGGTTGTGGGCAGGCGCTTGGTGGTTATGTAGATGCAGACTGGGGAGGTGATATGAGTAACCGTCGATCATACACCGGGTACGTGTTCTTCCTGGTAGGTGGACCAATCTCATGGAAATCGGAAAAACAAAATTCCGTAGCCCTTAGCAGTACGGAGGCTGAGTATATGGCTTTATCGTCAGCGGCCAAAGAAGCGTTGCACTAGAGACGTTTAATTATTGAAATTGGTTGTGGCAAGGCTTGTACACCAACAATATTGTATGGCGACAATCTCAGCGCACAGAATCTCGCTAAGAATCCAGTTTACCATAACAGGTCAAAACACATCGACATAAGATATCATTTCGTCAGAGAAGTTGTCCAGAGTGGTGACATAGAATTAAAGTACATTTCAACCGAAAATATGATAGTTGATATACTAACAAAAAATTTATCGAAAACAAAGCATTTACATTTTGTTAAGTTAATGAATTTATATTAGATTTTATGTACACAGAATCACATTGAGGAAGGGTGTTGAAAAATAAGTCCGTTTCCAATGCGACTCTGTAACAGCAAACATGCATGCCAACCAAAAATGTACAAACCGAACAGGTCTATGATTTTTTCACTTTAACTGTTCATTCCTGTTATATACTTTGAATAAAGCGGAATCTCAACATGAATTAGACCGAATTATAAATTGAAATCATTCTCGAATCCACACACAAAAAATTTCATTCAAATCGGACCAGCCGTTTGGGAGTTCAATGACATGTGTTAACAAATCAAAATTTATACATCGTCAACTGTTGAAATAAATATTACCTACCACCTACCACTTTCCCAGAATTTGTGTTTCATTATTTCGGACCTAAATGTAGATGATTTCTTAAAATAATTCAAATAGTGGTAGTATAGAATTTTTCAGGACGAATGTAACAGAAACAAAACAAGGGTAATTTTTCCTTGCCTTTTTTTGAACGCATATTTCAGAAATAAAATTTACGTTTTTTTCAAATAATGCAAGACTTAAATTTGCCGCCATTTATGTAGTAAAGTCTTAATGACCTAATAAAAAACCCAACAGCTGACAGTTTAGGCTTAATCCATAAAATGGATGCTGATTATTTGAGCAAAATCATCTTAAGCGATGAAGCACATTTTCACCTTGATTGGTTTGTTAATCACAAAAATTGCCGCTTTTGGTGTTCTGACATGTGAAAAACAAATGCATCCACAACGTGACACTGTTTGGTGTGGATTTTGGCCTGTTTGCAACCACGCAAGCATTAACGTTGCACCTATGAATATCTGCCACATTAATACAGAATAGTGATCGAAATTTTCGACAAACCTATGCGTATGTGTATGGAAAGCAAGACGGTCATTGTCCGATGTGTTATTCCATAAAAAACCTTATCTTACTTACTATTTTATATGATTCAGTAAAAAATTATAAGTGAAGGACTAAGAACTATGTTTTCTATTTGAACAAATCTTGAATTAATTTGAGAACACCCTTTGGAAATACGAGTATTTGTCAGTGTGTGTTTTATTGGGGTTGGCACTTCACATACATGCATACATAATACAAAGAATTTTTTTTTAAATATCGTTGGATATACGCATCAGAGAATGGAAATGGGTTATTTACCTTTTAACATCTTTTAAATCCCTCTTTGTTGACCAAATATTATGTGTCACTTTATTATTTTAACAGTTTTCTTACCACAATGTATTAGGAATAGTATCAAGAGTAAATTTTTTCTGAACTTGCCACCGACGAAAATTTCCGCTTAACCTCGGCAGAGGTCATGATAGTAGATGCGGAATCGAAATTACAAATACGTAATAGCATTGCAAATTAAATTGAAAAGATCATCAAACTAAGTATTTTGATTAAAACCATCTATACTTGAATTAAGTATTGACCAAAAAGTTTCAGGAGCAATATAGGACAGTAAGTCTAAAATTTTTGAAGGCAAACCTACCAAAATTAAAATAGCTTACTAACCTACTGAATGAAAAAATAAATACAACAATTTTGAGTATACTATTTTTGAATTTTTAATGAAATTTACACATATTTATGTATACTGCTTTCATGTATATTCATTAAAAAAACACTACATTTCTTTAATAAATTTTTATTAATTAAGCACATTTTTATACTCTCGCAACAAAGTTGCTAAAGAGAGTATTATAGTTTTGTTCACATAACGGTTATTTGTAAGTCCTAAAAATAAAAGAGTCAGATATAGTGTTATATATACCAAAGTGATCAGGGTGACGAGTAGAGTTGAAATCCGGATGTTTGTCCGTCCGGCTGTCCGTCCGTCCGTGCAAGCTGTAACATGAGTAAAAATTGAGATATGAATATCATGATAAAAAATGATGAAACTTGGTACACGTATTTCTTGGCTCCATAAGAAGGTTAAGTTCGCAGATGGGCAAAATCGGCCCACTGCCACGCCCACAAAATGGCGAAAACCGAAAACCTATAAAGTATCATAACTAAGCCATAAATAAAGATATTAAAGTGAAATTTGGCACAAAGGATCGCATTAGGGAGGGGCATATTTGGACGCAATTTTTTTGGAAAAGTGGGCGTGGCCCCGCCCCCTACTAAGTTTTTTGTACATATCTCGGAAACTACTATAGCTATGTCAACCAAACTCTATAGGGTCGTTTCCTTCAGGCATTTCCATATACAGTTCAAAAATGGAAGAAATCGGATAATAACCACGCCCACCTCCCATACAAAGGTTATGTTGAAAATCACTGAAAGTGCGTTAACCGACTAACAAAAAACGTCAGAAACACTAAATTTTACGGAAGAAATGGCAGAAGGAAGCTGCACCCAGGCTTTTTTTTTAAATTGAAAATGGGAGTGACGTCGCCCAGTTATGGACCAAAAACCATATCTCAGGAACTACTCAACCGATTTCAATGAAAATCGGTATATAATATTTTCTTAACACCCTGATGACATGTACGAAATATGGGTGAAATCGGTTCACAACCACGCCTTCTTCCAATATAACGCTATTTTGAATCCCATCTGATGCCTTCTCTGTATAATATATACATTAGGAACCAATGATGATAGCGGAATAAAACTTTACACAAATACGGTATTTGAAAATTATGTAAATGACGGATAATGAAATCTCGATTATCACTTTATCATTCGAGAGTATAAAATGTTCGTTGACACCCGAACTTAGCCCCTCCTTACTTGTTTTAATTAAAAAAGTACGACTGACTTCTTACTAAAAATACTTAGGTCAACTACCCAAAATGTAATCCAATTATTGATCGGAATGTATGAATCGCTATTAGTAGTATTCCTTGCCTTGTCATGTACATATGTACATTTTTTGTACATTTTTTCTATAGATGGTATGTAATAAAAAATCTATGAAAATTCTATACAACTTTACTTAAAAAGCCGAATATCTCGAGAAGTATTAATTATAGCGATTTTGACCTCGGATCTTTTTTGTAGCAAATAAAAATTCCTTCAAGTTTGTCATGCACAACGGCATGACAACATTTTTTCTATAGATGGTATGTAATAAAAAATCTATGAAAATTCTATACAACTTTACTGAAAAAGCCGAATATCTGTAGAAGTATTAATGATAGCGATTTTGACCTCGGATCTTTTTTGTAGCAAATAAAAATTCCTTCAAGTTTGTCATGCACATTTTTTCTATAGCTCTTGTGATTTACGAGATATATGTATACAAAAAAGTGCGAATTTCGTAGAAAAATCATGTTTAGAGCCCCTTACTACCTCGCCGATGTGAGTTTCGACTTTGTGGCAATAGGCATTTTTGCAGAGTGTTCAATTCTGAGGAACATATGTCTAAAGTCAAAGCGATGCCATAAAATCCCTCAGAGCTATAGAAATTTAAAGATAAAAAATCACGATTGTCGTGTACTTTCAATGGAAAATTTTTACATGCCTTGGTCCAGTCCTTAATGTTAATATTAAGTGCTCAAATTTTCAGGGAATTTTTTAGCGTATTTCCAAGGAAATTTCATGATGGGATTGAAAAAAATTAATAGTTCAAAAAAAAAACACCCTATTGCACATATGTACATATTTATGACTTCTTTTATTGCTCCAATTAAGCGGGGTTCAACTAATTGATCAAATTGTTCAATTTAACGAGTATCGGTTAATTGCTCAATCTTTGAAGTGCAGTTAATTTCGCCTCGTAAAATTTGTGATCAAACTAAAAGTTGTTTCAAAATACTCCATAAACTACTTATAGCGATTTGTTTTCTAGATGAAAATTTTGACTCAGTGTATAGCAATATTTCATAACAAAAAAATTCCAACCAACTAGACTTAAAAAAATCTATCAAAAAATAAAAATGGGCTGGCAAACTATTACGTTTTGGGAAGGATAGGAAAACTGCCACTTTCTGAAAACCATTATACAACAAAAAAAAAAAAGAACCAGTGATTTACATTTTTTTTAGAACAATTTTGAGGTAAACTTGAAACCCTCATTCGGAGGTTAGATAAAAAGTGCGTGGAGGATTTTGTGAGTTGGGACGAACAAGAATGCTAGAACTAAACAGAATATCGATAATCTACAATAATCCAAGCAGCGAAATTCGCACAGATTTTAATACATGTATATCTATTGTAATTAGATTGATTTATCATCATGATAGTAGATGTAATTTGTTTTTCATTCACATTCGGAGATTGAACGTTTTTCCGCACTGCTCATGTTATCTGCTTTCTTTAATAGGGGTAATGAGAGTACATCTTTCAATAACTGAAATATAAAAAAATTTCGGCAGAAGTCGAAGAGTTACGTATATACATATACACATTCTTGCAGAGTACGGTCGAAATAATAAAGACGGTAACAATAAAGCCATTTCGGATGGTGATAAAAAAGCTATTGTAAACAAGTAAGGAAGAGCTAAGTAACAGAACATTTAATACTCTTACAAGGATCAAAGGATCAAACTGCCTGCTGTCCAAATTTGATACCAGCTCCAATAAAGCCCTTTTCTTGGGTGTGAAATTTTATTTCTCTGTAGCATTTAGTTATACATTTATCGCACTTTTAGTAGTTTTAAACGGAAAATGAATCGAATTTGGTTATTATAGCTTGAATAGTTTAGGGACTTTTCTCAATATTTGGTTAGCAGCACCTGTCAGTTAAGTTCTGGTTGACTTAAACAAGACTCTTGTTTTCGGTAAATAACCTTTTTTAATCCAACTCTCATATGTATATTAACCGCCAAGCCTAATATGAATGCAAACACGTATAAAAACGTACTAAAATTTATTTTCCCTACATTTTTAATTTACATTTATCTTGAAATTTTCGATGGCGTTGTCGATGATTTGCATTAGATTAAAGAACAAAACTTCGATTGGGAAAACTTTAGCATACCGTCCCATGACGGTAGTTTTTGAGATATTTGCGTTTAAAGTTGAGAATTACCACTATTTGAAGTACGTATCTTTATACTCTTGCAAACCAGTTGCTACTGAGTATTTTAGTTTTGTTTATCTAACGGTTTTACGTATCACTAATCGAGATAGATGTAAGGTTATATATTTATAAATGATCAGGATGAAGAGAAAAGTTGAAATCCGGTTGACTATCTGTCTGTCCGTCCGTCCATCCGTGCAAGCTGTAACTTCTGTTAAAGTTGAGATATCTCACTGCACTTGGTATGTGGGTTCCTTAGTACAACAAAATTTCCAGTTCGTAGATGGACGTAATCGGACCACTGCCACGCCCTCAAATCGCCATCGCCATTAACCGAAAACATATAAAGTGCCATAATTAAGTACTTAATTAAGGTATAAAGCTGTAAATCGATACACAGAATCGCAGTAGCAAGGAGCACCTATGGGCAAAATTTTTTTTAACTGTGGTCGTGGCCCCTGCCTCTCTAACAAGTTTAATATATATGTATACTTGTATATCCTAAACCACTTAAACTAGTACAACAATCAAGTTTGCTGAATGCAAATCTTATAAGAACTTTACCGACAGTGTGAAAATGGTTGATATCGCAGGATAGTGGAGTTTTCTCCCCATATAACGGTACTGTTAAAAACTGCCTACTAACAACGAGATAAATCAATAACTAAACACGCCGGAGGCCTTAAACTTTACAACCCAAATGGTATGAAAGAGCTTTATGGGAATTGGTGTGAAAATTTATCGATTAGCGTGGTACCGCCCATTTTTGGTGAAATCTCTTATCTGGGGACCCAATCAACCGATTTAGACAAAATTTTGTACGTGGCATTCTTCTTACATTCTTATACCACAGCGTGAAAATGGACGAAATCGAAGAACAACCACGCCTATTTCCCATATAGCACAATTTTAAATTCCACTTGATTCGTTCAGTTTCCAGTACACAAATCAAGAAGCAATAACTATAAATACCAATTTAATCCCCGAAATCCTGGGACGGCATTCCAAAGTCGACCCCTTCGACTTAATGCAGTAACCAAAACTCTTTACATCAGAGCTGTGCTAACCTAATGAAGAGCAGTATATATACGTGACACACTTTTCACATGTTTTCAAAAGCATTAAATTCGGGGCTCTCAGCAGATGTGTTGATAATTTTACAATTGCACGTGACCTAGAAGTTTTGGGTACTTTTTATGATACAGCAAGTACACAGTGATGAACAAATACTAACTTAATCACACTTCTAGTCAACTACATTTCCAAAATGTCTATATAACACTCCTTCGTGATCACCATTGAAAATAATAGAGCTTTGAAGGAAGCTATAAGCTCAAAACCTCAACTGTTTACTAAAATGTACAACGCTTGTATAAAGGAAGAGGTATTCCCCGACTCGTGGAAAGTACAACGTTTATTTCTGCTCCCAAAACCAAAGAAACCACCTGAAGAACCTTCATCGTACCAACCTTTGTGTATGCTCGACACAATGGGTAAGGTGTACGAAAGTATAATACGAAAACGCTTGGAGTTAGTAATCCAGAAAGCCGGAGGACTATCAGAGAGACAATACGGCTTTATAAAAAACAGATCCACAATTGACGCACTACGAGAAGTCGTCGATACTGCGAAATGTGCAGTAAGTGGGAAAAGATGAAAAGGTGGCACGAAAAAGTACTGCGCACTGATCACCCTGGATGTCAAGAATGCGTTCAACACGGCAAAATGGGCACACATAATCGAAGCCCTGGAAAAAATTCGCGCCCCAGAATACCTCATAAACATTATAACGAGTTATTTTAAAAATAGAAGGCTGATTTATGATACGAACGAAGGAGCCAAGAGCTACTCTATCTCGAGTGGAGTACCCCAAGGGTCAGTGTTAGGCCCGCTGTTATGGAACCTCATGTATGACGGGGTGCTAAGAAGGCAGCAACCAAAAGATGTGAAACTAATAGCATATGCGGACGATCTCATGGTGGTAGCAGTGGCAAAACAATTAGTCGACCTAAGAAGCAAATGCAATGAGTGCGTAAATGATCTACGGCACTGGTTCTCTTCTGTGAGTCTGGAACTGGCGGAGCAAAAAACTGAAGTTTTACTTATAAGCACCAGAAAGGTAGAGGAACAAATAGAGCTCACCATAGGGGAGTGCGAAATTACTTCGCAGAAGCAGCTGAAGTATCTGGGGGTAATATTAGATTCTAAATTAAAATTCAAAGAACACTTGGAGTATTCCTCCAGTAAAGCAAACAAAATTTACAATGCACTATCGAGAATGATGACCAATACAGGCGGTGTGCGTTCCAGCCGGCGATTCTTAATAGCGGAAGCAATGAGTTACGTAATACTGTACGCAGCACCAGTATGGAAACAGGCAATGAATATAAAAGCGTATGCTAAACAAATAACTGCAGTGCATAGGCTTTCTGCAATTCGATTAATAAGTGCTTTCCGGACTACATCAACTGACGCTGCTGAAGTATTAGCCAGCATGCTGCCCATTGACATCCAGGGAGATGAACTCGAGCGTTTATATCATCTATCAGTGCCTAAAACAGTATCGGCAAAGACAGAGGAGAGGAACAAGAGCATTAAAATGTGGCAGGAGCGGTGGAATTCCTCATCCAAAGGGCGTTGGACCCACCGACTTATACCGGACATCCACTCTTGGATTGATAGACGACATGGGACTTAGACTTTTATCTGACCCAAATACTTAGTGGACATGGGTGCTTTAGAAGTTACCTTTTCAGATTCCACAATGACATTAGTCCGAACTGTCCGACGTGTACAGAGCATAAAGAAGACTCTGAACATGTACTATTTCATTGCCCACGTTTCTCAAATACAAGGGAAAAACTAAAAACCACACTCGGTGGTAGTTTTACGGTCGAGAATGTAACGACACACATGTGTCAGTCGACTGATAAATGGAAAGCTGTCAGCGAAGCGTCAGCATCCATAATGACAAAACTGAGACTTTTTGAACAAATTAGGCGTCCGTCAGTCCGCGCGATAGAGGAGACTTAAATGTCCTGTCCCTCCCACGAAGTAATACTTAATCGGTGGTCCCGTGGGAGAGTCCTGAGTTGGGAGTAGGTTAGGTTTAGCGGATTAAAGTTCCGCACTCCGGCTTTCGACGCTTCCCCCTACTATAAAAAAAAACCATTGAAAATATGTGAGTGTTACTGCACAGAATAAAATAATTGTCGATTCATAGGCAAACCGCGCAAATTTTATGTTATTTTAGACCTTCAGACGAGGGCTCTTTTAGTCGCTCATTATCGGCAAATTCTCTTTTGATTTCGCTCATTGAGTTCACACGAGCGACACGAGTGCGCAGTTTGAGTCGGACAATATTTTGCATCTCAAGTTCTGAAACGCTTCATGTACATATGTACGTAGCGCACAAATATATTTTGGATTACCTAATTTTTATCCTTTTTCGCCTTTTTTCAAAACATATAATAGAAATGTTACATTAAATTACATAAAATATAACATTTAAATTTCTGAACATAATGTAAATATTCATTGGAAACAAAATGCTATTGCAACCATGAAAAAATTTCCAAAATGAAAAAGAATACCGAATTGCGTAGCACCGAACTGTTATGAATAAGAACACAAAGTGTGCCACCCGTGCGTGCGGCACGGTCCCTTCTTGTGATATTAGTAATTAACGTGCCGTCCTTACCGATCATATCAAACGACATTTGTCAAAAATTATACTAAAGGCTTAACATAGAAATGTTATCTTTTGTTCACATTAGAACAAAGTTATCATTGCCTAATTTGTAGCAGATCAAAACAAAATCCAATTATTAAAAAGATTAATTAAGAGAGCATTCAGCTACTCCATGTACACATTTGTTCGAGCTGATATAGCAAATGTTTCATCTCTTGAGTATACATAATTCTACTTTTTTCGGCAGATGTAATTTTTGGTTAAAATATCATTTTAGATTTTAAGACTTAAAACAATGTTGCATAATATTTATTTCCCAATTCAATAATTAAATACCGTCAAAGACAGTGTTCAATTGAAAACAAACAATTAAATAAAAAACAAATTATTTGTAATAAATATAAATAAATATTGCACGAAACAAAAAGACAAAAACAAAGAAGAAGACAAAGAAATAAAGAAAATAAAGAAGAATCAAACAAACAATAATGAGTGCTGCGCCAGCAAAGCATATAGCATTGTCGAGCAAACAAAAACAAATCCTGATAATAAAAAATACAACGGCGATGATGAGTCCTTGCAGCGTTCAGCTAAAATGGAAATTAAGCAAAAGACATAGTCAGCAGAATTAGCAGTAAACGGCAATCGGGCAACAACAAATGCGCTGACAACAACCAGTATGCAGCTACCAGCAAGCAACAGGACAGCGAAGGAAAACAAAATGCAAGTTGAGAATATACCAAGCAATAAATATAGTTTAAAAAAAACTAAAAAACACGCTTTTAAAACATATCAAACTAAAAAGTGAAAAATAATTCCTGCATTATTGTGAGAAAAGCGTGGAATACTCGATATATGACCAAGCACCCCACGCTTTTCTCACAATAATGCAGGAATTATTTTTCACTTTTTAGTTTGATATGTTTTAAAAGCGTGTTTTTTAGTTTTTTTAAACTATATTTATTTTTAATTTTTTAGTTTGATGTGAGAAACCCCAAGTTTGTTAAAATATGAACTATGACATGTAGTATGGGTTAAGTAAATCGATAATTAGGCTTATTGTTTTATTATTTGCGACCAAGTTCTATTCACGACTTTACGAATTATTACTTCTTAATCGAATCATTTCTTCTAAAGCTTCAATGTTATAAGGGGTTTTACCTGTCAACTTTGAACAGTCTAGTTCTTCAATTCGAGCACCGTCCAAAGATCTACGACGACTAAGTGCTACATAAGCTTGTCCAGCAGCAAACAGTCGAGAGCCCAGATAAATTACTGCATGATCTACAACCAGAGAACGTATATTTATAACATATATATCGTATATTTATAAATATACTTTCTCTGGTACAACCTTGAATCTTATGAACGGTCGACGCCCAACTCAGTATGCTATTCAAATATCACCAAAACTAGTTTTATATAGATGTTGCATACTTTTAAGCGCATCTTTTTGGTGAGGTGCTTAAACTTACTATCGCCTTCCTACAGTGTCGCTCAAATATTCTAGGTTTTCAGCACCACTTAAAAAAGTTACATACATACATACATACAAGTGAAGCTAATAAAAGCGTATTAAAAACGGATCATCTATTTAGATTGGTATTGATCGCACCATAAACATAAAAAGAGAATCAAGTCCAATTAAATAAGCGATCAATACTAAAAAATTTTAACCAGCCACGTCAAATGGTAAAGACAGAATTTCCAAATGGGTACCACCACAGTCGTCAATAACATAAATCAAAAAATTCAAACATACACTGATAAAAGTTTCATGGATGTCATAAAACACCCGTCAAATAATTACAACTCTTACCAATGCAGAGCTCAAAGGCCTAGCAGTTGTCATAAAAGGTATAGAATCTTCGGTAGACTCTAACGATGTTGAAGAAGCACTGGAAGAATGTGGTTTTAGAATTAAATCAGTCGTAAATATTTTTAGCAGAAATGAAGTCCCGCAATCAGTGTTCAAAATAGAATTGATGCCAAATTCTAACCAACTAAAAAAATACAGTAGACGCTCGGAAATTAGAACCACTTTGTTTTTGGGGTAGTTCTAATTTGCGAAATGTTCTAATTTATGGACAGTTTTTTTAACGTAAATAGTAAAACTAAGAGTTAAGCCACTTCCAAAAACTATATAAAAAACATTTTTTTTTCTTATTTTATTTAAAAACATAACAAGTCAGTCCATTACATAACAATTATTAAAAAAAAACAACTTAAAATTTCAGAAATTAATTACAAATTCAGAATAAGGGCTCAGTTCAAAATTAATTTTTGTTTGACATACAATCAGTAATATTTGTTTGTTTTTTTGGTTTCTTTAAATCCGATATAGCAATATCGTTACGGAGGGCCAAAAGATTGGCTATATGTTTACTGGAAGACAATTCACTCTTGTTGCACTAATTTATTAAATTGTTAACGCTTTCAATAGCTATAGCATTTAAAATAACTGGTATGTTCTCAACAACATCGTCTTCACTGCTATCAGAAAACTCATCATCGCTACTTAGGTCGTAACCAGTTCCATCTTCAAACTCATCTCCATTCTATTTCTCGATGCCAACAATACACATGGAATTGTTTGGATCAATTTCTGCTAAAAGAGTTTGATTTACTTGGAGAGCTTCATTGCAGTCCTCATTTTTGTTAAGTAACTGTGCTAGTGGCACATCATCATCGCTGTCGTATTGGTCAGAGTCCCAATTTAACAACTTTGTCCAAGAATTCCTCATCACCGTTTGCGTTATCTCATCCCAAGCTTGTTTCAGAAATATTATTGCCTTTCGGATGGAGTGGGATTTCAACAGACTATTCAGTGCACCACCTTCAGCTATAATTGCAGCAAGTAACTTACTTCTGTTAACAAGTTTTGTTATCTTTACGGGATTTTGATCAATTGGTTGCACAGCTGCTGTTACATTTGGCGGCAAGAAATATGCAACTATGTTGCCATCTTTGCTTTGAAGATGCTCAATTGGTGCATGCGCGGAGCAGTTATCAATAAGTAAAAAGAGCCTTCGGAGGCAAGTTATTTTTGAGAAAACTGGATGACCTATAAACAAAAAATATTTTAAAATTAAAGAAATTAAAAGCAAAATTATTTCCTCTTACTTAATTAATAAATATCTTGTGAAACCAATCATGAAAGATCCGAGACGTCATCCAAGCATTTTTGGAAAAGTTGTAATGAAGTGGATTATTAAAACCTTTGAAGCTCCTGGGTTTTTGGCTTTTCCAATAACTAAGGGCACTAATTTGTGAGAGCCATCAGCATTTGAACCAAGTAAAATTGAAATTCGTTCTTTTTGACTTTTGTATCCAGGCGCACTTTTTCACAAGCAGAGACATATGTTTTATCTGGTAGGCAACGATAAAATAATCCGGTTTCGTCCACATTATATAATTGAGACTCTATTAATCCCATCTCAGTGACTTTTGCACGGAATCTGTGAATAAATGGAGTGATCGAGGCAATATCACTAGAAAGAATCTCGTCACCAATTTTTAAAAAACGAATGCCGTGTCGCTTTTTAAATTTAATAAACCATCGCTTGCTCGGAATGCATTTTTATTTTTATCGGAGTATTCTTCACCAAACATTTGTTCAGCTTTTTCCTTTAATATTGTTGCTGTCAATGTACACTTCCTTTCCGTTGTTTTAAAACCACTCATAAAGACGACTTTCCATTTTCGGGAATTCGCACTATGCATAGTTTTATTTTTGCTTCCTGATAAGTGTTGGAAACAGCATTTAATATAGATGATCTATTTGACTTGATATAGCTGATGGCAGATTTGCTCACATTGAAATCTAGCGCTAGACGACTCCCTTAAACTCCTTTGTTCAGCTTTTCCAATATCTTTACTATGGTTTCCAAAGATAAAGTGTTTTTTTACGTTTATTTAACATTTTTAGAAAGTTACTTTTAGTTTTCGGTAGAGTCTAGCAAAATATGTCCACGTGTATCAAATTTCACATAATGAATGACGAAAACACCAAAAATATGGCAAAACAAACACTAAAATATAACTTGGGGATTCCCCTTTCTATTTTACCATTGTTCAGTAAAATAAAACCCAAGAATGGGAATTCCCTTGTGTTAAAAATAAAGAAAAACTCTCAGAAATTAGAACCTCAAGATCTAATTTTAGAGCGTCCAATGCATTAAAAACTCTGGTTCTAATTTCTGGATGTTCTAATTTTTGAGAGTTCTAATTTGTGAGCGTCTACTGTAATAATAATGTACATCCGATTTACGATTTAAAATATCTGCTCCATCGTAGAATTATCGGTGAGGAAAGAAATGGTCCAACTGCCAAGAGTATGGACACACGAACGCATAAGCACCCTACGCATTGTCTGTGTGGTGTGTGGTGATCTACATCCTACATCAAAATGTACTCTTAAAAAAGAGGATTTAAATAAAAAATATAGTAATGTTAGGGAAATCACATTACAAACAGTAGGGGTTTCCATGTTTATAAAGACTTAAAAACAAATTTGTCAAGCACGTCGTAATCAAATGTTAAATATTCCTCCTAACGAAATTATCGAAATCCCTGTATATATTTCAAGACCAGGTAATCTTAAAAATAGTGCTACACAAGGGAGCTATGCAAACGTAATGAAAGGCAAAACTGCAATTACCCCAAAACTAGCCAAATGGATGTGTTGAATATTGACTGTAAACCTTACCTAGTTGGGCTCGAAGTGACGAGGGAAAAGCTAATTGTTTTGCAAAACAAAGGTCAACTTCTGAAATTATTGGAATCATAAAAGAACTTAATCCAAAAAAGCTAATTGAGTTACCAAATATTGCTCTCTTTGCTCTTCAATGCAATTCTTAGTTTCGGATACTATCCAATTTCATGGAAAGAGTCGGAGATTATTCTGATAAATAAACATGGGAAGGACTTAAGCAGCCGTCTTCATACATACAATCTAGATGTCTTTTTAAAATATTTGAAAAAGAGTTACTATCAAAGATGTCTTCTTTCCTCCACGAAAATAATATAATACCAACGCACCAATTCGGCTTTCGTGCAAAACATAGCACAATAGAGCAAGTATAAATATAAAATTTACTAACGAAATAACGAAAGCATTTGAGCACCACAGTTCAGATATATCTTAGACGTAGCTTAGGGGTTTGATAAAATGTGGCGTGAAGGCCCTTTATATAAAATAAGAAACATTCTACCTTTAGAATTGTATAAAACATTGGAGTCTTATTTGAAACATAGACAATTTATCGAAAATCCTGATATTAGTTATATAGGGGCCAGGCCAAGTTTTTCCTCAAATGTATCTTTTTTAGGTACAATGATACACAGTTATGAATTAAGCACGCTCTCTTATTTTCGTTGTTATACCACACATATTGGCCAATATATGCGATACAAAGTCACCCCGAAGTTCGAAAATATTTATATTAAGTATATGGGGGCTAAAGAAAGTATTAGTCCGATTCAACCAATTTTTGACTACAGATATACCATTATAAGAGAAGGCTTATCCTTTAATTTCAGTTTTATATATAAAACATTGACCGACATTTTCGATCAAAAGTCAACTATACGTACCGGGGTACAGCAAATCGGTACCTAGGGGCTTTAACAATATTTATTGGATTTGAACAATTTTTAGTCATAAGGTGGCACACACTAAAGACATTATTCGTGCAAAGTATTATCCAGTTATATTGATTGATCCTTGATTTGAGTACTGGAAACTGAACGAATCAAATGGAATTTAAAGTTGTGCCATATGGGAAATAGGCTTGGTTGATTTTAAGGGGGTAGTATGGTAAAAGCAACATTTTTTTCAATAATTTTTTATTTCACACAAATTTTTATTTGAGACTAGAGGACCCGCCCACGTTTTACTGTGGCTGATACATACTTAGGTAGTACTACTAATACCAACTATATGATTTCTATTGGTTAGATTATAAGTATTAGTTAAGGAATAATCGCATTTTTGGTGAAGCAACTTGTGTTAGTTTACAAATAAGTGAATCAAAAAGCATTTCGTGCGTTAAGAAAGAATTGGTTTTTGGCGTAAAAATACTACTGAATTTGGGCTGTGCATCAGTGAAATCAATCGAGTCCAATCGATTTTCAGCCTAGTAGACTGCATATTAAGAAACGGTTCTCAAGCTCAAGAAAGACAAAGCTGGCAAAGTTATGGCATCGAATGATAAATGAGCCAGCTTTAATTGAGAACCAATTGTGCAGCGTTGATTTAATTCACGATTTTTATCTCCGATGAAATATATTTGTAAAAATTGATGGTTAGCGTCAGGGAGCGGTAACAATGAACCCGCTAGGTGATAAATTTGACCTTGGATCTGTAATATGTATGCAATGTTATAGGAATAAATTTTTCCCTATTCATTGAAAAAACCATCAAATATTCCATGCAATCACCTTAAATGTCGGCATAAATTGATCTCTTATAATTTTTTGTAGCGCCGAAAGAAGTCATTTGAAAAGACGAATTGTACTCTTGTATATGATTTAAAAAATGTTTCGATTCTGGTGATGTCTCAAAAATTAATGATTGTAATGGTTCAGGAGGCGGTTCAAATTCCGGCAATTTTACTTTCCCGTTAGCGCAACACATTCCAGCCGTTTCTCCCGAGAATTTAACCGCTTCACAATGTGGGCATATAACATCCATCATTCCAATATATCCATGTACATTATAGTCGATTGAAGGGTCGTAAACAAATGCAGCACGGAACATATCTTCCAAAACACGACGTCGTATTCACGTAGGTCTTGCTGAATTTCTTGCATGATGAGCTTCTTCAAATCTATTTCGTGGACGTCGCACTGCAGTTTGTGATACTCTTTGTGACAACACGCCCCGAGCATTTCGAATACGTCGACCTATGTTTGATTTTGGACATGCCGGCACTTTCTTTAAAATAATTTCTTATATGATCACTTCGTTTGAAACACACATAAAGAGTTTTCACTGAATAATTTTCAATAATTATTCTTTTAAAAGCCGGAATAAAAAAGCAAGCGACCGAAATTGAACGATTCAAATAATTTACAAATCAAAATATTGAAAAACAAAACAAAAAGGAATTGTATGAAAAGTCACTTTTTGGAAATTTCCAATTTTTCGACTTTTCCTTATGAAAAGTATATGGTTTTTTTATATCTAACCCTTTCCAGATCCACAGCGAACACTTTCTGATTTCATGAAGATTGGTTCCGCCAATCATTTTTACTTACATACATATGTATGTACATATGTATGTATGTAGGTACATATGTATGTATGTAGGTACATATGTATGTATATACATATGTACATCCAAAATAAAACGTTTGTATGGGAAAAAGAAAAGGGCTGTTTTTAGGGGTTTTCCGGCAACTTTCGTAATTTTTTCTTACATAAGAACCTTCTCCTAATAATAACAAATACAACAAAAAAAAATCAGCCAAATCGGTTCAGCCGTTTATGAGTGATGAAATTACAAAGAAAGTGGCATTGATTTTTATATATGTATATAGATTTCAGGTTTTTCATATGTTATTCTATATGTAATATAGTACAAAGGAACATTTTTTTCTCAATTTTTTTGATATCCGGTGGAGATATGGGTCACCGGAAGACGCCTTCTTTAAAAGTGGAACCCACGATTTCTCCATTGTGGATGATCTGAAACGAACGGGATAAATTACACGTCGCGCGAAAAAGTTTGTCCTGACCCTTCAGGTTCTCGGAGACAGCCGCTCGTTCGTTAACTAGGAACAGTCTCTACCGAATCCAGTCGGTGCGCGCACGCTACGAAGTACAGTCGGGGTGGAAGAAAATCAGTCCTATTACTTTCCTAACAAACCCTGTATTTTCATCCAGGAATAAAATAAAGCTGTTCCCTTTTATATATTTTTTTTATAATTTAAAGTATAGCTTTATTTTGATGTATGAATGTTGTAAGAACATTTAATCGCATTCTGTAAGCATGTTGACAGTTTTGTTCCCCACTGTATGTTTAGAGAATCGAAGGAAAAAACTGCAATTTGTGTGTAAATTTTTCTCAATTATTTAGCGTTAATCGAAATGAGGGCAAAAGGCAAAGAAATACGTTTTGATGAGCGGAAAATAATTTTAAAATTAAGGGAAGACGGTAAAAGCTTTCGTGAAATTAGAAGTGTTATCAACAGAGCAGAACATCAGTGTGGTACGTTATCCATGCTTTCAAAAAAACGGGAATTATTACTTCAAAGCCTCGTACTCGACGATTGAGAAAATTGCCTGATCGGAAAACACGTAAAGTTGTATCTCTTGTAAAGATTAATCCGCGTATAACAGCTTCCCAAATAGCAGAAGATGTTAAAGTACGATTGGGAAAGACGCTATGCAGCGACACGTCAATAAAAATATTAAAGAAAGCTGGATACCATGGATGAGTGGCACGCAAAAAGCCATTTATTTCCTTAAAAATTCGTATTTTCTTATTTTATTAATATATTGCAACTAGTTCAAATAAAAGATAGGACTAACAAGCAACTTGAATATGATTTGGTAATTAGTCTTAGTTCTTTGACAATTAGTCTTAGTACTTTGTTTTAAAATTGTTGAATGAGTTTCTTATTGATTGCGTTAGTACATCCCCAGAGTTGTATACCATAGCTTTATATCGGTTGGAGTATTTGTTTATAGATAAGTAACGTATTTTCGATGGATAACACTGATTTGTTACCGATTAACCAATTATAATTTTTGAGTCGCATGTCCAGCTCCTTACGCTTGTTTTTTACGTGAACTTTCCACCGTAGCTCAGGGTCAAGCGTCATTGCTAAGTATTTAGCGGAGTATCATTTGCAAATGTGGCTGTTGTATAATTGCAGTCTATTGGCAGATCGTGCGTGAATATAATAAAAAGAAGAGGGCCCAACACACTACTTTAGGGAACTCTTGCTTTTATTTCCCTAAGAAGAGAATATTTGTCTCCTTGTTTAACACGAAAGTAGCGATCTGATAAATACGACTTTGGGATGTCATAATACTGTTTCAGTAAAATCAGTTTCAGTTTCGAAAGCAAACTTTATCGAATGCTTTTGCAACATCCAAAAACACGGTACAACAGTTTTTTTTTATCAAAGACTTTTTCAATAATCTGTGTAATCCCCTGGATTTGATCAATCGTAGAATGGTTAGCTCGAAACCCAAAGTGATGCCCTGGAATTATGATTTTTCGTTCTATAATTTTATTGAGACGTTTTATGAGAATTTTCCCAAAAAGTTTAGATATTATCGGTGGGATACACTTAAAATATCGAAATTCAAAATGCCGACA
Organism: Bactrocera tryoni; assembly: GCF_016617805.1. Lineage (NCBI taxonomy): Eukaryota > Metazoa > Arthropoda > Insecta > Diptera > Tephritidae > Bactrocera > Bactrocera tryoni. Next base: position 32,098,534 of record NW_024395977.1, read on the forward strand.
CATCAAAGTACCGACAAAATTTAAATAGGCAGCCAAATCAAAATACCGACAAATCAAAATACCGACAAATCAAAACACCGACAAATCAAAACACCGACAAACCAAAATGCCGACATGTGAAAAATATTTTATCTTGTCCGCCCTTATTTCTATCGAAGCACAGAAAGAGAATTCTGCCGACTAAGGGTTATGATCCTGAGCGTGTTCGTGGCCGGAGGCCGAAGGATGAGATTTCTTCGCTTTCTAGACTGGAAGCAGTAGGACAATCTACGTGTGTTTCATACTCAAAATACTTCTGCTTTTTTTGAATCGTCTCTGGCCCAGCTATCTTCACTTCTTTTGATGGGACATACTTGACTTTTTGGTGTTTGTAGTCTTTTACAGCTTTTCCAAAAAGAGTAGTCGGAATTTCTTCCATTGTTTAAGGACTGGAGATATTTTTCGAAACACTAATTTTTAAACCTCTTAATATTCCGATTAAGATCTTTAAAAACTTTGTTTAAAATAGATTTACCAGCTGGGCAACGTGTTTGATGGCACTTAGCTTTCTCTTTAATTTAATTATATCAGCAATTTTCCTTAATTCCGGTGTACTTTCCCAAGCTGCGTGTTGCATACTTGTTGTAAAGTGTAACATTTCAGAATCCAACTGGTCTGTATTTAATACGGAGTCATATTACTTTCGTAACATTCCATGATCGTTCTAATGTATTCCCAATCTGTACGCTTATTATACAAGGCCGCTGCTTTGTCTTTAAAGATGATGGTTTCACTATAGGTAAAATATATTGGAGAATTTTCCGAGTTAAGGTCATAAGCCTGATTGATCGGCAAATAGTTTCGGGATATTTTGCCGAGAATGAAAAAATCTATCAGGCATGGAATCTTTTGGTTATCTGATGGCCAATATTATGGTAAGTTCGTCGGGGATGCATAACTTCCTGTTGATTGCAGCGCCTTATAGAATTTTTTCCCCTTTATAGTCGTAAGTCTTGAACTAGAGGTGTCAAAGTATCGATAGTCGCACCATGGATAGTTTCAAAAGTTAAAAAAAAACTATCAATACTCATCGATAGTAAAAAAAACAACTATCGATAGTACTATCGTACTTCAAAGGTTCATAAAAAAATATCTTGAAAAAAATCAATTGCATTGCAAAAAACCTGTCTTTCCAAGAACAAAATAACTCATATTTATTTTCATATTAAAAAAAAAACATTAATAAATTCATTTACAACATAAGTTGAAAGCTTATGTTTATGTTAAAACGGAGATCAAAGAGCCACTCAGTGCTTTTAAAGAGATCAATATTAGCACATTTCGTGATTTTTGTTGATAAATAACAACATATCTACATTTTTTTCCTTCAGTCTTGTTCGTCTGCCTGAGACTAATTCTCCAACTTTGCTGAACATACGCTCAGACTCCGTTGAAGTTGCCGGAATGCACAAATATTTGCATTCCATGATTTGATTTGCATTGACTTCATTTCAGTCGATCTAGTCTGAAATTGAGATAAATGTTTGTTTATATAAGCGTTACACAAAATGTCATTGCTACCTTCCAGTATTCCAATGGGTCTACATCTAGCGGCTCATTCAGTGTATTCGCGAAGTGTGATGATAGCATCCGCTCTGTTGGATTTCTCTGTCAAAAATTCATAAATCTGTGGAATTTTAACGCCTTTTGATATCGACGGTTCTTCCCTGTTGTCATTCGATGACGATGCTGCAATTCTGTCGATTTCAACCAATTCGTTTTGCAGCAACATAGACGCTTGGGCCGCATTTTGACCTGACTGAAACCCTTCTTTCTTAAATCTCGGATCTAGCAAGGTGGCTAATCTAGTAGCACTTCTGGATTCATATGGAAACAGCCTCTGTTTAATTTTGTCGCATAAGTACAACTGTGCTTCCGATCCAACAAAAGTTTTCAATTTTGATTGAAGCTTCATTAACGTTGAGTGCAATCCTATAATATAACCAAAATTCGCTGAACCATAGCAAACGCGCTATTCCATCTTGTTGAAACTTCTTGAATCAGGCTATACTGTTTTTCACTACCCTGTTCTTTCTTTAATTTTGCATATGCAATAGTGCTGCTTTAGAAATATGCTACAATGCGTTTGCAATTCGACAATAATGCTTTTACTTTTTCAGTAGACAAAAGGTCTTGTACTACAAGATTGATGGAATGAGCAAAGCAAGGCAGATGCCTCTTCTGAAGCAGTTCACAGGCTTTAATCATTGATGCAGCGTTGTCTGTAACCATGCAGTCGACTTTTTGGAATATTCTTATTCCATTTTTGCAGGCACTCACGCAACGATACTAAAATGTTTGCAGCTGAATGGTTGAGTTCATTAGCGAGCTTTGATGTCGTTAAAACTGCCGATCGTATTTTGAAATTGAAATTAATAAACGGTTAAATAGCTTTTATTTGCCTTCGATGACCAACAATCAGTGGTTATAGCACAGCTTTCAATTTCATTAAGAATGGCCTGTAATTTAGTTTTACCATTTTCATAAAGCTTTTGTATATGAACATTCAGAATGGTATTTTGAGATGGTAGTTCATATCGAGGATCAAGACACCGAACGAGCTCTCTAAATCCTTGATCTTCGACAATGCGAAATGGTTGTACATCTATGTATAGCAACCATTCTTGCCAACGCCAAATCAATGTCTGCTTTCCGCGTGGAATTATTGCCGTAGATGTCATCTTTTTTAAAAAAATTTTCAATATGCTGCCGGGCTTCGCCTGCTCGGCGTGCAGAGAATGAGCACGCTTAAGGTGGTCTATTAAGTTGGAAGTATTTCCACTAGTTTTATATAATTTTTGGCACTTAATGCATTTTGCATATTTTTTGTAAGCATTTAGTTGGAAATGCTTCCAAACATCCGAAATTTTTTGTTTTTTGTTCGCTGGCGCATCTGCGTACGAAAAGGCGCTTAGTATGAGAAATTATTTTTAAGAAATGTACCCACCTGATGAATTGCTGTCCCCGATTTCCATTTTGGAAGGAACCGTCACTTAAATCTACAGCTTAGTATTTTATTGCAACTAATACTAATATTGTAGTAAAATTTATTTTTTAATAAACACGAAAAATAACAAACTGACTCGATGTCGTTATTTCACAATGCAAAGTATTGATAAGCGAGATGTCAAACTATCGATAGTCCCACCACCGATAGTTTCAACGGAACGGCCGATATCGGACCACTATAATATATAGCTGCCATATAAACTGAACGATCGGAATCAAGTTCTTGTATGGAAAACTTTCACATTTGACAATGTATCTTCACCAAATTTGGAATAGATTATTTTCTAAGGCAACAATGTAATCTCCGAAGAAATTGGTCAGATCGGTTAACTATAGCATTTAGCTACCATGCAAACTGAACGATCGGAATCAAGTTCTTGTATGGAAAACATTCACATTTGACAATGTATCTTCACCAAATTTGGTATAGATTATTTTCTATGGCATCAATGTAATCTCCCAAGAAATTGTTCAGATCGGTTAACTATAGCATATAGCTACCATACAAACTGAACGATCGGAATAAAGTTCTTGTATGGAAAGCTTTCACATTTGACAATGTATCTTCACAAAATTTGATATAGATTATTTTCTAAGGCAACAATGTAATCTCCGAAAAAATTGTTCAGATCGGATGACTATAGCATATAGTTTCCATACAAACTGAACACATAGTTACTAAAAGAAATGCACCTGTGAAGGGTATATTAGCTTCGGTGCAGCCGAAGTTAACGTTTTTTTTTGTTTTTATTTAATATTTCTGAAGTTATTTTTTTTAAGTGTCGGTATGTTTGTCTTATCGGTGCGAAAATGAGCTTCGAACAAAGAGCCAGCGTTAAATTATGTTTTAAAAGTGGTAAAACTTTTACCGAAACGTTTCAACTGACCAAACAAGCTTATGGCGATGATTGCCTATCCCGTAGCAGAGTGCACGAGTGGCTTCAACGCTTTCAAAGCGGTCGTGGGGACATAAATGACGATCAAAATGTGGGCAAACCAAATTCGTGATCACCGGAAATTCCATCGAAACTGTGCATGAATTCATTAAAAATAAGCCGAAATCATCATTGAAATTCATGGAAATGGAATTGAACATCTCCAAAACATCGTTGGGCTTATGAAAGGTGTGTGCACGGTTGATTTTTTTTTATGTTTCAGCTGTAGTTTGAAGGTCTTCTTGTTGATGATGTTCATTGTAATTGGTGGAGGCCGTGAACTATTTTTTGGGATAGCAGGTTTTAATGTGGCTTTTTCTGCCGGAAGATCAGGAGAATACTCCGCTTTTCGTTTTTTAGCTGGTCTGTTTTTAGTATCTATCAGCTGTTTTTTGTTTACAATCAGCAAATTAAAACCGAAATAAAAAGCATCACAAAGCATCAAAAATCATCAATAATTATCAAAAATTATTATTTATACAAAGAATTTTTTGAATCCTTAAAATTCAGATTACTTAATAAGCACATACCTTCAATAAAGTCCATTTCCTGAATAGCAGAACTTATTTTAAATTCGACTATTTTTCTTTTTAAACTTTGTTTAGGCATTTTATAAGTAGGAATTTCATAGAACTAGAATTGTAAACAATGAACAGCTGTTTGTGTAAAAATAAGCAAATAACCATACATAGGATGTTCACGGAGCACAGAGGTTATTTTTAATTTAATAATCACATAACCCGATAACCACCTTACCGTGAACAGCCTAATTGTATTTTTGGAATAAAAGGAAGATGGTGGGCGAAAAACTGGTACGACCGTTGAAGCACAAAATCTTTCTTCTACCTTAAAGCATGGGGGAGGGTGGAGTTTAATTGTGGGAATATATGGCACCAAGTGGAATTGGTGGTATCGAGTTTATTGAAAATATAATGAATAAATTTGATTATCTAAATATTTTAAAACGACAAATGAAGCAAAGTGCTGACAAATTGTTCGTCTTTGGCTATTTTAAAATGCTCCAAACCAGCTACATTCACCCCCACAATCACCTGACTTCGATCCAAAAGAGCATTTGTGGGCTCTACTGGAGGGTTCGCACATATACGATAACCAGCAAAGAAATGCTCAAGACCGTTATATTGGATGAATGGAGTAAAATATCGATTGAATAAACGAGGAAATTACATCTTATATATAAAAATAAGTTGGGTTTTTGTCTGTTCGCTATAGTTGAATAAACCGTTACATGAAATGAAAAATGGCCTGAACAACTTTGAAGGAAATCCAATGAGGATGGTTTGTAAAAAAAAAATCAGACAATATTAATTTTTAACTGACTTACGAGCATAAATTTCCAAAAAGTGACTTTTCCATCCAACATTTTTTCAATATGTTGTTTTTGTTTTCGAATTGATTTATTTGTAAATCATTTGAATCGTTAAATTTCTGTCGTTTGCTTTCTTTATTTTGGCTATTCAAAAGGTAAATTATTGAAAATTATTCAGTGAAAACTTTATGTGGCTTTCATACAAAGTGATCAAATACAGATTGAAATTTTTTACGATGCCACGAAGAGGTCACCCTAATATCGGTTGGCGTTCTTTTTACCATTAACATACATTATACATTGGCAGCCCAAAGCACATGCACGAGTACTCGCAAAATGGCCATAGATTACGGAATTAATTATTATCAGTCAGCAAGATCGTCACGATGTCACAGCACGCCTTTCCAAACAAAAGCTATGATATTTGATGGACTTTATCTTGAAGCAACGTATGTATATATGGTGCTGTTAAATGCCAGATGTATTCTGTTGAGGGGCAAAAAAGAGATTTGCCGTACGCACACATTCTTCTAAGGATGGTGGATGGTGGTTACACCAGATCAAATTGATGAAATCATTTCAGCGGAAATTCCAGAATTATAGGAAGTGGTGAAAACCAATTTGGTACATGGACCTTGTGGACACCTCACTCGCACTTCGGTGTGTATGTCTGACAATAATCAATTTAGAGGTGTGAATAACAAAGTTGACAACACATAGATTGTAACATATTCGCTATTATTGTCTAATTTACATTCAAAACTCATATCAATGTTGAGTATTGCAGTTTGGTGAAATTGATCATTTAAGTTTGCAAGTACGTCACCAAAGGACGTAGCGGCCAATAACCGCTATGGCCTTGAACAAGATGAGATCAATAACAAAATCGAAATTGACGAGTTTCTTCTCAATTTTGCGTTTGCAAGAACATTGCTCTATTCGGAAATGCCTTGATATTATACATGGAATGCATCGTCGAAGAAATGGTTACTCAGAAAGCAAGGCCAAGTAGTAGATGGACATCCAGGTGTGTTCTCAACTAATGCATTAGGACTAATTTATACAATCCACCCGAAAAACGACGATTGCTTTTATCTTCGGTTACTATTGATTAATAAACGCGATTCAACTTCATTTGAATTATTGCGCATTGTGAATAGTACGGTGTGTGCAACTTTTTGAGAAGCATGCCAGCAATTACAATTGCTTTAACCAGATAATCACTGGAATCAAACGATGGACGAGGCAATAGCTACTTCGCATGCCACTTAAGTGCGCACTTTTTTCGCGATGATTATTTCAACATAAGTATCAGCCTTCAAAACCGTGTCAATTATGGGATACGAACAAAAATGACATTGCCGAAGACATTTTACATCGTATTCTCTAAGGATTGGTAATGGGCAAATTTCGTTTGATACTTCCAGTGGTTTGATATCAATTCCACCTGCCTTTTGTCAATACACTTCAACGAAAGATGAATTCATGTTTATTCGAACATTGACCAAATTATCGACGATTGGTTGAGTGTACGCGCAGTTTTAGCAGCCAAAAATACCGATGTTAATGACTTAAACTGGAAGATTCACACAAGGATAGTCGCTAGATATGTGGCTAAAAATTGGAAATGCCATGGTTTTCACACGGGCAGCTATACATGGCGTGTTCACAATTTGGAAAACCATCTTCTCTGTCCATTTACGCACCGAAACAAACTGCACTACATTGAAAAAAAAGTAGAAAAATCGCAAATAAATGATTTTTAACACAATATACATTAAACTTTCTTTTCATTGTAAAACACATAGTGAGCGGCGATTTTTTCTACCTAGTATATGTAAAGATGGAGAGCAATCGTGTGCACTACATCGTTCTGAATCAGAGCAATTTGCGTACCGAGAGCTACGTACACCTCCAAGTGCCAATGTTAACTCGAATGACTTGGGTCACATTGTGATCGCCCCGTCGCCATTCGTAAATATTTCCAGCTATTTATATGAGTAAACTCGAGACAATTAATTACAGGCGACCGAACCTATTCATTACGATGACATGTAACTCAGCCTGGTGGAAAAACGGGTGGGACTCCTCACTAAAGGCAAGACTATTAAAAGATACGCAAACGAACACCCGTTGTATTGGCGTAGGGCGCACTGGGAACGGGGACGTACTGTTAATATTAATCTGAGAAGCACCGCGAAAAACATGCCTGTGATCAATAGCTGGGTGCTCACACAAATGTAGAATTTTGCAGCTCGGTCCAGGCTATTTTCACAATGAGACAGGAGAGTAACGCAACGATCGACCCAAATGATGACGTCCAGATGTTTCGGGAGGGCCGATATGTAAGTAGCAACGAAACGGCACACAGTGGTCGCCCCCATAGGCCAAAAATAAAAAAAAAATTAAGTTAAAGTTTTCGCTAAAAATGTGCCAACACTGTCTCATAATAGCTCAAACTTTTTTAATCTGCTGTTATTTTTGTTTTGTTCCAGCTGTACTCTGCAAGAATAACTGTTTAACATAGAGCAAAACATTTTATTGGTTTTCAATGCGCTGCAGTGTAAGCAACGTGCAAGTGAGGCTTTAAAACAAAAAATTAAAACAATTAAAAAAAAAGATAAGACGAATAATGGAAGTATTTAATATTGTAAATAAAGGTATGAACTATTATATTTAATTATATTTATGTCCTCAAAATGTTGCGTTAGTTTTTATTAATTAACTTAATTTTTGTAATGTAAAATTGGGTTGTATTAAAAATTTATACGTAAACAAAATTTTCACTTAGACTTTTAGTTATGAAGTTAATCGAAGTTAACGATCAAACTTATATCGGAATATAAGCCAATATTTACAGATTGTATATAGAAAATTCTAGCTGCTAGTTTTTCTAGCCGCTGCGTAACCTTGAAAAGAAGAACGTGGTCTCGCCGCTTTTGAGCATTTTTTTCTTTTGTGTAACTGTGCTTTATGTGGTGTGTGTTGTTAATATCATGATTGTCTTTGTGCGTTTTCTTGTGATGTTTTTTGATTCCGTTCATTTGTTAATTTTATTTTCTTAAGTTAATTATATTATTCTTTACTTTTTATATAGGAGCTTCTTACGAATGCGAAGTAAGCCGCATTTATACTTATATATAATAAGTGTTGTTCCGTGACAGGTAAAAATCCAGTCAAGGTTAAAAGTATATTTCAATCTGTGAAATCGAAAATAGAGAATGATGGCTATATAATGAAAGCGGAATATTTGGATCAATTGGAAAAACGCGTTAATTACTGCTGCAAGAGAATTGCAGTATTTTGGAATGACTGCAAGCGAAATAAAACATTCGTTTTGGAAAAGTATTCCGATTGGCTTTCGAAAAATGAATCATTTTCATTCAATTCCAATCTACACCCTTCACCTGAAAATAATATTGAACGTGGTCGTCACAAAATTAGTTTCTCTGAGTGTTCAAGCCGAACAAAGAGAAGACGGATTGCTGAGATTGCTGAGTTGGATGAGTCTGCTGCTGAATATTTGCGTTCTACTGCTGTTGTAGAAAAAATCTCGCCTGCAAGTGCTAATGAAATTATTTCGCTTATAATGGAAGCGAATTTAACAAAGCACCAATATATCCTCATTAAGGAGTTTGTCAATAGCAAAATTTCTACAGAGCTTTTTTGTAGCTATGATAATATTTTAAAAGAAAAAAAGAAATGTTATCCGGAAAACATTACTGTTAGTGAAGCACATGCAGAAGTGGAGCTTCAAAGTTTATTGGACTACACAACAAAGCGCCGATCCTGTTTGCAACCTAAAACTTGTAGGGAAATGGGGTTTCAACGGAAGCTCTGGATACAGCGAATACAAGCAGAAAGTGGCGAACAATAGCTTGGAAGACAGCCACTTAATTGTCATGTCATATGTTCCTCTTGCCTTGTTAGTAGCTGAAGATGCTTCGAAAATTATATGGAAAAACCCACGACCAGCATCCACACGATACTGTCGACCTAGGACCTATAAAGGAATCAACTGAATTGAGTATCAAGGAGGAAAAATACTTTAATGACAAAATTAAAAATCTTGTTCCGACGAAGATAACTGTTGGTCGGAGGAAGCTGCTGAGTCAAGAAATAAGGACATAAAAAAATTTCGTCTGCAGCATACAAGAAAAATTTTTCGAGTAGCAACAAATGAAGACCTACTCAATCGTCTACTCCTTTCATCGGATCCTTTCATAACGGGACAACGAAAGATACCACCTAAAATGAAGTCAATTTTAAATAAATATGTGTATGATCTTTAAGAATAATATATTATACAATAATATGCTTAGTACTTGTTAAAATTACAACCAAATTCATTATTCTGTGATGTGGGGACTTACGAGCAGGGGGTGTAACTTAAGGAGTGAGTTGAATGTGAACGATATTTTACATTTATTTATTTATTTATATTTTTATAGAATTTCGGAAAAAATTTAGAATTTTTATCTCCACTAGAAGTATTTTTGGCCGCTCGCTCCATACAAGCCCGACCACTGTGCGGCATGGGAATAACTCGGTTTACCGTTACATGAAAAGCTCCCAACAGTGACCCATCTTGCTGTGCAACTCCCAAAGGGCTAACGCGTGTATTTTACAGCAGCAACCTGCGAGACCGAGTTGCAACATCGCCTATTAGCACCCTCACCTCATTTTTCCGCCTATGCCAGGAAGACGAGTTTCCTTGGACATTGTCCTAAGTAGAAGTGTGAAAGTATTATAAGTTGAATGCGTCACGAAAAGAATGAAAACGATGACATAATTTTTAACGAAGCGCTGAAACTTATTGAGTATCAAATTTTTGCCATGGTTGGAAAATTGCTGCCCGATTTCAGGATACCAACTCCACAAAAAACCCTTGCAGTTTAAACGCCTACAATTTCCTTTAAAAGTTGCCGCAATGTTGTTTACCGGTATGTACCACAGTAAAATGTTTGCTAGCTCTCTATGACGCTAGACAAAAAACAATTAAGGTAAATAAATCAACTCTCCAGTTCTGTTAGTCATCAAATTTTGGAAATTGATATTTCCGATGCTCAAATTTAAATAATTTTACTTCTAAAAATGTGAATAATCATTTTGACTCCTTATACACAATTTATTTTCCCTAATGATCCGCGTGTAACACTGCGGGGAAAAGCTTATACATATGTACTAGGGTGCTTAAACTTTTTTTCAACTCTTACCCCCTCAAATGTTAGTGATAGGCAAAAAAAAATCCTCCCTCAAGCCAGGCGCTGTAGCTTAACTTTAAGGGTTCGCTTTTTTTATTATAGTTTTCGGTACATTTAACATAGGAATTTTCGATTTTACATTTAAACTAAAATTTCACCAATAAATTTTTGTTTCTCAAAAAAAAATCTCGTATTCAGAAAGTTGGCTTTTCAAACTTTAAAAATTCCCGCGACAAAATTATTATTCTCAGAAAAGTTTTTTATTTTTATTGTAAAAATTCCAATCACTATGTTTAATCGTCTACTCGAGATAATCAAACTTGGTCGCTTTTTAAAGTTTGAAAAGCCAACTTTATGAATATGTTATTTTTGAGAAACGAAAATTAGTTGGTGAAATTTTAAATTAAAAAAAATAGCGACCCCTTAGAGTTAAGCTACACCGCCTGGCTTGAGGGAGGACTTTTTTTGTCAATTCTTAACATTTGAGAGGGTAAGAATTGAAAAAAAATTTAAAAAAAATTTTCAGGCACCCTAATACATACATATTTATTTTATTTATTGGAATTGTTATTAAAAATTGTTTAGCACAAAATTGAAAGTGGAAGATTTTTTCACTTTAACCATGTGTTTTATTCGGTTAGAAAATGATATCAGCTGAAACTTATAAATGTTCGTGTTTTAAAGAAAACCAATCAGACCCCCAATTTTCGACTTCTGACTAGGAATCGAAGGTCTGCTCAGGCAATGCGTGTCCCATATCGTTGAAAATAAAATGCTAATTCGAATGGAACATGTCTGATGGATACGGCGGAAGGGGCACCCAGTCAAGTACTTTGATTTTATCCTGAAGCGTTTTTGCCTTGCAGGTGCGTTGTCGATTAACAAAATTACTTCGCCGTGTTGTCTGGCCCATTCTGGTCGTTTTTCAATCAATGCATGGTTCTAGATCATTTGTTGTCTGTAGCAATTAATATTAACAGTTTCACCAGGTTTTAGAAGCTCATGATATACAACACCCCTCTGATCCCACCAAACACAAAGTTTAGCCTTCTTACCGAATCGATTAGTTTTTTATGTCGATGTTGATGATTGCCTCGGATTAAACCATGATTTTCTCCGTTCTTAATGCAAAGCTGAATTTTTTCGGGCAAAATTTCACAAGTGTTTTTTCGGTTTTCCATTTATCTTTCATTCAACACATATGGAAAGCATTTTCAACACTCCTAAAATTGTTTGTTCTGCAACATTTACTGCCATTGCTTTTGACTCAAAGTATAAACTTCATCAAATATTGCTAGCAGTTCGGCGCTTTCAAACTGTTTTTTCCACGTTCTCACATCAAACTCATTATTTTAGAACCGTTGAAATCATCTTTTCGAAAGTGCTTCTGATAGAGCATAACCATCATATGCTTCGACAAGCATTCGTTGCGACTCTGCAGGTTTTCTTAAATAGTATTTGTTTTATAATACCAGGAGAAGGTGAAATATACCATTTTTATCTTACCTCTGGTGGGGGGCTAAACCTCATAGACACGTCATGTGGTGAGATATGTTTCAGTATGTTTTTATACTCTCGCAACAATGTTGCTAAGGAGAGTATTATAGTTTTGTTCACATAACGGTTGTTTGTAAGTCCTAAAACTAAAAGAGTCAGATATAGGGTTATATATA